>NC_134224.1:5567142-5875178 GCF_965140235.1 Caretta caretta
AAGTCCATCTGTGGATTTTGGAGAACTGGCTGTGCTCAACAAAGGAAGGTTATTTCCAGAGTTGTTCATGCCTTGAAACTGGCCTGATCACTTCATGCTGGCAGTGATAGTCAGAAACTTCAAATGCTAATCTTTCTGGAGAGGAGTTGGGATGGGAACAGTAGTGTGAATGCCACCTGGTGGCAATGAGTAGCAGTTCACGAGGCTCTGTATTTCACTTGGCAATGTATCTCCATGCTTATTTCACAGAAAGATTAATGTTCTAGTTTACAATGAGTGAAATTAAACTTGTAAAGCTTTCCCTTGTTTTTTCCCAGCATGACCTCCCTTCTTCCAAACCTTAGAGCTCTCCTGTCTGTTGAAAGTTGCATGTTAACCTTGCATCTAAAAGCAAAACTGTCTAAAGACTGAAGAGTAAACTGTGTATCAACTTCTCTCTCAGATCACAATCCTAACATTCACTCTGCCGAAGGTGGAGAATCAGTCAGGCTATTGGAATCAGGAGAACAAATAAACTGCTGTTCTGTATTCGTCTTCTGCTGTAACCTAAGCAACATGGCTATATCTCGTACCATACATTTTGTTTCTTTCCAGGAGTAGAGGAAGACTTATAGTCATGTTCCTTGTCTTAAGGTCAAATAACTCAAACACTAAGTGCAGCTCATCTTTGAGCAGTGGTGTTTGTCTGGCATAGTCTGATAGTGAAATCTGGCTCTTAGGTAACATTGCCAGTAACATTAACTGTCTCGCTCCATGCTAAACTTGAGATTTTGAAACCACCCTCCAGTACAGGTCTAATGGCTGGACACTAGCTGCACGATATCGAAAAGGTCACTTAAAAAGAATGGGGGTTAAGCGAAAGGATGTTCTTGTGGTGCATCTTTTCTCTGTACCCCGGGATTATTCTGGTTTCACTTTGAGAGCGTTCTGTTATGTTACACAAATAACCCAGATTGGAGGGGGAAGGAGGAAACATAAAACATTTGTTCCCTAAGTCTTACACTTGGACCTGTCTTTTTTTTTTTTTAAAGAGAACACACTGCTAGTGTCTAATCCCAGTTTCCATTCTAGATGAAAATGCAAAATCATCAATCCACAGTTCACTTGGTGCAGTTTCTCATAAGAGATTGTTCGTGGCAGTGGGGATTTATGAATGTGTACATGACTGCCTCTTTTGATGTCCTTTTGCAGGGCCACGATGGGCATCCTGGAATATTGGCGTGTTCATTTGTATTCGCTGTGCTGGGATCCACCGGAATCTAGGAGTTCACATATCCAGGGTGAAATCTGTCAATCTCGACCAGTGGACTCAAGCGCAGATACAAGTAAAAATGGAGCTGGACCATATAATGTGAACAGAACTGTTGCTCTGGCAAAATGGGATTCAGTAAATCTTAAAATACATGTCTGAGAGAGTCCAGTGGAAGGAGACTTTAAAACGATCACCAAAGCTTTCCTCCCTATATGGTTAAAAAAACCACACACAACACTGTGCTGACTGATTAAAATAATGGCCTGTAGGAGTGTGACAGACTTCCCTGAGTTAAAAACAGGCTCTGGTTATATTGATAAAACATTTGTCCGAAACAAGTAACTGCTTCGAGAAGCATGCACTTGTCTCTGGCTTTAGTTGGTGGGTCTGCCTCACCTACTTTGGGCTGTACAGAAGGGAGATCACAAATTAGCCAAGCCTGAAAAGGTGTCTCATTGCCCTAGCACAAACGCACCCCTAAGCGCCGGTGTGTCTTGTTTGAGTTTGGTTAGCCCTGGAGGCTGATAACAGCTGTTGCAATAGGAATCCTCTGCTCAGCCAGCTCTTGTTCTCACTCCTAAACTCTAGCATTAGATAATTCTCAAGACTTATAGCTGCTATTCCTTTAATTGGGATCTCAAAGCTTATTTCTAAGACTTTATAATGCCTCCAACCTAGAAACCTAGTAAGCTTCCAAGCTAGAAAGTCTGTCTTAAGGAAAGACTAAGCACTATATGTATCACATGGCATACAGACAGCTAAAGAGCAGGAGGCAAGATGGGCACAACCCTAATACATGGAAGCGTGTAAATGCTGGTGAGGGAGAGCTACCTGGGGTGGAACTAGAGCAATGGCATGGGATTTAAAAAGTGTAGGTTGACTATCGGGAAACATTACCAGTCAGGCTTCGAGTTACAGAATAGTCTCCCAAGGAAAATGGTGAGTCTTGGAGATGAAAGGACCAGTCCTGCACTGCTCAGGGGATACACTGTCTGACTTGATGGGGTTTTCTTTTCTGTATGTTCTGAGTATGAAATTCCCCTAAGGATGAAAACCTCCCTCGTGCACCTCCTGTGCAACGAAGCTTCAAATCCACAGGGTCTCCTGGCTGCTCAAAAGTTTAAGGCTCAGTTTATTCCAGTTAAGTGATGTTGAGCACACTCAATATTTGGGTTTTCAGTCTGCTGCAAAGGCACAGAACAGGCTTCAGAGATCTGTCTAAAAATACTTCTGCTAGTTTAATAGAGGAGCTTAAGACTCTTGGAGGGCGGCCTTGCACCATGGGTCTGTATGACAGAACTTTCGTATGCTGAAACAAATGGCTTACAATCTCTCTTTTGAATTGCAGTGTATGCAGGAGATGGGAAACAGAAAGGCAAATCGTCTCTATGAAGCCTACCTGCCAGAGACCTTCAGGCGGCCTCAGACAGACCAGTATCCTTTCTTTGCTTGCTACTTGGTAATATAGGAGACTTAACCATGAAAAGCCTCTCTACAAAGAGGGCAACTACTCATCTTTGTGCCTGAGTGTCAGCCATGAAAACAAGTTCCTAGCTAGGCACTCTCTGTGCAGTGCTTCAGATTTAGTACATTACTGTTTTCAATGGAAGAGCTCTGAGTGATCCTTGCTAAGCTCTGTAGAGTATAAGAATTAAGTAAAACCAGTCTGTTACAACTTGAAGCCCTTGCATGGCATATGCCTTGTCAGTTCGCTAACAAACTGAAGGGTTGAATTTCAAAAGCACCAAGGACTTTGAGTTCCCACTGAAGCTGGTGGGAGCTGCACGTGTTCGGTGCCTTTTGAAAATGTTTGAACATTTTAAGTTAGAGAAGTTCTCCTAGACTGCAGGGGCATAGTGCTGTAAATGGAGTGAGAAGCAGGATTGTTGCTCAGTGGCCCATTTGTTTGTAATATAAAAAGATAACACTGAAGACAGGCTCCCAGAGTATGTCTATACAGCAACTAGATACCTGCCTGTGCCAGCCGATTTGGGCTCTCAGGGCTCAGGCTGTTTCATTGCTGTTGACTTCCAGGCTGGAACCTGGGCTCTGGGACCCTCCCACCTTGCAGGGTCCTAGAGCCCAGGCTCCAACCCGAGCCTGGAAGTCTACATGGCAGTGAAACAGCCCCGCAGCCTAAGCCATGCAAGCCCGAGTCAGCTGGCATGAGCCAGCTCTGAGTTTTTCTTTGCTGTGTAGACAGATCTTCAGACACATGGGATCCCGTATCTCAGAATGATTTGTGCCAATGCAAGATTGTAAGGAATGTGTGCACAAGGTAGATGCTACTTAGTGTTGGTGCTAACAAATGACTAGATAAATACTGATCTTTATTAAAAACTTCTCTAATAGTTACTGTGCAGTTTTCTTAAAGTGCAATAGCAGCAAAGAGTCCTGTGGCACCTTATAGACTAACAGACGTATTGGAGTATAAGCTTCTGTGGGTGAACACCGACTTCGTCTGATACTTAAAGTGCAATGTGGCCTTCACTAGTAACTCTGTACGTAACTCCTTTCTGTATTGCTCATGGTCTTTAGCAAAGCTTACTGGGCTGTGGCATCTTGCTACAGTGGACCAAGAAATGACTATTTAACTTGCTCTATTAAAAATGTCACCTGAGGAGGCAAGGAAAGCCAGCACCTTGTATGGTGTGTGGATCCCAGTGAACAGCAAGTCAGCCATTGCTGGGAAGGAATGTTGGTGAGGAAACTGCCTTGAACAAAGACAGTAACTTAAGTTAGGTCTTAGCCTGTAGAAAGCATATTTTTACTTTGTTTGCTTGTAACCCTTCCTGTCTTGGTATCATGTAAACCTATGACTTTTTGTTAAATGTGTTTTACTGTAAACCGGTGCTGTGCTGTGATTGCGATAAGTATTTGTCAAACACCAGTTGAGCTGCAGTGTATTGACTCTAAGTTCATTGCTCCTTTATATCTTTTGTGAATGTACAGTGAAGGGGACTGTGCCTTGTGGAGAGACACATCCGAGGAGCTTGGAGGCTAGAGTTCACTGATTGTTAACTGCTAGGCAAGGTTAGGACTGGTAGAGGTTCAGGGAGTTTGCTGGTAAGGAAGGCAGACTGGTGTGGCAGGAAGCTGACACACAGGCTAATCTCCAGCAAAGCTCACTCTTGCTGAGGCAGGGGTTTAATACAGTGGCCTCATGGCTCTGGCTATCCTCAGCAGCTTGTTTATATAACTTTAGATCTAATAACTTCACCCACTCGCTTCAGGAGAATATTTAGCATTGACAACTTTGACACTAATTTAAAGGAACAAAAATAAAATTACTGTTGCAAGAGAACTTCCTTAAACTGCCATTATTTTGTGGTCACAAAAAGTGTTTTGTCGAACTATTTAACGTGTCTATATAGACAGCTTCAACTTCTGAGTCATTCATCCTTAACCAGTCTCTTGCAGAGCAGTGGAGGGCTTTATCAGAGACAAATATGAAAAGAAGAAATACATGGATCGAAGTCTTGACATCAGTGCACTTAGGGTTAGTCTCTAGTTCCTAAGAACTTCTGTGTAGAAGACCAATCATAAGCTTGTAAACGCTGACCTGATATCTTTGTCTTATCCTGAATTTACTTGTTATCATAAAATTGTCTCCAAAACCATCAGCTGACAAATGTACAGGACTAGCCATCTTGACTTATTCCTCAACTGCAACTGAGTAAATTGTATTTTCAATAGGGTCACAGACTTTTTGGAAGTATTTCTCTTGTGTTGGGAATTTTAACTATTTGGAACTCTACTCATTCTCCAAAAGCAGGGACTATCTCATGGCCATTCTGCAGTTGTATCCTCTGTTACAGCTCTAAATTACCATGTGTACACATGGCAAAACTGGTTTTAAACTATTAACCAAGGCACCTGGGAAAATTGGTTGCTGGCTAAGGGGAGGTGTTTATAAGCCAAAGTAGTTATCTAACTAGCCTCTACTTTTCATGTTGGTAAAAGGTGCAATTCATTACAAACTTGCTTGGAAAAACTCTATTTCTATTTTTATTTTAACTTCCCCATTACTATGGGCTGAGCTTTGACCCTCACTTTTGTTTGATTCTTTGTACAGAAAGAAAAAGATGACAAATGGAAAAGGAATAGTGAGTCAGCATCAGAGAAGAAACTGGAACCTGTTATCTTTGAGAAAGTGAAAATGGTAAGGCAAAAAGTACAATCATGGGTCAATTGTAAAGGTCTATCTAGAAAGATACAGGGGTTTTTCAAGTGTAGTAGAGATGGAACAGCTTACTATGGAAATATGAGATTTTTCTGGTCTCTTCCTATTAAGAAGTTAATGCATTGAATCACGCTGGTGCTCTGTGTATTTCAGTGTCTTGTCTATAACAGGCCAATACCAGGTGCTTAGAGAGGGGTTCATCATCCCCCCCCCCACACACACACACACACACACACACACAATTTACAGACAGCTCTCAATCACAGTTGCCATTTCTATGTATTCTCCAACCCTGGGATGCTGTTTGTCTCCTCTCTCCCATTCCTGTCTTGTCATGGTTTATCTAGTGACTATAGCCCTGTGTTGATACCTTCAAACCCTAATTTAACAATAAGAAATTAGTCTTTTTGTGGCATTTCATCTCCAAATAAGGGCTGCTCGTTTCTCCTGGATCAGTTTAGTTTGCTCAAAACAATGAAATTCTTGTTTTTGTACCATTCCTCTCCACACTCCCCACCCCCAATAAGCGTGTAGTAGATTCTAGCTCCCTTCTTTACAGTAAAGGCATGTGACATCTAATTTTGTGTAACCCCACAATGACTTTTTCAAGGGACCGAGTCTTATTCTTCTCCCATCTGGCTAACTGCATTTTACTAGCTAATAAACTGAAGTGTATAGTGGTTCTTGGTATACCACAAGCCGCTTAGTTTGATGTTAAAACCTACACTTGTATTCAGTAATGGAAACTGAATACATAAGACTAATCCTTTTCCAATTAGGGTAAATTCTCCTCCACCTGAATCTTAATGCTATTGCAGTTACTCCCAGGACAAAGGCAAACAGAATAGCAGAAGCAAGTAGTCAAACTCCCCCTTTGGCTGTCAGTCCTGATGCTCATTCTTAAGCGATAATGCCTGTCAGTTAAATGATAAGTTGCATACATAGTTGCGGAAGTATAGTTGGAGCATGGGTTATCAGCTGAAGTTCAGAGTGCATACTGGGCAAGTGTTCACAAATACATAGCTTCCTTGTCAAGATAAGCTGTGTCTCTTGACTGTCCCTCCCATTAACTTCAAGATGGGAAATGCAAGACAATACTCTGGAGGTTTGGGACGGGATATGTTTCAGAAAATCCTAGTGTTTACACTAAACCTCATAGTACCAGAATGGTTCTATGATCCTGCTCAGGGTTTTCTGAAGATACTTCATATGTGAACATGCAAATTTTGTAATATCATATCTCATCTGGCAGTACTTCAGAGTAGAAGGGGCAAATGCTGGGAAGCTTTAAGTCCCCTTCTGGCTGATTTTATAAAATGTATAAAGTATATGGCACTCTGAGCTGTCCAGGGATCTGTCAGCAGTGATCAGAGATTCAGCCCTATCTTTCCTCTTTAGATAAGTAACTAGATCTAATGACTTTTGTCTAGTATTACTGTGTATTTATTTATTTATTATTAGACTTGCTTGAGTATGGCAGAAGAGTTATCCCAGTTCAAGATACAAGCACGGCACTCCGTCCGATTTGTTTACTTGATTTGGTAGGAAACTGAGCCTGACTCTTTAACTGCTTTAACTTCAGTTTTCAAAGTGTGTAACCCTGTCAATTTGAACTGGATCAAATGCAGTCATAATTCAAGCCCAGAATCCTTATCCTTATCCTTTTCACAAAGGTTAAGTAGAAGGTTTGAACAACTGCAAGATTTCTGGATTTTAATATTGTCGTTTTTTTTAGCCACAAAAGAAAGATGAAATGCAGCCACCAAGAAAAAGTCCCCCTAAATCTACTGAACCTGTAATGGATCTGCTAGGACTTGGTAAGAGAATGTTCCAAAGCATGTGACTCTCTCTGAAAAGTATTGAGTAGTACAGAATGGTCTTAAATGTGGTGCCCATAGGTAGGTGGCAGCTGCTAAAGCCCATAATCCTTTGGGGATATATTCTGGCAAGGCCATCTAGAAGGCAATCTAAATTACACTCTTTTCTTCTCTTTCTCTCTCTCCTCTACCGGGCCCTTCCCTCCCCCCCAAAAAAGGAGGGGGACAAACAAACCTTTTTGGAAGTAAACAGTTGAATGGCCTCTGGAAATGAGTGCGCCTGCCTGTTTCAGTGAATACTTGCTGTCTCCCTGGGTTAGAGCAGCCTTAAAAGCTCACTTCTCCCACCACTCCCTAAGGTGAAGGGAACTTTCTAACTGGAAAATTGGACATGACATCATGATGCAGGAAGGGTCTCTTTGACTTTAGGTTCTTCTTAAAGGTACTTGCCAATAGTGCTCTGAGGAGGCGGTAGCTATCCCAGGGTGGATTGATTCAAATCCTGATTGCAATCAGTGATTTAAATCTGCTCACTGGAAACGTTGATTTAAATCATCAGTTGTAATCTTGTTTTGCATCTGCACTTCAGTTATTTTCCTAAAGAGGTTGATTTCTATTGGTTGATACCATTTAAACATGTTGACTTGCAATTAAATATAGCTGTCACACTAAATTTGGTATTGTTTGCTAATCGGGAGGCTACATTATATCTATATACATTTAAGCATACATGCTTATTTAAACATTTGCAGCTTAACAGATGTTTATTCAGATTCTTAATTTTTACATTTTATTAGAAAAAAATTATCCAGCACATTTAGGGTTTTATTTAACTGATTTATTTAACAAAGGTCGTATCTGTCGTCAGTGTATTGAGCAGTGTTTCTGGTCATCATGGCCTTTAAGATATAAAAACTAGTAGCTCCCATCCTCTTCTGTTCACAGATAAGAAGGGGTGGGGCTGGGGAATTGTTTTTTTGTGCTTTTTTTAAAATCCCAGTCAGTTTCTCAACTTTACAGGAACTAGTCATTGAACTAAATTAACTGCAATGAAAAAAATATTCTCTCTACCTGCAGAAGAGGCTACTTCTGTCAAAAGCTGACTTAGCCAACTCTGGTTCCAGTTACTTAGCCAGTGACTTCTACCAGTTCAGTGGTTTCAGTTTCTTTAAAACTTCAGCTGTAAACATTGAATATTTTTATGTAATTGACTTGAATAGACCTGATATAAGTTTAGGCCTTAATATGGGTTGTCATAATTTTAAATTTAATTTTAAATATTTTATTTTTTAAAAGGAAACTGTATTTAACTTTAAATAAAAATCCTTTAATCCACTTTAGCATGCTATATTACAATGGGTGAGGATTACAGCTATGGAAATTACCTGTGGTATCTAGGGCATTCAGCACACATACATTTTTCCTATTATAGATACCATCTTTTGTGATGTCCTTTGGAGCGTAGAGATAGCCTATGGGCGTAATTTTAGCTTTCCAAGCAGTTTGATTCTTTAGGAATCTAAATATAAGTGAAACTAAACAAGTCAACTTTCTATCCCAGAGGGGTATAATCCTCCCTGCAAAACTTTATCCCAGTAACAATATGCCACCTAAAACTGACATCGTATGGCCCTATGCCCCAGCAGAGCACTCCTACCCTTGCTCTTTGGTGCACGAGTCTATTGTGGTTCAGGTTTTACAAAACGTTTTGCAGGTTACCTCTGAATAGCTTTGTGCGTGAGGCATTCCTGCCAGCATAAGATTCTCTCAGGGTGGCAAACGGTAGCACTAAAGATCCATGCTTCAGTGATTCCTAATCATGTTCGGGGCAGAATGTGCCTCTGAATGCTGCAGATGGTGATTTGTGAAGGGCTCTGAATAGAAACGTGAGTTCTAATAAGATTTGTAGTGCTTATTTCCTGCTGCAGGTGAATGAGGGAAACAACTCCCGAGAGTAGCTGAATCAAAGCCCTCCAGTGCACCTAATGCAGCTCCAGCACTTGGCGTTGCAGCAGAAATACCCATGCACTGTCCCCTGCACAGCAGCTGCGCTACGATAGCAGCACGACATGTGCAGCAGTCATTTGCTTCCACCCGCGCCTGCTGCTTTGAGTTTCAGGAGGGGTGGCGGTGGCTCAGCATACGGCAGGATGCTTTTTGTACCAAAAAGGCTTTTGCTGCGCTGGGTGGGGAAGCAAAGCAAAGAGCCAAGCAGTGGGCTTCTTGGGTCACATAGGGCTCCACCTTAATCTGCAGTCCCTGCACATGGCAGCTTATTTGGCGGACCACTTGCCACCTTACCTCAGCTGGCAGGAAGGCTGGCTAGCCATATTAGGCGTCTAACCTTTATATGTCACTCAGATGTTCCTGTGACCAGCACTGTCCCAAATGGAAGACCCAGCAGCAGTTTAGAGAAGGATCTAGATCTCTTTGGTTCCGTGGAATCTAACTCGCTCTCTGACTCCAAGGTGAGTAGTGTGTGGTAATAGACTTCCCCAAACACTGCCAGGTGGCTACATTGAGCACGGAGAAGGCCTGCATGTTTTCATCCTCAGTGTTCACAAAGGTGAGCCTGTCACGGTCGTCTTTGTTTCTCCCCAGGTCACTGGCTCTATGCCAACAGCTGGAAGCGCTGGGTCTGTTCCTGAAAACCTGAACCTTTTTCCTGAGCCAGGAAGTAAAGTGGAGGAAACGGGAAAGAAACAACTCTCTAAAGACTCCATTCTTTCCCTGTATGGTTCTCAGACACCCCAGATGCCTGCCCAAGGTACTGCACATCGTGGGGGAAGGAGGGAGCAAGCTAAAAGTTTTCTGCCACTGATTGGGATGTCCTGAGAGCTTTAAATTGACAGATCTGAATTGCTTCTAGTGCAGCTTTTTTGGATTAATGTGAGACCTGTTACAAATGGGCAGGTATTCCTTGAGGAATTCCTTTGTTTTGGGGTGTAAAATGTACAATCTATGAGCTGGCTCTGGCCCACAAGGTGTATTTATGTAGCCTGCAGAATGTATTTGGACTGTCCAGATTCTAAGCTCTTTTTTTCTTTTCTTTTCTTTTTTTTACAAAACTCTAGCCCTCATGGTTGTGAAGAAAACCTTTCAGGTGTGAGCCAATGCAGTCCTATCTTCAGGCAGCTTTAGGGGGTGGACTCCTTGTATCCTGTTAATCTCATCAGAGTGTCAACTCTACTTCATTGCCAGCATTAGCTATTCACTTGCTGATCCTTTTAATGGGTGGAATGGGGAAGGGCATGAGGGATGCCCACTAGTAGGTGAGAATTGTGTGTTTTAGGGAAGGAAATGGAGGGAAGAGCTGGAGATTCACAAGAGGAGGGAAAGAAACCAAGAAGATAGAGCAGTGGCTTTGAAGGGGAGCATATTTCTCACTGATCCTTACTGAGTGAGATGATAAGGTCCTGAATAATAATCCCCAGTTTAGTTCCTGCATACGGGCCCCTTGATCTGTGTGCAGACTTCCCTTTGCCATTGGGGATTTCTACTGTGTCTTGAGAGTTGTACGTAGACCTCCTTATACCCCCGTCCATGGGCAGTAATTACAGGGGAATTCTGCCCTGTCCTCCAAGTAGGTCTGATATCCCTGTTGATATTTGCATTTAAAATGCTCGTGATATCTCCTCGCTCTAGCAAGGGTATCGCTATGCAGTGACAATACTGAAGTGCAATTGAAATTCAGCTCCTTTAGAGTTAGCAAGAGGAGCCGTTGTCCACGGATGCCTCTTCCTCCCCTGATTTCTTGTGTCTTCTAGTCCTTGAGTTTTATTCATCCTGTTTTGCATGCTGTAATACCCCTGCTCCTCCCCAGAACTGCCAGCCTCTTGGCAGAGGACAGATTACATTTGGATCCAGTTGGTGCCCTGTCCCCTGCTCAGGAGTCATGGTGATCGGAGGAACTTGTCCCAGGGATTGAATATGCTGCATCTATGTTGCGTGTGTTGGCCTGGGGAGTAATGGACCAGAACTGGAACTTCAGTCTGCAAAATACTAGCAGTCGGCCAGCCCTATATTTCTTTTAAAAGGACCTATTTCAGTTCTTGCAATAATAAATAAGTGTGTGGCAATTCTGCTCAAGGCATATGTCAGCCAAATCCCAGTTTCCCAAAAATCAGCATTGAGTGTATTTCTTTTCCCCCTATGGCCACTTACCTTCTTGCCCTGTTCCAGGAGCAATGTTCATGGCCCCAGCTCCGATGGCATACCCTGCAGCGTACACTGGCTTTCCAGGTGTTGCCCCACCCAGCAGCGTGATTGGAGGCATGATGGCCCCGCCAGTAGGAATGATGGCACAACCAGGAGCTCCAGGGATGGTGAGCCCCATGGCTATCCCGGCTGGATACGTGGGTGGCATGCAGACGGCTGTCATTGGCGTCCCCAATGGAATGATGGCAGCACAGCAGGCCGGATACGTTGCTGGCATGGCCGCAGTACCACAACCAGTGTATGGTGTGCAGCCAGCTCAGCAGCTTCAATGGAACATTGCGCAGGTGAGAGGGACTTGTTCCTGCTCGAATCAAGCTTTAGTATTTGCCTTTCTTCCAAGCATCTTAAAATGCTTCACACGTACGAAACGAATGATAGCAGCAGCCTGGAAGGTGGATCCCTTCTTGGAGATAGGCAGACGGAGGGATGGAAAAGCTAAAACTTGTCCAGGGTATCTTAGGACGCTGGCAGAGCCAGGAGCCTTGGCACCTAAGCCCATTCTAGTCACTTGTCGTGTCCTCCTTAGCATCAGAGCTTTCTCCGTGGTGGTCCAAATTGCAAAACCATTGTGCAGTTTGGTAAAACCCTGCCCACCAAACCTCAGAACTGAAATAAACGTGCTCCAGCACAGAGCTCGGTCGTTTAGCCCAGGGCTGGAATAGGAGGTGTTGCATGAGCAGACAGAGTTGCTGCCATTGGAAAGTTCTCACAACTCTCAGTGCAGCCTAGATGCCAGCAAGGCACAGGCGAGAGTTATTCCATGACTACCACGTCACCCAGAACTGCAAAGAGGGGAGCTGGCTCCAGATGAATCTTCCTGCATGCTTCTACTCTAAGCCCCATTGCCTGTGTTATGTCTGACTTCATAAGAAGTTGGCAGGGTATGATACTTCTGTACTGGGATAAATAGGGTGTGTTTTCAATCTGGCTCTAATTAGATTGTATGTAAGAGGCCTCTAGGATACTTGGGACTGTAGGAAATGAGACTGTTGCCTTGTCTTTGGCCTTTCGTTTTAGCAAAATACATTAGATTAAGCTGTCACTTCTTCAAGCCTCTTGCCAGAGATGGCTGTCAAGCAGCAAGAGCTAGACTCCTTACCTTACCTTTTGGTTACACGGCTTTTCCCCCTCCAAGACTTGGATCCCCAGCACGTACTTTACGTGAAGTCTGTGCTTTAGTCCCATAAAAGTCAATAGGACTATCCCATGTGCTGAACTTTAAGCCTGTACCAAGTGCTTTCCTGGCCTGGGGTCTAGATTATTTTTTTTCCTGCTGTGTGTTAGAATGATTTCCCTGACCTGGCTTGTCTCCTTTCCTTCTCAGATGACCCAGCAGATGGCTGGGATGAACTTTTATGGAGCTAATGGCATGATGGGATATGGACAGTCAATGGGCGGAGGAAGTGCCCAAGGAACCAATCAAACCCTCAGCTCTCAAATGTGGAAATAACCCTCTTCCTCCCCCGTATTATGACCACTTTTTTTTTTTTTGGCCTTTTGTTCTGTTTTAAAACTGCTCCATGAGACATTCAGGGTTTGTTTCTGCCTCTCTGTTCAGCCTGAACCTTTGTGTTCCCCATAACTGAGACCCATCTCTTCCTTTAACTGTCAAAACCACAGGGAAACCTCAGTGACCAGAACGCCACTTTCAACTCCTGCATTCAGCACAGTGGAATGCAAATGCTCTTGGGGGCACTGTCTCCCCCTTCTATGCATCTCAGGGGAGGGATGATTGAGGTAGCTGAATTGAATTACGTTACTGGCTTCACATCGGGCCTTTGGGGAGTTGGATTTAAATAAAATGGTATTGCTGGGTTTTTGTTTGCTAAGGGAAAGCCCCTGAGGAACTGGATTTTAATCCAACCTAAATCTTGCCACCTCGGTTCTTCTCTCTTGCTGTGGCGTTCTTTCGAGCTGAGGCCTCTCTGTGCTTGGCTAGTCAATCTTCATTGGAACCAAAGTCATGTTGAAGACCCCTCCTGTGACCAAACAGGAGTGTCACACAAGATGGGACGCACACTGTGTTTGGAATGTGAAACTTTGCACTTCTTCAGAGTGGCTTTTTCTGTCTAATCTGTGGTGTTGATGTAATTTAAAACAAACCAAAACAAAAAACAAAAAAAAATTTTAATGAACTAACCAAGATAATTAATTTATAGAGGGCCAAGAGCCCATCACAAGTATTTCTTACACTTTTAAAATTACCATGACATCCTAATTTATACTTTTTTCATATCTGTTTTTGTTCTTGTGTAGTCCCCATCCCCAGCTTTCTCTTGACATTCTGATACCGAAGCATAGAAGGGGGGGGCAAGGGGGCAGGTTTTTCTTGTCCTTCACAGCCACCTCACTAGAAAGCATACATTTGAAAGATTGCATCAGCGTGAGCAAAAAAGTGCGACATACTTGGTTTACTTTATCCTGTGTATATGTAAATTCCTTAATAAAACATTGCAGTGAAACATCAGTTGACTTCATATTCTTTTTGGCTCTTAAATATTTCATTTGGAATCTGTCAAATCACCAGTGATACAATGAGTTAATCACCTCTGGGTTCAGGGGTTCAGATCCCTAATCAAATGTTTGCTCTCCCTTTAGTCCACAGTGGGAACATGTCCACTTTATTAGACTAGAACACAAATGTACTGCTTATCTGGCCCAGGATTCTAAGGGCTTGTCTACATGCAAATTTGGACTAGTTTAACTAAGTGATTTGCAAATCAACTGAGTTCATACAGTGTTTGCACCTGGTTAACAAAAATCCATCTACCTTAACTAAATTGTGCATACAGCAAAGCAAATAAAACTTGAACACTGTACACACAATTCTGTTCTCTCTGAAATACAGCCGTCTTAACTGTCAGGGTTATAATGCTGTAACCAGATCCTCTGATAAGTTTTTAATATCTTAATGAACCTTAAAGAATCTGGTTTCCCACAACTTTTCAAGAATGGATAAATTTAGGTGATCTTTAAGTTCCATCTTTGCTCAGTTTGTCAACAGTGCTACTAGGTCTTTTGCAGATGAAATTGACACACTGAATTTGCAAAATTTGTCTTGTATTTTTGCTGGTAAGTCATTGTAGATTCGTGGATAATGCATGCACTCCTATTGTGGCAAAATGTTCCAGAGCAAGGACCCCTTGTAGGAAAACATCCTGCACTAATATTTTTAGTAAACTTGTAGATGGCAGGGTGTCAAATTTTCTGCACTGAGGAAGTGGCAGGTGGAGAATGTGATGTGAAATCATCCACTTTGGTCAGCAGTTGCTGCTTCTGTATTTAGTCAACTGCACATATATACAGTAGAAATGAATAGCCTAAATTTCAGGGTGTTTCTACAGGGCTGGTGCAGGGACTGGTGCAGAGCCTGTTGTGCTGATGGCATAAGGTTTGTGGAAAATGAGAAACAGCATCAGAAAACACACAAAATGTAGTGAAGGCAAACTCTTGAAACTTCCTTTATCCTGTAGTACAAGAACCAAAGGGTCACCTAACCTAAACGATGACATAAATATGAAAGGAAATACTTTTCTGGGACTGGATAATAAAGGCAAATACCTTGGTAGGAATATGCAGTTATTCTAGATGAGAACTTTGAGTGCTTTCAGGTCTCATGCCTTAGGGTACTACCTGAACAATGGCTGGGTGAGGAAGAAATCTACCTCACTGTACAGTGTTCAGTCACTTGCATATGGTTCTTTTTCCCAATCCACTAAAGTATTCTCTGCCATCACTGTTGGGAGGTGAATGGTATACCACATCCAGCATTGCATTTCCTTTTCCTCTGAACTGTGGCCATTAAGTTTGTGCATCAAACAATAGTGACCATTTCAAAAACAGCAGTAGTAAATCCATACTCTGGTATCAAGAGTCTTCCAGAATTCAGCTCACTTTTGAATCTAGCAAACAGCCTCAAACATGTAGTTGGAAGTCAAAGGTTAAGGGAGTTTCCTGTATGAAAGGTTCTGCAGCCCAAATGTAGGTGAAGCAAACAGTTTTCAAACTGGCTTTAATCATCTTTACTTGCTGCCCAAATACTGTACATGCAGGTACAAGCCAATGAAGAATATGAACATTTCATTTTTGTTTCTCCTTGGCAAATTGGTTAAGAATATTTTACAAAATAACGTGCACCCTCAAATCCATCAGTCCTGCTGCATATAAACCACAAAAATACAAGAGTTTTACATTAGGAAAGACCACACACATATAAAACATTACATAGCACAGGTATAAAATTGCCATTTGCTTTTTTAATCTATTACCTTTCTTGAGTGCCCATCATAGGCCCATCCCCTTGTCTTAAACAATGGAATTGGGGTTAAAATCAGTAATTCACCCCCTACTGTGAATTTATTTCAATACAAAGTTGCTGTTAGTTATGAATCTGTCATTAAGACACAGCTTATTTCAAAACTATAAAACCAATAAGAGACCGATTAATTTGGTAAGGAATCCCCAAACCTGATGCCAACTTATCTGATTTTAGCAAATTAGTTCTTCCCTGTTAAAATAAAACTATCCCAGCACTGAAGAGGGGCAGTAGGTTCTGTTACAGACTGCATACCTGTTCTGACTTTCAGATGAAAAATAGGGGTTTGCTAAATATGGTGTATGTCCTTTGTGCCATCTGCCACTTAACCAAGATGCCTGTAGTTTTTAAAAAGCTTCTGTACAGTTCTTAAATCATGGTTAATAGGCATTTGAGGCATGCATAACCTTTTAAACCATGGAGTGCCAATTGCAAGTGGACCACTAACTCCTATTACTGTACTGAGTTCAGGAGACGGTGTTTGGGCTTTCCGTACATAATGCTCATATTGGTGTGCGTGATCCAAACCATCTGTTACAACTGGTGCAGTACAGGTTTAGATAATCTGAATGTAAGGTGGTACTGATTCACCCTATACCTCTCTAAACCAACTAATAATGCTGCACTTACCTAAACAACAAAAGCTTGTTTTCTTTTCAACTTTCTAAAGCAATGACTAGCTGTACAGGCAGGGCTCTTGGGCATTAGGAAGGGCTCTAAAATACCACCTGGTCTGCTTAAGAGAGTGTTTAATTTTGGACCCCCTCAATGAAAACTCTCTCCTTGTTGCCAGTGTGTGCTACTGGCCCTTTGAATCTCTATCCTATGCTTGCTTTTTAAATTAAGAGCCCAGCCCAGATTTAAATGGATGGCCTATATGGCTACAAGTTGAAAACATTGTAGGAGCTGAAAGTGAACATCGGCTTTTCCAAAAGACCTTGGCAACTTAGAAATATAAATTCCGTTGACTTTTGAGGGGATTGGCGCTCCTATGTGAAGTAGGCCCCAATCCTCAGAAGTACCTATGTGCCTAATGCCCATTAACTTCAATAGGAGCTAGATGCCTGAATACCTTTTGGGGGATCTGGGCCTTGGGTCCTTCTGAAAACTCCACCCTCTTTCTTAATTGCTGTAGCTTTAAAATAGCCAAATGTCAAAGACTGACTTTAATTCTGCACCAGGGCTGCTCGAGCAATTCTTCCCCCCCCAGGAGGCAGGTTTTTATAGTCAAGCTATAAACTCTGGCCATTAATGACAGACTCAGTGGGTGCTGGACACTGCTGTAGTGCTTGTTAGAGTCAATATTTTGTTTGAAGTGGGGAGTGGGACAACACGATGGGGGAAATTTATTTAGCTTTAACTGCATGAAAAGATCAAGCCCTTTTCTAAGAAAAACAAGGCCACCAACATCAAAGTGCTAACGTCCGAGAGGCATTCGATGCCAGAACACCTGGCCGGTCGGTTACAGATGAGAGTAGTGCAGCTACAACCCGAGGAAAATAAGATGCCATCTCTGGCATCAGAAAACATTGCATCAAGTTCCTTGCAATAAACATAAGACAAAAATCCACCTTTCTCGCAAGTGCTAGGAAGTCTTGTCAATATCCAGTAATCGACAATAATCCCTTTAGAAACAACCAAGTCATTTACTAACACACGCTCTTCGGATCTCAATAAAACCCCTTTTTGCATGCTTCTGAGGCATCCTTCTTCCATCTGAACTAAATGCAAATGCTGCAGTGAGGGAGCAAGATCCCAACAAAACCCTCACTTCTCAATGGCTACTTAAGTGCCTTCATTTTCACATCTGAAGACATACTGACTTCACGGCTGGCTTTTTTTATTTAAAAAAAAAGGGGGGGGGACCTCATTAGGCAGGGAAGCAGTATTCCTCTAACATCATTGTGTGCCAAGTTAAGTAGCAGCCTTCTGGATAAGATGCAGGGTTAGCTACACCTTTTAGAGATGCCCGGGTAGATGAAAGGAAGAGAAATTAAAACCAGCTTTGCAGTGATGGTGTACTACCTAGCTGAATTCTAACAGTCCCGAAAACCTTCCTGCTTCTTGCATCATTTCCCATTTAGCTCAGCAATCACTAGTTTGATAATCAAAGCAAGGACCAGACCTACTACAAGCAAGCATTTGGCGCCGATGTGTTAATGACTGCCTTTCGTCACCAACATTTAAAATAAAAAACCCATCCAGAATACAAGACTGTGTGCTAAACTCTGATTATAAAAACATGAGGTATACCAATGATCTGAGTTCTGAAAGGGTAGAGAGAGCCTGCACCAGTCATTGGGTCTTGTGCTTGCAGCCAAACTGTGAGTTGCTTTTCTGGGGGGTGGTCTACGCTGGCAGCTTACATCGGCATAGACGCATCTCTTGGATGTGAAAAATCCACACTCCTGAGAGACGTAGCTATGCCAACCTAACTCCTGGTGTAGACGGTGCCAGATCGACAGAGGAAGTCCTCTGTTGACCTAGCTACCCACCTCTTGGAGAAGTGGATTGACTGCAGCAATGGGAGAACCCCTCCCATCGGCATGGATAGTGTACATACTGAAGATCTACAGCTTTGTGATGCTACTGTGTTACCTTCCAGTATCCAGGGAAATACACTAGACTAGGATTTTTTTTTTCTTTTTTTTTTTTTTTAAAGACACGACCGCTTTACTCTAACAGTGAGACAAACATTTACAAAACTTTTCCTCAGTTCTCAGATCTCGCCTTAAGAACCTGCTTTTCCAAGTCTTCGGCCCAGGCTGATGCTGTTTGGTGTAATCGATTTCACAGAGAACAGTTGTTATAGGTGTGACCGCTTAAGATTCTATTTTACATAATTTTCTTTCTACACTGTGGTGGTGAAGGTTCTAGTTTCAGGTCTTTACCACACCTGTTTCATTTCCTAGCTGCCACACACGCTTCCAAATTACATGTAAAGCAGATTCCCACCCCCCCTCCCCTCTGGGCAGGCTTTTCTACAATCTGTCAAACTTTCCTAGCACACCGTGACCCTCTAACAACTGGTTTAGCCCCTGCTGCTGCTTCCTATGCTCGCCCTTGTGAACCGTGCTTTTACGAAAGCCTTTGG
The DNA here is from genome assembly GCF_965140235.1 of Caretta caretta. NCBI lineage: Eukaryota > Metazoa > Chordata > Testudines > Cheloniidae > Caretta > Caretta caretta. The sequence goes on from NC_134224.1 coordinate 5,586,022, forward strand.
AAGGCAGGGGATGTCTTTCTGCCCTCTGTGATGCAGAAGGAGTCCTTCCTGTGCTTCCAATGCAACCACCAAGCACCATGGTGGCTGAAAGCTCTTGTTTAACCCTTCAAATGCTGGTATGTTCTAGCACAGTTAAACACATTGCTCAGAGGAAGCATACGGGTGCGTATGCCACAAACTGCCCCACCGATCCGAAAAAGTTTTACGCGGGGTTTGTAAGAGTCGAGCGGAGGTGGATTATTTAAGCCTGAAACAGTAAAGCCAGTGCTGTTTGTATAGATGGCTTTGTACCGTTCAAGGCCCTCCTCTGCTCCACGCTATGCCAACACCCTTTTCAGTAATACAAAGGTATTTATAAGTGCATTAGAAAAACACACATACTGTGGCTTTCAGTCACGTCAACTCAATGTTTACAAGTTTCCAAGACACTCAACAGAACAGGATTCCTCGTATCAGCAAAGGTAACCCAGACCCAACTCCTTTGACCAATGGCTTCATTCCAGGCTTTGAAAACCAATCAGCTTCATCTATAGAAGTGTGCCCCGGGTGACACATTTGTTTCTGATGTCAGAGAGGGGGGCTGAGAGCTGGGGTAGATACCTGTACAGGAAGCACTTATTCTAATCTCAGCTGCCCATGGCTTTTTCTGGTACAGCTTCACGGACTTAGAAACCCAGCTGCAGAACAGCTGGATGCCCCTCCCCCCCACACACCCCCAATTCTTCATTCCCTTTCAACATACCATGAAGCTGACAGAACAGTGATGGTTGTCAGGCCATTCCTCCCTGTTTGCTACTGCCTTACGTACCAGGTATGTGGGACAGAAATCACCTGCTACACTGGCCCATGCACTGAGTATATGTTTTTGGACATACCAGTGTTTTAAAGAATCTTCGCAGCATCTTCCAGCAGCAGTGGGGTGAGTCAGTGCTTGTCGTCACATCTGGGCATGCTTTCTTTCTCACGGTTACAGGTGCCTTCAGAGCCATAGCACGGGCTCTTGCCTTTTCAGTGTAATAATGCCCTCGGCTCGCAAGAAGGCCACGTGAAAAATGTGCAACAAAAGCTGAAGCTGCATGAAAAGATTCATGTTTTGTTACAAGCTTGGAGCAAGCCTCAGCAATTGTGGGTATGCTTCAGGCTAAGCTGGGGCTAATTTCCAGATGAGAAGAGCCTGAGCCAGTTTCCTGGACTCCGGGAAAGTTTCGGTCCCTATCTAAATTTGCTAGATCAGGCCTGTCTCTAGCTTCCAGCAATTTAGTTATACATAGAGATGATGCAGTGCTCCCGCCGTGTTACATGGCTATAACTGGTTTTGCTTGGACTTCATTGCAGGTTTTTAGCACCGGACCTCAAGGGGAAACACTCTGGGCCACGCTCATCCTTTTAACTCCACCAGGATGCCTGGGGTTGGATTCTGATCTCACTTGCACTAATGTAACCCTGCTGACTTCTGCCAACTCATTCCTGGTATACGTGAGCTCAGAAGTAAGCCCTAAGTATTTATTATCCTCACATCTGGCTTCCCTTTTGGGGGGGGGGGCATGGGCACTGCTTAGGTCCAGACTAAAACAGACAGTCTGCAAATGCCCTCATCAGCAGTGCCCCTGGGCAGTAGAGGCATGCGGGTGGGTTTGAGGTTCCTTTCCTGACCAAAGAAATGATGGGGAGAGGGCGCAATGAGTAACTGATGAGTAATGCTCGCAGCCAGCCATCACAAACCACGTAACAGACAAGAAATGCCCTTTTGCAATAGAACATTTCCTCCTGCCCCCCTCAGCTGAAGCCTTGTTCTCCATTAGGTCTGTGGGGACTTTCATGTAGCGTGTAGAAAAGCAGCTCGGACTGAGGGTTTTTTTGTCTGAGTGAGGGAAATGTCTGACACTGGATCTCATGCATAAGAAAATAAAAAGGAGCTGACGTCACAGTGTAAACACGATACTTGAGTATTGTCTTTTTTTTTTTTTTTGCAACCCAAAATAAAACTTGCCCTGTCCCCCTACAAGTCCCCCAATGTGAATGGGGTCAAGTGGGCTGGGCTGGCCAGGCAGCGCTGAGAGTGAAGCAACAAAAGCTTTGATGAGGCTACAGTTTGTGTAGAGGACGACGGCAGCCATCTGAAGTCCTCAGCATGGTGGCTTTGCCATGCCAACCCGTCTTGGGGAGCAGAAAGAATCACTCCCTCGAATCCATGTGCTTTGCTTTTCGGAGTTACTGCCTAGCAGCAAGACTCCAGTTTATACTGAAAAGGAATCCGGGGTGGAATTTGTTCTGATTCTAGTTACATTGTTATTGTCCAAAGCATAGAATGTTTATTAATAATAATAGTAATAATAATAATAAAAAAAAACCAAACACTCAGGAGTGTCCAGGTTGTTCCCTGGAGAATCTGAGCATGTCCTTCAGATTACAGTTCTTTTGTTCTGGCACTGGATTTTCCACACATCAACATGAGTAGATTTTTCCAGCTACTGCTCACATGAGAGCGGCGGACCGTATTGGAAACCATAGGATTTGTACACGGTTGTGGATATACAACCCCAATTGTCTTTGTTCTAGGTGGCCTTAGAGTGCTATCCTTGAAAAAGTCTCTGCAGATGTCCCCACTTTATCTTCAGCAAAGTATTATGCTAAGAGTTGGTTGGGGTTGAAGTTGCCATATCCCTTCCATTGGTTCTGAAAATAATGGGTTGGTTGGTTGGTTGGTTGTAAAGCTACGGTACTAACTCAGATATTTAGAGACCACATGATGTGTGTTGGAGGAAAGGGAAAGAACCTGCTTACTTCAGTCCAAGTTAATGAGAAAGACATCTACCAAACTTTCATACTTTGTCCAAGCTGGCCTCTCAGGGCTCAGCTCAACTTCCAACTCAAATCAGACCTGCTAATTTGTCCAGCAAAGTAAGGCTGGGTTGTCCTTTTCTTTCCTTCTAAAACTTGAGTGGCCAAAGCAAAAACAGAGATGATGTTCATCTGAAGGAGAAGATCACTCCCTTGAAAGCTTGTCCTCTTCAGACACCTGCCCTCCTACATATTCAAAAATCCAGCACTCAGGAGCAAAGAAACCAAGTCCAGCCAGCCAAGGTGGACATCAGGTAACAGGATCATGCTCTGGAAGGAACCTAAATTCATGTCATCACCTTCTTCCAGTTCCAATAAGCCGGGCACAAAATGGGCTTCCTCAAATAACCCACTCTGGCTCTAAGGTAAAACCGTACAGTGGACCAGCAGGGCCACCGTTAAGTCTGAACTTGGAAATCAGTGTATATTGCTTGTACTGAACAGTCACTCCTCCACCATAGCAGACCAGGCTCTGGTTCCTTGGAAGAAAAACATGAGATCCTGGGGACTGGGGAGCAAACAGACCTATCTCCATCTGTAGTCAGCAGAATCCAGTCTGGTCCCCACTCAGCGATCCCAAGATATTTTGGTTTGGTGAAGTTGCAAATTCAATGTACATTTATAGCAGCTGAAATTCCTTGACACAAAGTTGCTGAAATCTTGATGGTGGTTGTGTGTCATAAGACCGCCACCAAAGAGTAAGTACATTGCCGACTGGCAGTTTCCATTTTGTGGAGGGGATGGTTTCATAGCAAAGTTCTTACCCTTCAGGTTTACTTTTTTGTTTCTTTGCGGCAATAAGTTCTTGTTGGCTCATCCTTGCTAGCAATGCAGGAGGAACCATAGGATGTTCCTTGTGCTCTGTGCATTGTGAAATTCTCTTTTTGCCAATCAATACTAATAAAAACAAACCCTCAACCTTGATTTTGGTTAGTTGGTATTAAAGACTGAAGGTCAGAGATATCTGCTAGGTAGAAATACCCCATTAATCTCATGTCCTTTTCCAGTCTGACCACTCTTGGTTTTGGAAACTGATCCTTCAGGACAGTCGTGTAATTTTTATTTATTTTTAATGAAGAAACCGCAGTTTCTAGTGGTGTCTCCCCTGAGTATTTTCAGCAAATTTCATTAGGCACCTTCATAAAAAGCTTCCATAATTCTCGGTTTTGCTACAAGAACTGGTCCTCTTTGGGAACCAGAATGCTGCTTTAAAAACAAAACAAAACAAAAAAACACTCATCGTAATAAATTCAAAACATCTAGTTTGTTTTGTGTAACCTATCCGTCACCCTTACGCCAGATCCACAGTGAGTACAACTGAGATGTTTCCCTGCAGCATACCAATGAATCGAGGGTTGGAAAAAGGTGCATTCAGCCCTTCTTTCTGATTACGGGCGGTATATGTTATGACAAACCCTCTGTTTGCTCCCTGAAATGCAGTAATGGAGCATGGAAACCTTTCAGCTACAAGTTGGACCTCGCCTGGGGGTGAATGAGCAAAGGTGAGACTGACTAGGAGTTCAATTCAACCATCATTGCAATCTTCCCATTGCATCACCTCCTCCTAGTTGGAACTGTTGTATGAGGCATGGTGTCCATTACATTTTGGGGGTGGAACATCAAGTCAGAACCATAATACACTTAAATAACAGTCAGGTCAAATGCACCTCTTTCTTCCCCTACTGCTTTGGCAGAGTCACTTGTCACAGGCTACATGCTACCAAGAAAAAAAGTGATCCACAGATTGCTTGCTCAACCTTGCAAGATTTGTGTTAGGAATCTACCAAAACAGCAAGTGACTGGCGGATGGTTCCTGTCGGTAGGGAGAGTGTCCCTCCTAGATATTGCAGAGAGAGAGAATGTGTTTTAAATTAGCGCACGGCAGGCTACATAATATCATAAGATGCTACATTCCGTTACAAAAAGTAGCAGTGCTAAATATATTCATTTTTCTTTGTTTTAAAAAAAGCTATTTTTCCCTCAATGATCAGGAAAACAGAACGGAGGCAAAACAAAATAGAGTTAACATGCTACTTGCAGTGGGATTGAATGAATCAGATCCAAGACGCTCCCGCCAGCTGTTCAGATGAGAAATATGGTCCACAGTTTGACTGCTTTCCGAATATGACTCGATGAGATGCGGTAACAGTCTTGGGATCAGTTGTCAGTCAGTCACGTCCCTTGTTCTGTGTCACAAGTTTGTTCTTGTTTCTCCTTCCTGCCCCCTTCCCCTCTCGTTTAAAGTCCCCTGCCTGCGCGGTGGAACATTGCAGCTGGCGAGGAACATGTCAAGAGCAGCTTGTTTCAGGGAGGGAAAAAACCAAAACAAAACCAGACACAGAATATTTACAGCCGTACCACCAAACGTTTTGGTAGGCCAGCTTGTTTCCTTCCCTCCCTCCCACCCCCGCCCTGAGCCCTGCCCCTTAGGGGCAAGAAGGACTTGTGGAGCTCTCTAGAGAGGACTGGGAGAGGCGACGCGTCAGAGGGCCGATGGTGGAGTCCGCCAACGAGGAAGTGGGGAAGAGTTTGTACCAGCCTGTGACCATGTTGGAGAGATCCAGTTCTTCCAGGACAATCTGTGCCATTCCCATGAAGCACTTGTGGTCCATGCGGCCATAATCTCCCCAGACGATCACCTACAGGGAAGAACCCTCATTAGCTAAACTGAACCTGTCCCAGACGGGGCTCCGTGCATCATATAAACCTTGGGACTCTTCTCCCGTCCCCCAGCACTTACCTGGGGGAAGCCAGGTGTGTCACACCAGAAATAAGGGGGGATCTGAGCTAAGGGCATGAGCAATGAATTTCAAAATCAAGACAATGGGGGTGCTATATTCCCATCTCTGACACTGATTCCTTGTATTGTGCAGCCATGACCAAGTCTCTCAGCCTCTCTCTGCCTCAAGTTACCGAACTGCAAAATGGGGCATTATAACCTTAATGTCACAGGGATGTTGTGAAGATGTTACCCCACTGAGAAATGATTGTAAAATGATATGAGATCTTGGCTGCAAGGTGCTGCCTGCCATTTCTGAGCGAGGAACATCTCTTAGTGTCTGTATGGCGCCCGGTCTGTACAGGTCCTGCCCTTGGATGAGGCACTTCCATAATATGAACATATACAGTTCAAGACCTGCCTCTCTGAAGCGCTGGATAGCTGCAATTCCAATGGGACCCACAGGATCTCAGCATCTTCAACATTTGAGCTCTCCCTCACTCAGCCTAATGGTCACCCAGTTGGATGCTGATGTCGCACCTCAGCGCACAGCCATCCTGGCCACCGATAAGGTGTGGGCACTAAGGTAAATGATGCCATGTGTGTACCCATGAGCAACTTGATCGAGGGAAAGGTCAAAAGTCCCTTCCATCCCAGGATCTTAAAGCACTTTACAAACCTCTATGAATGAGCATATGAGAGATGACCATGCCCCTGCATGATACGGCAGGAACTATTGCCCCTTGGTGCCAAGGAGTGACACAGAAAGGGGAAGGGACTTCCCATGGTCAGGGAGGAAGTGAGGGGCAGAGTTGGGATGGAACCCAGGAATCTAGACTCCCAGTTCCCTCCCCTTTCCCTCAAATGAAGCGTTCATGGATCTGCTCCCCCAGTCAAAGACCAGATGTTTGACTGGGTCTTTTTACAGCCAATGAATAGGGGGGATCTGGCATCTGCTGCTGGGGGCATTTCCTCAAAGATGTCCAACTTTCCCTTTAAGAAGTGGTCTTTGCCCACCTCCCCTTGAAAAAGGATTACTTCACCTGCAAAACTCTGCCCTGTGGGCCCTCGTCAAAGAGCAGCGCCTGCTGGTAGAATGGGTCCCAGGTCTTCTTGGCCATCTTGGTCTTCTTCTTGGCCAGGCAGGTCCCATTCTCCAGCAGATAAACTTTTACATAAGTCGCTGCATTGAAAAAGAGAGAGAAGCACAGATGCAAACCGGCTGTGATGATCCTCAGCAGAACCACCTAGGCACTGGGCCTCATCTGCAGCGGGAGAAACCAAGGCAAGCACTGCCAGGAACACACCTCAACCAGAGCTCTGCCTCCCGCAAGGATGCTGGCCTGCCGAGACCCCCTCCCCAAGCCCTGTGTGTGTGTTTTGTAGTTTCCCAGAGCTATGCAGAAGGGATGGGTGAGGGACGTCTGGTCTGTTTGGTGGGGCAGGGGGGAATGGGCACCAGGAATTTCGGGAAGGGGTGCTGAATTATTGACATCCTGCTGTATTGTGATGCATTCTCATGGAGGAGAGGGGCTGTGCTGTGCTGGTAGCTTTGATTTTTCACTTCCTTGTTGGATAGGTTTTGTGTTAGGTGTGTGGGTTGTCAAACAACCTTAACTGCCCCCGGTCATGGGGGTTATTTGTGTTAATGCCTGGCTCTGCAGTGGTGAAACGCCAGTGCACTCAGCCAGCCAGACCCGCTGCTGCCCACTCCAGGCAGAGCCAGACCCAAGGAACTAACCATAACATGACTGGAGGGGGAGCCCCAAGGGGTGGGGGGGGGCATCTGCCTGTTATTGGGGTGTATCATAAAGCAACACTATCAAGAGCAAAATAGAGGCATGAACTCCTTTCCATACCACCCCACCCTCACCGCACACCTTCCCAAAGCTTGTGGATTCCACTGGCTCTTCCTTAAGGCTTGTTGGCACAGATACCTACCAGGGATGGACTTGGAACCCAGCTTTGGGGTGAGGCCCCTGGCCTGGATCACCTCCACCTCCAGCTGCCCACTCCTATCGATCATCCCAATGTGGACATCACCTAGGACAGAAGGGGAGAGGTGAGACTCAGGGGTCCCATCCTGTGTCGGGGACAAATGGCCGCCCTCCCAGTTAGCATCCATGTCGTTCCCTTACTCGCCTGCGTACTGGCCTGGGGCTTCCACTGTCCTCTGCTCCCTTGCTCTGAGGACCCTGTTCTAAAGCACCAGGTGCACTGCAGAGCAAGTCCCAGAGCACCCAGTATCTTGAAACAGCTGCAACAGGGGGTGGCGGGGACAGCAAAATGAAAGCAACAAGAACGTGGAGCTGACGAGATGACAGGACATCACAGGAGAGCCATCTAATCCCTTCCTCAAGGGAGCTTTGATGGGAACATGTCTAGGACCCGGAACTCGATTCTGGGCATCTTGTTACCAGAACAACATAGAAACAGGGGAGATAATTCAGAGAAGAGCGACATGCAATGGGCTTCATGCACCTGAGTGCCAGTCTGAGCATGCTGTCAGGGTACTGGGACAACTTTGTGAGACATCAATGGCTGGCTCTGCGGAATTTCTAAGCGTCCACAACTTCAGGTGAGTTGTACCCTCTGGAAATCCAGCTGTAGCATTTTAAAAATGAGGCTCCCCTGGTTTGAGAGAGAGCTTGTTCCTCCTGCTTTTCCGACAACTCAATTAGTTGTCCATGTACTTTTGTATCCGCCAGGCCATTTTGAGATACGCCCTCTCTGAACCCAGAATCAGCCCTTTGGGAGCTTTCCCCTTGCCAGAGGGTGAATATGCTAAGATTAACCAGAGCCGTGCCTTGGGAAGGGGAGTTCCTCGGCATGGCATGTACGTTCTGGGGCTGCCCCAAGAAGTTGAGGAGGTGGAGAGAGCATGGGTCTCATCTCCATTCTACCTTCAGTACACTGCGTGTCCTTGTGGGCCCAAGCCTGGCTGAGTACCCAGCAACTAGTTCCCTTCAGATGTGGGGTGGGCAATTTCCCTGCCTATAATGCAGTTCCTCCAGCCCTTTTTGAGTCCCATGAAAGCAACCCTAGAGATGGTCCGTGTCCTTTTGGGCCGGGTTCAAAGGTATTTCTGACGGGCCCTTGGCATGCCCCCGATTCCATGTCATACACTTTACAGTAGCATCTCCAGGGATAGCCCCAGCCCCCTGTTTACAAACCCTGAATCTTCCCTCTGTCAGTAAGTGAGTTAGTAAGTTCTCCACCCAGATACCTCTCCCCCACCCTCTTCTAAAATGCTGGCCAGCAGAGGGCAGCTGAGGAAAGCATGTTCTCAAGCATTAGGCGCCAAAGGAGAAAAATGAAATACCATCACAGTGGATGCAGGGGGGAACAGGTGGGTTTGTTAAAGAAAAAGGGAAAGCAAAGACGATGCGATTTCTCAGCTTGGTGGTGTGAGGATGTGGCAACTCGGCTGGCAAAGCCCAGAACGACATGAACAACAGAAACCACCATGGAGAAAGAAAGAAAGAAAGAAAGAAAGAAACCAGAAGGAAAACAAAAGAAAATGAACTTTTTTTGTTGTTTTAAGCTCACGACACGGATTCGGTCTCCCACTTACGACATCCGCAGCAGCCCCAGCAGGTACAGCCCTTGGGATGTGCACGGAGGTAGGTCCCCGCCGCTCCACCGGTGTGTGACAGGCCTACGGCCTGCACCCGTCGCACCGGTGCGGCCCAGGGGAGGGAGCGGGGGGCGGCGCAAGGGGACGGAGGGGCTGTTGGTGTCACGCCGGAGTTTAAGAGAAACAAGATGAACTTGGAAATTCTCAGACACACTTTGCATTTCAGAAACGCGTCAGACTCGGAGCAGGGGACACCATAAGGAATGGGATGATGAGGACAGAGAATGAGCTGAGAGCCAGGCATGGTCTCACCTCTTGAAAAATCCCAGGGTGGAGAGGAAGTTATGGTTTGGGGGTGTCACCTATCCCAGTGTTTCTCAACCTCTTCGATACCAGGGTCCAGCTTGCTGCCTTCCTAAACTGTGTCAGGGAGATCTTAGGGACCTGCACGGGTCCACGCAGTGGTCATTGAGAAACACCGACCTAGCCCACATGAATGGCCTTAAGGAAAAGAAAAATGCCTCCTTTCTCCCTCCGGCCCCAAACTTGCTATAGAAAAACCAGGAAAATACTTTAAACGCAGCCGGTCTGATTCGGATCTCCCTCCCACCAGTGACACTCAATTGACTTTAAAGGGGTTACTTCTGATTTACACCAGGCTCAGCGAAAGCAGAATCAGGGTCAGGGTCAATTTGTTCATGGTGTTTTTTTTACCAGGGAGAGGAGGGTTTCACCTTCCAAACATTAGGCATGAAACACCTCTTCCTCCCCACCCCACCCGGCTCAGCTCGACCCTTCATCCTGCTAAGGTGGAAAACAGGCACCATGCCAACTACTGGTCTTTAGAACATTTCCACCAGCTGCATTTTGAACATGCAAAATCTGGGGCAAAAATCTTGAATGGAAATTTTGAATTTTGATTTAAAAGAAAACGGGTAGGGGGGAGTGAAAATGTGAAATTCTACACACACGCACCCCGCCTACCCTTGTTCTTTCCAATTAAATCAAAGGCCTGTCTGTTCTGTGCGCACATAAAAGATCTGCTGAACCTGATGAAGGAGTTTTGTTCTACTGCCCTTCCTCAAAAATCACCCCACCACTGTTCTGAAGAATGTTTTCTGCCCTCTTTGCCCTCCCCCGCAGAGGTGGCCGCATTGCGGGGCTGCTGCATATAGGCTATGGGATCCTTAGGACTCAAAGGCAGTATGGAACTTAAGCCAGGGGCTTACAGAGAAAAGGACCCGCTTCACTCAAGGTGAAAGGATCATTTTCTTTTATACAGAATAAGGCCGGTATTCACCTCATTTGCAGTTGCAATCGTTGTCCTAGCACCGTGCTCCTCCCAGCTTAACATCTCAAGAGAAATCCCAGCTATGGAACACTTCACTGGGGTAGGATGGGTCCGTCTGCAGTATCTGGGCATTGCCACAAGTATACCCGAAATCGGCACTCTCTTCCCCTCTTCCAAAGGGGCCACCTGTCTGCTCCTATGGCACCTGTGTTCTAGCCCAGACACCTCCCTGCCCTTCCTGCACTGCTGCTGGTTTGTCAGTGACCCTGGCAATGGCTGATCTCGAGGCAGATTATAAAACTGGGATTTTGATTCCTAGCCCCCTTCGGTCCCAGCCTGACCCAGTGAGAGAAACGAACCCCATCGGGCCTCCCCGTCTGTTGTTTTGGGCTGGGTCCCTCCTTCGGGCTGGGGCACAGCTGTGACGTTAAAATGGTCTCGCTTCAGGCCCTGGAGAGCAATCCCCGCTTATTTTCATGTGCTCACTCGCCTCTTCACTGAGAAAGCATGCATCAGCCCCCCGACTCCAGCCCAACTCCCACCAGGCAGGTCACAGACACCCACTTCCCTTAACCCCGTGGGAGGCAGGGTCAGGGCCTGATCCTGACCTTGGTGCCAGTCACCGGCAGTCCTACAGTGAGATCTGGCTGTTCAACTCCATCCGCGAGGAGACACGGGCCAGGCACAGGGCTTGGAGCCTAATCCAGTGTAACAACTTCCCCTCTTCCCTTGGGCTGGGCCACCCGCTCCAGCTGTGAGCACTCACCCATCGGAGGCGTCGCCAGTGTCTGCCGGCCAACTATCTGCGCCGGCCCGAGCCCGTCTAAAAAGTCACTGAACTGGCTCTCGGCTCCCAGCCGGGTCATGGGGAAAATGAATCTGAGATAAAGGTTGGGGGGGAGAGAGGGGATGGGACAGTATGGGTGAGACAAGTCCCCGGGTAGCACTGGATTTCCCAGCTGATAGTTCTTTGCGCAGAGATAATGTGCCTTGCATGAGGATCTCAAAGCATGGAGCGAACATGAATTAACCAAACCTCCCTTACCATTTGCTGACAGTGGCATCAGCTGCGGAACGGACCCTCCCAGGGCACTGGTAGGATACCCACCGCGTATGGATTAGAAACGCGGCTGGACAAAGCACAGAAGACTCTACAGGGAACAACCCTGCCCTGGAGGAGACAGCCCCCAATGGACCATCACTACCTCCGATTTCTACAGAACCCTGTGAACTCAGCACGAGGAACCTCCAGACAGATCTGATGCTCTGTGCCCAGGGATCTGGGGTGCTTGAAAGCTGGGCAATCATCACCCCAGGGGGTCGTGAGGCTCTGTAGGAGAGCATTGGCTTGATGCTGATAGGCACAGATGACAGCCGGGACCGAGAGCTCTGGCTCTGCACACCGCCTGGGGGCCCAGGGGCTCGGTCTGATTTGGGGCACCAGAAGAGCTGACGTTAGCCCTGCTCTGAAGCTGTGCCCCGTGGGAGAACAGCAGAGCCGCCAGCATCCTCCCCCTCTGTGAGGAGAGCGGCCTCGGGGCAGTACATGCTTCCTCCAACCCACTGGGACAGCCTGAGTGCCGCCTCCGAAAGGAGAACTGGAGCAGGGCTTCTGTGCCTCGCTGGATCAGTCTGGGTGCTCGGATGGCGCCCTGCTCCCCGCCCCTCCGGTCCCAGGCAGTACAGGGCCGGTCACCCCGCGCCCTGGGCCTTACGTGCCGTCGGAGCTGTTACTGTTGGTGCTGCCGTCGGTCGATTCCCGGCTGCCCTGCCGGGTAACCCTGTTCCTCATCTCCACCGCGATGCCGGTTTCCGTGCTCCGCCGGATGGTACTGCGCAGTTTCTTTGGGCCGCCATCTGGAAGCAAACACGCAGATAAGCCGGGCTGGGGAATCGTGGGCTGGGAACTAAAGAAACTCCCCCTCCCGGACAGCAAGATGTCAGAGAGCAATCAGCACAATGCTCCCTGCACCCCCATCCTCGTCCTTCAGGGGTTGATGGTACATGGGCATGCAACATGACACCACCCTACTGGGACAGGCACCCCAGGTGGCATCTTGAGGGATGTTGTGTCTAGTGGTTAGAGCAGGAGCACAGCAAGACAGAATTCCTGGGTTCTAGCTGCAGCTCTCTCATCGACCTCGAGCAAGTCACTACCCCCTCGGTTTCCTCATCTCTAAAGTGAGGAGGACCATAGCCCCCTCTGAGGTGAGGTTTAGGGTTAACTGATTGCCAAGTACTTTGAGCTCTGATACAAAAAGAGGCAGATGGCTCTTTGCAGCAGGGATGGCGTTTGTACAGCGCCTAGGCCCCTGTCCCTGGCTGGGGCCTGGAGGTGCGACTGTGATGCAGCTCTGCTCTGCCGGTCCAAGGGAACTGCATGGCAAAATGGTAACGCTCATTTTTGCAGGAGACCAAACTTCCTCGGGGGCTCCTCCCGGACTGGAAGGCACTCCCCCAGCAACCAGGAACCACCTCAGATCTCGCCACCTTCTGCTCCTAATGCAACCTGCCTTTGCTCCTCCCAGCAAACAAATAACAATTGTCATTTTAAAAAAAAAACAACTAAACCCACATGCAATTTCCCCCTAGGAAGGAAGCAACGAACAAATCAACCACACACAGCAGATGCTCGTCCCCTCTCTCGCTGCACTGCAGAGCCTAGGGCACTCGGATGCCATGGAGATGAGCACAGTGTAAAAACTCAAAGAGTCAAATAACTGAGGACCAGGGGCTCAGCAGGATTAAACAAAAGGACGGGTGTTTCCATGGCTAGCGAGAGTATCCACAGGTACATTTGAGGGGTAAAAGCAAGTTGTTTGGAAGGGATGTGAACATCCTGCTTGGGGACATGGGCCAATCTCTGCCTGATGGGCCTTGGAAAGGAGCTTCTCCTCGGGGCAGATTAGCACGGAATTATCCACTCGAGGCTTCTTGTGCCTTGTATTAGGAGTCGTGTGGTAAGCAAGATGCGAGAAGTAATTCTTCCACTCTCCTCAGCACTGCAAAGGCCTCGGCCAGCAGCACTGGGCCCCACACTTTGGGAACGATGGGGACAAACTGGAGAAAGTCCAGAGGAGAGCAACAAAAATGATGAAAGGTCTAGAAAACATGACCTGTGAGGAAAGATTGGGTCTTTTAGTCCGGAGAAGAGAAGACGGGGTGGGGAGGAGGAGACACACATGATAATAGTCTTCAAGTAGGGAAAAGGTTGCTCTAAAGAGAAAAGTGATAAATTGTCCTCCTTAACCTCTGAGGATAGGACCAGAAGCAATAGGTTTAAATTGCAGCCAGGGCGGTTTAGGTTGGACATTAGGAAAAACTTCCCAACTGTCACGGTAGTTAAGAGCTGGAACAAATTCCCTAGGGAGGTTGTGGAATCTCCCTCTCTGGAGGTTTTTAAGAACAGGTTAGACAAGCACCTGTCAGAGGTGGGCGAGATAATACTCGGTCCTGCCTCAGCGCAGGGGGCTTGACTAGATGACTTCTCAGGGTCTGTTCCAGACCTACGTTTCTTTGATTCCTCTAAAGCAGCTGGTACTGGGCAATCAGAGCCATGGGGCCCAGGTCTGATGCAGCCTGGCACTGCCCGGGTTCTTAAATAGCAAGCAGGAGATGGAATTCACTCCCAGGAGCACCCAGTCACTCGGCTGGCTGGTGGAACACAGCAGGTAATGTTGCCAAGGAGTGAGATGGGCAAAGGCTGGCTCCCACCTGCCTGTCCCTTCCCCAGCAGGGGAGCTGTAGATCTCTGAAAGTTACATGATGGATAATGCTCCCCTGAAATATCACGCTCAAGCTGAGATGCTTCAGATCTGCTGTTTACCTGCCCTTTACAACTGACCTTTTCCTTCTCTGGAGGGGAGAGGGAGTGGGGGTGGCTGCTCTGTCCAATGGGAAATGCTCTCTGCCCTACAGACCCCAAGGGAGGGGGGCACTTTATAGCAGATAAAAGAATCAAAGCAGTCCACACGGCGAGAACTCCACCACAAGATTCTGATGCCCATCTCCCAGCCCGCTGCTCTTGGCCCTTTGATAAATTATTCACTGGGATTTATGCAACCTTTGCCCAAAACAAAAACAAAAACAAAAGCCATCCAGGCTGATTTTCATGTACTCACTCGCCTCTTCACTGAGAAAGGGGTCGCTGTGTGAGCAAACGTGAGCCCAGCACCTGGTTTTCTGCATATAAAAGCCAGGGCCAGCATTCGGGGTTAGCCAGCAGGGCAATTGTCCAAGGCCCCATGGCTGCTGGGTTGAACCCACTTACAGTCGAGGGCTTTTCCCAACCACCTGGAGTTTTATGCGGACCTTCTAAAAGTCCCCAATTTGGTTCAGATGCTGCACTAAACTCCCAGGAACTTTGGCGTTGGGCAAAAGCTGAGCTGGATCCAAACCAAATTGCTGGAGCTGGAGGGGTGTCTGAAATCCTGTCCAAAATCCAGGTCTAAACTTTGCAAATGGTAAGTATATAGGGCTGAACTGAAAGCCCTGATCCAAACTGCTCCAGTCTAGCACCTGAACCCCAAGCATGCAGAAGAGCAAAGACACCAAAACATGGGGGAACATTTCCCAGTCTCAGCAAAGGTTCAGATCCAGCTCGTAAATAAACAGACACAGACATAGGTTCCGGAGCCCGATACCTTGCAAAATTCTACTTGCCCGGGGCTAGTAACTCCTTTTGATGGGCAAGTCAAACACCATTCAATTTTCCACTGTCACCAAGGCAAAGGGTAGGTGAAGAGATTTTTATACCTGGGCTGGCCAGCTGTCAGAGGAATTTTGCAAGGCTGGAGAAGGGGACTGTTATCAAACCTGGGTCCCCTGCCAGCTCTGAATATGGGGGAATCTTGTTTCCTGGATGACAGTTTTATTTTATTTTGAGATGAAGCAAATGTAGAGCCAGTTCTCCCCGGTAAACTCTTAAAGGAGGAGGGGAGTGCAAGCCAGTGTCTGCAGCGGGGCCCGAGAGGGAGATGGGAGAGGACACCCCAAACAAGCCTGGAGTTGATTTCATCTCCCCCCACCCCCTTCCCTTTCAGCTTGACTCTGCTTCTGTGCAGCATCTTCCTGGCGAGTGTTGCCATGGTAATTTTGTCTGCAATGCAGTGGGACCCCCTACAGCCAGCCCCAGAGTCTCCTCCCTGCTGGGATGGACTCGGGTTCAAGAGAGGCAGGAACACGGATCGATTGGAGACGCAAGAGAGAGGAGGAGCAACTGAGAAAACTCATTGATGCAGCAGGGCCGGGAGCGCTGGCTCTGCAAGTGGTGGCATCCCTCATTTGGACTTGGATATGGCTGGATCCTTATCCAGCTCCGAGAGGCCGTCAGGCCGACATGGGAGCAGCCACCCAGGGGCTGCTTGCTGTGCTCTGCTTTTGCGGGCTGGATGGCTCGGGGGGGGGTCACAGGTGCTGGCAGGGAGGCGTGGTCTGGAAAGGCTGGGCCCTGCATTTATGCCACAGCTCTTTTGACTTTGACTGGGGGCAGGGGGGGCTCTTATCCTTTCATCGGGGGTGAAATTCACCCCAGCGCAGGGGGCAGGTGCCAAGCCTTTACCACTGGCGTAGACAACCAGTGCATCCTTGCTTTGGTCCGCCGAGCTCAGCTGAGGCTCTTGATTCGTATTGTTTGCCAGAGCCAGAGGGTGCCAGGGGAGAACATGCATGCAGGCACACAGGACGATTGCCTGCGTCATTCCTCCTGGCTCCCACACCCCTGCCCTCTGCATGGGCAAGGCGGCATCATACACACCCAGTGAGGTGTCCTGGGGTGGTGAGGCTTTTGCTATTGTAGCAGCTGCTGGGCTGGGCTAGGCATATAGCTGGCATAGCCCTATGCATGCTGGGATCCCTCTGTTATACTGTCCTGTTCACTGCCGCTGTCGCAAGGCTTCTCACTCCTCCACGCCCTTGGGAACTCAAGGAGTCCTAGAGAGCCGCCTCCCTGTGCCCAACTCACATGCGTAGCCCTCCTGCAGCTCAACAGCCATAAGCAATCAGCAGCCTGATGGGGCCACGTACCCTGAATGCGAGATGGAAGGAAGCAGGGTGTAGCAAAGCAGGCAGCTGGGAATCCTGGGTCCGTCCACTGACTCAGCACATGATCTGGGGTAAGTCACTGCACCACCCCGTGACTCAGTTTCCCCATCTATCTCATGGGGGTGGTTGTCTTTTCCTACCACACCGGGAGCTAGTGAGAGCTGAAGTCAATCCGGGTCTCGAAAGAGTGCTGAACTCCTTGGGTGGAAAAGGCTAGAGGGGAGCGAAGAGTCTGATTCACCCTCCCTTACTCGCAGGGAACAGCCCCGTTCCGACCAATGGATTATTCACATGCTTCAGGGCGTTTGAGAGGCAGGGCAGGAACAACACAAAGCAAAATGACCTCCGAGGAACGGTTGGAACCTCAGGGAGAAAACGACGCTTCGTCTCATCGTGATGTGCACATCCGCGGCTCTTCTGCCACGTCCCGTGACCTATCGGGCAGCCCTGCACCCGGACAGCCGAGCTGGTTGGGGTGGGATGCCCCTACTGGGCGATGGAGGAGAGTCAGGGCTTTGTTAACGGGAAGCGTAGCGAGCTGGCTGAAGGTCCGGGAAGACTCTGGTTTTACTGCAGTGGGGTTACGAGGCCTTCGCGGCGAGGAGTAGGGGAACGCGACGGTGGGCGGGAGGATCCGTGGCCGGAAGGTGTCATAAGGCTGCAGAATTGTAAGCTAGAGAGAGGAACGCCAGGGTTTGCCCCTGCGGGAGCCACCTGAGCTCAGACCCAGAGGGTGGGGCGGGGCAGGGCGGGGCGGGGGGCTTGAGCTCCTGAGCTGCACCCAAGCTGCGACCTCCACGCTGCCGTTTTTCGGCTCGCTAGCCTGCGCCGAGTTAGCGCGAGTCTGGCTGCCCATGCCGGGAGGCTCGCTGCCAGCTGCGGGCAAAGCCTCAGACTCCCAGGCCCCATATTCTGTGGGTGCAAATGGGGTTACATTGGCAGGGGATTTGACCTCCGGCCTCTCCAGCTGCGGGGACTCCCCGCTGCCCAAGCCTCAGCAGAAGGGGCAGGAAAGGGGTGGAGGGGTTGGGGCTCAGTTTTCCCTTAGCCACTGCAGCCTGAGGCAGAGGGGAGGGGAAGAGAGAGAGAGCGAGCCCCCCGCAAAAGGTGGCCAGGTGGGGCTAATCAGGCAAGCCAGGTGAAGCTGCGGTGGCAGAAAGCCAGGCCAGGCGGCCGGTGCGCCGTTCCCCACGGGCACTCCCGCAGCCCCTCATGCTCCCAGATTATTTCTGACCAGCATTTTACATGAGCTTCCCCCCCACCACTTTCATGGTCCAGTCACAGGTTACCATGGCAACCCTTCCCCTCTCCCCACAACCCCCCCCTTCGCCTCCCCCCCCCCCCGCGAGCTGGTTCATGCCCTGCCTTCCCCGCGTTGATGCTAATTCGCTTTGGCGTCTCTCAGCCACCCGCAGGGTGGGCCAGTGATTCATCAGGCACCTGGGGGGTTTAGGGGGGTCTGCGAAGCCTCCTCTTCGGCAAGGAAAGGAGGCCCCCTTCCCGGGGGCATGAGGCCATGGCTATGTGGCCACCCAAGGGGTGCAAGGTGGCCAGCTGTACTGCAGCCTCAGTGGGGCTGAATTTGCCTCTGACCTCAGTGAAGCCAATGGGTGCATGGGGGGGGGGCAGGGCGTGACCCTTAGCCTGTTCTGCGCTGGGCTCCAGTTACTCAGAGCCAGTGGGAGAGACCCAGGCCCAAGGACACGTGGACAGTTCCATGTACTGAGCAAATGAAAACCAACATGCCCTCCTCCAGCTCCCTGCCCAACGGCTGAGCCCCCCCGCCCGCCATCGGTCTGTCTGTCTGTCCCCACAAGACACACAGCCCCACTCCCCACCCCATTAATTCGATGCACCTTTCAGCCGAGTCTCAAAGCTCTTCATAAACAGGCGCAAACTGAGCCTCACAATCTCTCTGAGAAATAGATTGGTACCACCATCCCCCTTTTACAGATGGGGAAACTGAGGCACTGAATGGGATGTGCTTTGCCCAAGGTCACCCTGTGAGTCAGTAGCAGAGCCTGGAAGAGAACCTGTAGCATCCTTCGTAGCAGAGAGGAGACAGGCTGTGGTTGTAATGATTATAGGGGCCTCTCAGCAGAGGCTGCTGGACACAGACAGACCAGTGGTGTTTTCTGGTCTTCTATTTCGCAGACTGACATGCTCAGCCTGAGCTGACTGGAACCCCCACGCAGGGTCTCCTACACCTGGTCACAGCAGAACCCTGGCTCCTGCTCTGCTCTTTAGACCATGCACCCTTCCATATTTTGAACCATTACTATTTGTATCGACACAAGTAAAGATAACGATCGGGCCAAACCAGTTTCATGCTTCAGGGCCTATAATGATTGCTGCCAGGGTCAGGAAGGAACCTGCCCTCCCCCTCCCATATACTGCATTGCACCACTAGCCAGATGCATTATGGGACTAGGAGTGGAAAGAGATTGTTTCCCTTTTTTGTTTTCCTCTAAAGCGCAAGGCATTGGCCGATGTCAGAGGCAGCAAACTAGACGAGACACTGGGCTGATCTGATATGACAGTACCTGTATGCCGATAATTCATGATTCAGCTCCCTTGACTAGACAATAAACCTGGGCCTGTGTCCACATACCACCTGCCCACAAACAATCTGCATCACCCACTCACTGGGAAAGTGCCAGCCACTGTCCTGGGGGGAGCACAGGCTCACAGGGGGCCAGCCCCACACCGGGCCCAACTGCCCACCTCAAACCCTGCAGGGTATGAAAGGAGAGGCCTCTGGCTGGGATTTAAAAAGCATAGCAGCTTCTCTTGACTTGCCCTAGTGGATTGGGCACTAGCATGGATGTCAAGAGACCCGAGTTCTCCACCTCCCCCCCAGCAGCACAATGGGGCCCTGATCTTGAGGGAGGCTTCTAGGCATGACTGAAATACAAATAATACCCAGCAGGAAGCCTGGAAGAGCAGCTGGGTCCTGTTATCCTAACAGAGGGGGCCTCCCCTCAGCTGGACAAAGACAGATGGGGTTCCCTGGCCATCTCTCTCCTGCAAGCTGAGGCGGACCTGGATTTGACAAGTCCATTTGGTGGGGATGAACTCAGCCTGTACCTGGGGCTTTTGGTTCATTTTCTTTGTCTGGAGTGAGACGGGCACCTTGATAAATCACTTTCTACGCTTTCTCCAGCCCCCTTATTATAGTGTATGAGCACCTCACTCTCTCTAATGGATTGAGGCTCACCACACTCCTGTGGGGTACGACAATGATATTCTCTCCAGTCACTGATTGGGAACGGAGTCCAGGGTCCCGCAGGAAGTCTGGCAGAATAAGCAACTGACACTAGTCCCAGTCCAACACTTGAACCACTAGCCCATCCTTCCTTTCTAAATAAATGGCCCCCAAGCCGGGGCCTTTGTTAGGAACCAGGCCCCATGTGTCTGGTCTTTCTTAGAAGTACAGCTTGATGACATTTTTCAACTCACACATTTTTCTGATCATTTTAAAAAGGGCTTTATATATATATATATATACAGTATAAGGGGGATGGGATGAAATATTTGTGAAAAAAATATTTTCCTTTGAAATATTCTGATTTTTTACCCCCAAAATTCAGTTTTTCCATTAAAAAGATGGAAAAATTTTTATAAAAAAAAACCCTGGAAAAACAGGGAAAATCTTTCATTTAAAAAGTTGTCTCTGGAAATACTCACTCTCTATGGACTGGCTCTAATATGAAGTGAGGCCAACTTTCTGTTTTAACTTGGTTACCCAATGTTAGGCTCCTAACTCCAAATGTAGGCACCTAAATAAAAGTGAACTGACTTTCAGAGGTGCCGATCACCCACAAATCCCACGGACATCAATAGGAAGCTAGAGGTTCCTACCTAAAATGAGTAGGGCATTGAGAAATGGGGTATGCTTGCCCTTTAAGGCAAAATGGGGACATCTCGGGGCCAGGTTACCGTGTTTCAGGCATTCTGGGGCAAGCAGAGGCCGAGGGAACAACAGAGGCAGATGCTGGGAGAGAGAAAATCATCCAGGGATAACAGTTGGCGTCTGGGGGAAAAATGAGGCAACTGTTCCTTTTAGGGCCTAGGACTACGAGCCTTTTAGTGTGGAGTGGGGCAAGGCTTCTCTCTCTCTCTCTCTGTCAATCAGGGCAAACTCTGGGAAGCAGAGCAGTATATAACCTGCCTGTCCTCCTTATGGTGGGGTGAGAATTGCTGGCTAGTCCCTTCTGAGCCAGGAGAATGGAGACAGAGTCCAGACCAACTTGGGCTCCAGCCATGGAGGAACCCTGGAAAGCTGCAGCCCTGCTGAGGTACCCGGGGAAGAAAAGAACCCTTTGTTATGAAGGTTTTTGTTTCAAGTTTTCTTTATTTGAAAGACTTTGCTCCCAGATGAGGCAGAACTGGGCAGAAGTAACCTAATGAGCCAGCTGAGTTGCAGCCTGCTAGTCCTTGCTGCAAGCAGGCAGGTTCACAATCGTTGGCCTTGGTTTTATTGTTGTGGTCTGAACCCCCTGCCCCCTGACACCCCTGAAATTAGTTGGGGAGGAGGCAGTGGGATGGGTAAAGCTGTGGAAGGGGACTTGGAGATTATGGGGGTTTCGTTTAGTTGAATTAGAGCTTCTATGAGCAAACAAACGCAGGAGGACAATCTCTTTCCCAGGCCACCTGTTGCTATTCTGGCATTTGAAACATTTCCAGCCCGGACTGGTAAATTTCATTACCCATAATTATCTCCCTTGAAGTATAGCGGAGGGTTGGTGCCTGTGATGCAAAGATATATATATACACTCAGGGATACCATATATACTCAGGGATGTGACACTTATTGATCGGCTAAATCTCCCTTTCTCCACCCAATTACATCCTGGCTAGAGCCTAGTGTCAAAAGGGTCAGAACGCATTGGCAGGAGGATGCATGCAGTGGGATGGATGGCAGGGAATAGAATGGATGAGAAAGGCAGCCAGGAACTGCCATTCCCGACAACTTGATTTCTGTCTAGTGTGTGTTTGGAGATGCACCATGGCTTCTGCCTGGAATGGATCACATTTGTCCTACTAACTTAGGGCCAGGTTTTGCAACCCTTACTCCCATGGGTTCGTACTTATACATGGCGCCCTTGATTCCTGTGGGAATGCACCCATGAGCGTGTGCGCTAGTCACTATGAGCAATGGGATGCAGGAACTCATCTATATTCTTTGAGGGCCTATTTCATTTTGTTTTAATCTAAGCAGTTTTTAAGCCGAATTGGGCTAAGAAATGGACAAAACAGACTAAAAGGCTTCGGCCTGAGTTGTCTTGAAGTTTCATAGATTTGTACAGCTCTCGGGGATCATTTATGATCATCTAGTCGGCCCTTCCGCACCACCCAGCCCAGAGAATTTCCCCCCAGTAAATAGGGGAAGAGGAAATCCCTCAATTGGGAATGTGCTAATAAAGTTTGCAGATGATACAAAGCTGGGAGGTATTGCTAATTTAGAGAAGGACAGGGATACCCTACAGGAGGATCTGGATGACCTTGTAAACTGGAGTAATAGGAATAGGATGAAATTTAATAGTGAGAAGTGTAAGGTCATGCATTTAGGGATTAATAACAAGAATTTTAGTTATAAGCTAGGGACGCATCAGCTAGAAGTAACGGAGGAGGAAAAGGACCTTGGAGTATTGGTTGATCATAGGATGACTATGAGCTGCCAATGTGATATGGCTGTGAAAAAAGCTAATGTCATCTTGGGATGCATCAGGAGAGGTATTTCCAGTAGGGATAAGGAGGTTTTAGTACCATTATATAAGGCACTGGTGAGACCTCACCTGGAATACTGTGTGCAGTTCTGGTCTCCCATGTTTAAGAAGGATGAATTCAAACTGGAACAGGTACAGAGAAGGGCTACTGGGATGATCCGAGGAATGGAAAACTTGCCTTATGAAAGGAGACTCAGGGAGCTTGGCTTGTTTAGCCTAACTAAAAGAAGGTTGAGGGGAGATATGATTGCTCTCTATAAATATATCAGAGGGATAAATACCAGAGAGGGAGAGGAATTATTTAAACTCAGTACCAATGTGGACACAAGAACAAATGGATATAAACTGGCCACTAGGAAATTTAGATTAGAAATTAAACGAAGGTTTCTAACCATCAGAGGAGTGAAGTTTTGGAATAGCCTTCCGAGGGAAGTAGTGGGGGCAAAAGATCTATCTTGCTTTAAGATTAAACTCGATAAGTTTATGGAGGAGATGGTATGATGGGATAACATGGTTTTGGTAATTAAATATTCATGGTAAATAGGCCCAATGGCCTGTGATGGGTTTTTAGATGGGGTAAGATCCAAGTTACCCGGGAAAGAATTTTCTGTAGTATCTGGCTGATGAATCTTGCCCATATGCTCAGGGTTTAGCTGATCGCCATATTTGGGGTCGGGAAGGAATTTTCCTCCAGGGCAGATTGGAAGGCCCTGGAGGTTTTTCGCCTTCCTCTGTAGCATGGGGCACGGGTCACTTGCTGGAGGATTCTCTGCTCCTTGAGGTCTTCAAACTACAATTTGAGGACTTCAATAGCACAGATATAGGTGTGAGGTCTTTTTTAGGAGTGGTGGGTGAAATTCTGTGGCCTGCATTGTGCAGGAGGTCGGACTAGATGATCATAATGGTCCCTTCTGGCCTAAATATCTATGAATCTATGAATCTATGAATTTCAGCTCAGCGGCTCATCAGGAGGGACTTGAGCTACCCATACTGCCCATATTCAAAACTGGACTTGAGATTTGGACTCTCAAACCCCTGTGGTCAGGGGGCTAGTTTAGGAGCCTGGCTGAGCTGGGGAATTACGAATAAGAGAGAACTCTTTCTCACTCAGGTTGCAAGATCAAACCCAGCCCAGGCTGGGAGAGTAAAAGTTGTGGCTGTCAGACCCTCCCTCTCATCTGAAATGAGTTGCTAGGATCTCAGTCTAGCTCCAAGTATTCCTGTTGCAAAACTCCAGTGGGTCCCTTTCGTGGCAATCTCAGCAGAGGAGGAAAGGATTCAAGAGCTTTGTTTCCTCTCTCAGCCGTAAACAGCCCCAATTTTTTTTTCAGCCTCCTCCTAGGCAAGTCTTGCCCATTCATGATGCCCAACCGGAATCGTCCTCTGTTTCTGCCATAGCATTTCTGAGAGAGCGATCGGTGCAGAACACAGGTTCTCCAGCTGTGTGCATCCTGCCAAGCCTGTTTTCCCCTAGCCCCATTACTAGATTTGAGATTTGCCCTGTCAAACAAGCAGAAGGAGGATGGCCCAATGGTTAGAGAACTAGCCTAGGAGTTCGGAGACCTGGGTTTAAGGTCATCCTCTGACAACAGACTCCCTCTACGTAATCTTGGCCAAGTCTCTCAGATAATAGCCTTTCTCTACTGCACAGAGGTGCTGTGGGGATATCTGCATTAAGATTTGTGACATGCTCAGAAAGATTAAAGTTTTTTATTATCAACAGAGCCAGTTATACTATCAGGATGCCAGTAAAGGCATCCACAGCCCTACCCCCCCAATTTCTTGCACCCTCGGGGTTTAAGGGAACAACCCCAGCAGCAGGGTGTGGTGTAGAGAACTCTTAGTGCTGGTGAAAGGTGCTGAATCAACACCCCTGGATTGCGACATCTTCTCTCCAGCCCAGAGCAGGTAAAGCCCAGGCAGCTGGAGTGAAACTGCTCCACAGCCCTCCCCTGCCCAGGAGGTCAGGCCATTCTCCATGGCCCTTGGCTCCTCTGAAGCTGCCAATCAGGGGGCTCAGGATAGTGCCAGGTGTGGCGTGGCTTTCTGATGTGGGTGCTGGACTAAGCCCAAACAGTGGTAGTTTCTAATAGACAGCTCCCTGGATGTTAGGGGAGAAAACCACGACAACTGAGCTCCCCTTAATCACACTCAGTCCTGTGACTTTTAGGTTTTCTTGTAAAGGAATTTCAGGCCAGGTTCTCCACAAAGAGATTTCCCTGCTGGAAGGGCTAGAAGCAAGAGATTGTAGGGGTGAGGAAAGGAGTGGGGTCTGCCAGGCAGGCAGAGAGATCTATTGCCCCATAGAGATTGTGTGCATGCATGGGAAAGACAGGCCTGCTAATCCCAGGGTTGTGAGTTCTAATCCTTGAGGGGGCCATTTAGGGATCTGGGGCAAAAATTGGGGATTGGTCCTGCTTTGAGCAGGGGGTTGGACTAGATGACCTCCTGAGGTCCCTTCCAACCCTGATATTCTATGATTCTAACCCAAATCACCTCCACAGTATGATCCTGCTGCCTAGGTTGGTTGTGAGCCTCCCACTGGTGACCTCCTCAGCACGTGGGCCCCACCAACCCAACCCTACAGACACTCTTCCTAGGGAGCAGGGCCTGGCTCCATCAGCCTAAATACCTGTACGGACCTGGACCTAGGTCTCCAGCAGCCCTCCCGGAAGCTCTCTCTACGCAAACACCTCCGCCTGCCGAACTTGCTGAGCCCTGTGTCACTGAGTCTTGTCCATGGTGCTGAAAGCGACAGTGTGCTCATGGACAACTCGCAGGCCCCTCTGAACTCTCACACCCCGCTCCTGCAGCGGGCAGGCCTATTCTGGACCAGTAGAAACCAGTCCTTTTGAAGGAGCAGGCCTATTGGAAAAGGGCTGGCTCTCTCGGCGCACACCCATGCCCCAGCCTGTTTCCTGACTTTCACGGTCAATTGTGGCTTTTTTCCCACCTTGCAGAGTCCATCTGTGAAGTGGCAGCTGCTATTCAGGAAGGGTGGGGTGTGTGCGTATCACCAGTTCAGATCTACCCATTTGGAAGGCTCCGTGGTTCAGCGGGCCTTGAGAATTGTCTGCCAAAGTTGCCAGCGCATCCATTCTGCATTCAAGAGACCCATATTTAGGCACACAAAGCCAGTGACTGTGGATGGAATTCACCCCCGAATGAGGGGCCCGCACAAGGTCTCTGCGCCATTTCAGTCCCCCCTCAAAATAGGGCTTGTGGGGGGGGCAGGGGTTTAAGTGGTGCTGATGCTGCATGTTGGCTCTTTGCTCTGTGGGTGGAGCACAGATGCACTGACAAATTTTTCAGTTTAGAACATTGGTGAAAAATTGAGCTCCTATTTGTTTTGGGAATGGGAGCTGCCTTTAGAGTCAGTTGCTTCCAGACCATTTGTTTTGTTGCATGGATTAGACTGTCTCTCACTCAGTCCTAGGGGACCTGAGAAGGTATGGAGTCTGTTGTCTCTGGGTGGAGTTTTGCCCAGCTTTGTTTTTGGGATGCTCTTTGCTTAGCTTTCTAGGGTAATGATAACCCTTCAGAAACATCTCAGAAGTGCAAGTCTTGCCGGCTCAAAATTAACTCCTTCTCCCTATATAACACACTTTACTGAACCATGAAATGCCAACAAGAACCAAAATTAAAAAGCAATAACTCAGAGAAAATGCTGGGGCTAAGATGGGCTCACCAGCTTCTTTTAAAGATCTATTTCAAGCACTTAAAAATTCCCGTAGCCAAAATATTTGACTAGTTCTTTCTCTGAATTAGCATCTTCCTCCCACTAGCACCTTTTATATGAAGGTTTCATGGAGAAACAACTACAACTAGATGCAGAGAGCCAGATCCCGAGCAATTTACTGCTTATGCTGGCAATGCTCCCACTGACTTCTACAGGGTTGTCCCACCCTCAGAGGGCAAAAATCTCAGGATTTGGCCCAAAATTTATCTGAGTCGTTTGGTCAATTTGGGGTTCCAATCTGCAGCATAAACTCTACCCCAGCTCCTAATGCTCCATAGCAATTTCATAGGCAATTTGCCTCTGCACGGGAATTTTAGAGCCCTTTGCAGAAAAGCCACCTTTCAACAGAAATGCAGTTTTAATTATGGGGCACAAAACTCTTCAGAGCTAACGTGAGTAGAGCTCTTTGGACTAGGAGTTGTCTTTTACTCTGTCTGTACAGTGCCTAGACCAGTAGTTGTCAAGCAGGGGTACACGTACCCCTGGGGTTACACAGAGGTCTTCCATGGGCTACGTCGACTCCTCTAGATATTTGCCAAGTTTTACAACAGGCTACATTAAAAAGCACGAGTGAAGTCACCACAAACTAGAATTTCATACAGACCATGACTTGTTTATACTGCTCTACACACGATACACTGACATGCAAGTACAATATTTACATTCCAATTGATATATTTTATAATTATACCGTAAAAATGAGACCTGTTTCAGTAATCGTGCAGCTGTGACTCTTTTGTATTTTTATGTCTGATTTTCCTAGAATACCAGGGTTGGAAGGGACCTCAGGAGGTCATCTAGTCCAACCCCCTGCTCAAAGCAGGACCGATCCCCAATTAAATCATCCCAGCCAGGGCTTGGTCAAGCCTGACCTTAAAAACTTCTAAGGAAGGAGATTCCACCACCTCCCTAGGTAATGCATTCCAGAGCTTCACCACCCTCCTAGTGAAAGTTTTTCCTAATATCCAACCTAAATCTCCCCCACTGCAACTTGCAACCATTAGTCCTTGTCCTGTCATCCGCTACCACTGAGAATAGTCTAGATCCATCCTCTTTGAAACCACCTTTCAGGTAGTTGAAAGCAGCTATCAAATCTCCCCTCATTCTTCTCTTTTGTAAGCAAGTAGTTTTTAAGTGAGGTGAAACTTGAGGGTACACAAGACAAATCAGACTCCCGAAAGGGGTACAGTCATCTGGAAAGGTTGAGAGCCATTGGCCAAGAGCACTGGAGCCCTGATCCCATTTAGATGACATAACCTGGTCTGCACCTTCCCTGGCCCTTTACCAAAATAGCTAGATCAATGCCACGACTAGTGTGGATACAATGTGCTGTTATAAAGATGCCTTATACTGGTACGTTTAGGGGAATAGCCTATACCAGTAGAAGGCGCCTCTATGCCCACACAGCTATGTTCATACTGCAGGGAGCTACTGCTTTAGCTATGTGGAGATAGTTAAAGTGGTACAACTTTTGTGTGTAACCATAACCCTAAGCCTTCAACAATCCCCAGCTTGGTTTTAATACCAAGAAAGGTCAGAGTTCCAGACTTTCCCGACACTGGATCTGTCTACATTACCATGTGGTTTTAAAAACCAGTGACCTGCATGTAGTCTCCATCCAGCGTCCCACAACTGGAAGGAGAGGCGGTTTGGGCAGATTTATCATGATCTTTAATGCGAGTGGGAAGTTTCATTTCTTTCCCAGTGTAGGTTCTGGAAGGGTTTGAGGGAAATGCCCCTAGCTTCTTCCATCCAATCCATTCTTCTTCCCTTTCATTTCAAGCTCACTTGCAAAAGACCAAGGAGACGGAGCTACTAATGATGGTGCTGAGGGGGTGTCAAACTTTCAAAAGAGCCTAACGGTCTGATTTCTCAAAGGTGTTTAGGCACCTAAATTGTTCTCCATAGGAGTTGGGTGCCTAAATACCTTGGAGGATTGGGACCATAGGTCCCATTTTCAAAAGTGACTTTGGCATTCAGGAACTTAAATTTCTGTGAAAGTCAATGTAACGTAGGCTCCTAAATCACTTTGGGGAAGGCTTTTCAATGACACAAAGGGCAGTTAGACACCTCATGCTACCGAAAATCAATGGGAGTTTGGTGCCCCACCTCCTTCTGTGACCAGGGACATCTTCCCCTTAGACATACTCTTTGAAAATTTTACCCACAGTCTCATGCAATGGGATTAGAGCAGAAGGGACGAGGGGCCTGATCCAAAATACACTGAAGTACATGGAAAGATTTCCATTTGTTTCAATGGGGTTTAGATCACGCTCTAAGGTGCTGGACCTAGAATGTCCCTAGAACCCTCAGTTCCCATCATGCGTCTCTCAGCCCTTTGCAAGGACAGGTGTGAAAGCCACAGCTGTTTGGGCCAGTGGTAACCAAGAGGAAATGGTGAGTTGGGTCCATTCTCCAGCATCCCTTCTGCATCACCCCCATGGATACAGTGATCGAGGTCAGAGGGGACAGAACCGAGCAGGTTCTGCAGTTGAGCACTATTCTGGCAGAGGGAGGGAAGGGCAGGTGGCTTGGGCATGTGCTAGCCATAATGACAGCTTAGTTTGCATGCCCTGTGCCAGCAGCTGATCCCGAGCTGGGTGTGAGCGACGGGACTGTGCCCAGTGCAGCGTTGCAGCCAAGGATACACAGGGCGCTGGGCAGGAAGCGAGGGATCTCCTGACGCATCCCCTCCAGCGAGCACAAATATCCCGCTCTTACCAGGCTGGTTGAGTTGCAGGGTGCTCTTGCTCCACTGGGACAGCCCCACGATAGCCACCATCTTGGCCCCGAGGCTAGAGCGCCTCTTCTTGTTGGAGGTGATGCTGGCCGAGTCCGGGTTGCCCCTGTTGCTCTTCTCGACGTTGTACATCTCGCCGCTGATGCTGGAGCTGCGGACCACATTTTTAGCCGAGGAGGAACTAGTCTCCCCGTTAAACATGGTCAGCTAGTCGCTCTCTGTCTTGGGGGGGCTGCTGGGCGGGGTCAGCTGCAGGGAGAGGAAAAGGAGACAAAGGGGAAAGTCTGTTATGCGCTCTCCACTCATGCAGCAGCCTGGTCGTTCCGAGTACTGGGGAGGGGAGGCTGCAGCCCGGGGGCATCCCCATGCCCCCGATCTGTTTGGCGGAAAGACACCTGGCTGTGCAAAGGAAAACCAGGGGCGTCCGCTCCGATCCAGAGAGTGACATCAGCACGACACAGCTCGGAAGGGAGCGGGATGTGCAAAAAATCTACCTGGTGCAGCCCCATTTCACAGGAAACTCTTCCGGGGCCTTGTGGCACAGAACTTGCAACAGGCATCGCCGCGGTGCCATTTTAGGGTTCCAGCCAAGACCAGGCCCCACCGTAGTGCCTCTGAGAGACGGTCCCTGCCCCAGAGAGCTCAGTCTGAACGGACAAGTAACGGGGATGGCTTTCCCTGGCCCACAGCTGCAGAGCTGAGGCACAGAGATGAAGTGACTGGCCCGTGGCCACACAGGGTGTCTGTGGCAGAGCAGGGAATTGAACCCAGGTCTGAGCCCCAGCCCTGAGCCTTCACCACATGACCAGCCTTCCTCTCTGGGAAAGTCAGGCTCCCAAACGCCAAGTGTCCCAGGCCAATTATCTTGTGACGCTGGGTCTAGGTCAGAGTAGCCCATGTCAAGACCTCCAGAGCAGCCATGCAGGGGCGGCAAGAGTCCCGTGGGTAGCGTGGAAAGGGAAGCGTTATGGCCTCCCAGCACATCCTAGCCCTGGGAGCAGGAACCACTGCAAACACAAGGGTGGAGCCCCTGCGGCGTTTGCCCCCAGCATAGGGGCTGCAGCTGCTAGTCCAGCTCATAGGCTCGAGAAACAGAGCTGGAGCTGTGGTATGGCCCAGCATTTTGGGCAGTGGGGGAAGTGGGTCAGGATTTGGGATTTTTTGCCTCTTAACTTCCCTACAGCTGCCTCCCAACAGGCTCTGGCTTAGGTTTAAGGGCACAGTGTGAATCCGCCCCCCCCCCCTGCAACTTCTCCAGCTCAGGGCGTTATGTTGCCATCACCTTCAGTGTCGCGGATGTGGGGAGGGAAGCCTGGCACTGGCTGGAGGAGCCTGCACGGGGCTAGCAGGGATGAGCAAGGGACTGTGTGCGTGTGAGAGCTTGTTCAGACGCAGCGGCTTTGCAACAGAAATTGTCAGGGGAGAATGAAAACCTGCAATATGGGGAAGTGGCTTTCGCAGGCGCTTTCTGCAACTTCAGTGAGAACGGCCAGCCCCACGCCAAAAACACCTTGGCTTGTTACCAGGCTGGGCCCCCGCACGCCAGGGGGATGAAGCTGGGGCACAGGCCGAGGTTCAGGGAGGCTGTAAACAAGAAATCCCCAGGCTCAGAGAGTTTACCTCCGTGCAGCCTCTATATGTCTTTTGAGCAAGAAGCAAAACCAAGGCCCTGACAACTAGCCATCACTAATGGTCTCTTGTAATCCTCCTGACCCCACAGATTCTGCTGTTAACCCAGTGTCCTGGCCAAATTGCATCCTGCTTCATGTCCGCAACACCTCCCTCGCCAAAAAAAAAAAAAGGGTGGGGGGTACAGTTACTGTGCACTGATAAACCAGTCGCCTTGTTCCACATCAGAATGAAAAAACGAGGAGCAATGGTCTCAAGTTGCAGAGGGGGAGGTCTAGGTTGGAGATTAGGAAAAACTTTTTCACTAGGAGGGTGGTGAAGCACTGGAATGGGCTCCCTAGGGAGGTGGTAGAATCTCCCTTCCTTAGAGGTTTTTAAGGCCAGTGTTGACAAAGCCCTGGCTGGGATGATTTAGTTGGGGATTGGTCCTGCTTTGAGCAGGGGCTTGGACTAGATGACCTCCTGAGGTCCCTTCCAGCCCTGATAGTCTATGGTAAGTAGCTACATTTCAGTAGGACAGGAGGCAACTCGTGTGTGTGCATTTGTGGAAAGCATGTTGGTTTTGCTAATGGGTTTTTTAGGGAGGTGGGGAGTTCTGGTCTGACAACGGTATTTACAGGGAGCCACGACTGACTGAAGTGTGCTGTGAAGCCTTGTGCACAAGTCCCCACCCCTGGGTCTTTGCTCCTGGCTTAACACAAATGGGCAAAGGCAGGTGTGACCTGCTGCTGCTGTGTGTTCATGGAGAGCTGATGGGGGAAACACCACTTCCTTTCCCCTTAACCTCTGCTGCCCAGGGCGCACTGATCACAGCACCCCATCCGGGCTGCACCAGCTTCCTTTGTGCACTTCTATAGCAGGCCGCATCTCACAGCCTGGAAGTTCCAGATCCGTCTTTCTGAGACCTCTTCAGGGCCGTGTAGGCAGACAGAATTCAGTAATCAGGGAGGCTCATGAGGCAGGGTGGCTTAGAAATGTGAGCCTTTCATCTCTGGAGACTTGGGCACCACTCCACTGCCTTGCATCACAGGGGAAACGAGCGCTGTTGTCTTGGTCTAGCCCCTGGAGGGCTGCCCAAAGCACACGACTGCAGGAATTAATACTTGGGGGCGGTCCGGGGGCTGGAATAGCAAAAAGTGCCCCAGCGGAGTGAGGGGCATGGCCGGGGAGGAGCCCAGTACTGGAAGAGCAGATGGGCTACAAGTCAGGCATGAGGTGCGTGGGGGGGGGGGGGAAGCTGGAACAGCAGGGGGCTACAGGTCAGGACGTCAGTGGACCTTGAGGGGGTGGGGGAGAGGAAGGTACCACAGACCTTCCTGGATAACTGCTGCCTTTAGCCAATTCCTCACCTTCATAAGTACCACCATTCTCCAAATTCGCCCCCAAAGGTCAGAGAAGAAGGAGGTAGGCAATGGCAGAAGCTGGCTGTAATTATCAAGACCAGACAGCACACACAAAATAATGACCGCCCCAACCCTCCTAATACATAAAGAAACGCCAGTTACTGCTTGAAAATGCAATCATCTCGCTTGACTAAAAATCCCCTCTGCATGTACTGCTCTGTGCTTTAATATTTCTGTGACCAATGCCATCTACCAGACACCATTAAATTTAATCCACGCTGGGCTGATGAGCTAAGCCAGCCCTAGTGTTCAAACCAGCTAACAGCTTTCAGTGGCTGAGCTAGGCAAAGTCATGGGGGGGGAAGCAGAATAATATGAGTATATGTGCATGACAGCTTTAACGGAGGCCCTGATCCTGCAGTTGGATCCCCACAAGCAGATCCTGCAGGGTCCCAGTGAAATCACCAGGAATAACATGAGTTCAGGAGCCAGCCCGTGCAGATCCGATTGCAGGATCGGGGCCCAGGGTTTTGGTGCAGTTTGTGTTAAGACCCACCGGTTTCAGCGGCTCATAACTTTCTGAGAATTAAAAATTACTCACCGGGCTGTAACTTTCCATGTTGGAACTTAGCCCAAAAGGGAATCTTATCGAAGTTTGAGGAAAATCCTTCTGGCCATTTCTGAGCTATCCCTGGGGTGTATGAGGATGGAGGGGGACTGGATTACAGTTATCCAAAGACTCTCTTCGCTTCATGGAAGACAGGAAGGATGGTTTTGTGCTTAAGGCACTAGACTGGAACTCAGGAGACCTGAGTTAAACTGCTGGCTCTGCCACAGATTCCCTGTGTGGCCACGGGTGAGTCATTTAATCTCTTTGGGTCCCGTTTTCCCCATCTGTACATCAGAGACAATAAGTAAAATTTTCAAAAGCACCTAAGTGACTTAGGAGTCTAAATGCCATAGACTTTAACTAAAACTTTGGCTCCTAAATCACTTTTGAAAGTGGAACTTAGGCAGAATTATTGGGTAAAGCTTTCAAAAGCACCTTTCTCCCATCACTTGTCTGTCTGGTCTGCATGGACTGTAAGCTCTTTGGGGCTTTGTGTGTACTGTGCCTAGCACGGGGAGCTTTGGTCTCAGTTGGGGCTTCAGGCTGCTACTATGACATATTCATGACTCATGAATTGCTCAAATCCTAGGTTTCAGAGTAACAGCCGTGTTAGTCTGTATTTGCAAAAAGAAAAGGAGGACTTGTGGCACCTTAGAGACTAACCAATTTATTTGAGCATAAGCTTTCGTGAGCTACAGCTCACTTCGTCGGATGAAGTCTCTAAGGTGCCACAAGTCCTCCTTTTCTTTTTGCTCAAATCCTAATAACTTGAAATGTTGCATACAGCCAGACTTCAAAGAAAAAACCTAATTACACAGTAGTAATTGATTAAATGGGTCTTTGCACAGGTGCAGTGAACATCTTTGCTGTTTTAATTAACTTTTGGAGCTGCAATCGCAAAGATGCGCACGCATACACAAGGAGAATGGCATATTTTGGGCCAAATGCTGCTGTTCTTTACACTGGAGAAATGACGCCTTCCCTAGAGTGACCCTTCCTCCCCCCTATTGTGATAGGATCAGGATCTCAGCCACGGTGTTTCTAGCAAATCACTAACTTAATGCTGAGCTGAGAACACTTAGGGGATACGGTGTCGCTGGTGCAGCAAACTAAGAGAGGACGGCAGGGTTGGTCCCTGAGCTTGGAGCTTTGCATTGCACGCCGGCACAGATCTTGTCACCTCCCTCTGAGTGGTCTCAGATGTCTTCAGTCTTGCAGCCCAGTTTCCCATTGGAGGAGAAATCAGTGCGTCTGGGTGTATTTGTAGTGAAACTTGTTTATTCACCCTATATGCACCAGTCCTTGGACAGAGATGGTCACAAACTGCATGCAGGCAACTCCTTCACCCACCAGTCTCAGCCCAATACCAATATCTAGTTCCCAGGGAACAACTCTGCCCCAAAGACTCAACTCCAGTGAGACAGATAAGGGCAGAGAGCAAACTCCTGCCTTGCTGCTTGCAAGTGCTCCCCCAAAGAGAAAATCCATCAAAAAACTAACCACATAGCATGTCTGCCAAGACTGAGCAGTGCTCACACCTCTGCAAACAAAACTTGTAAGACAATCTTACAGTGCCACCTGGGGATTCCCGCCACAATATTTGAAGGGAGCGAGTGAGAGGTCAAGAAACCACAAAGTGGTGCTACTTAGGAATGTGACGTTCTGGTTGCAAGCCCAGGCCCAAACCTGTCCCGTTCACACCCATGGACCTACGCCTTGAGTTGGAGCAGACAGATCAGGTTGGTGGTTATTTGAGTTCATGTGGCAGATATTTAATTTCTCTCTTGAGGGTGAAATTCACCCCCGCGCAGAGGACTAGGCACTTGGCCCCAGCACCTATTCTGAGCCCTTAAAATAGACTTATATGGTGCGTAGGCCTTGTTCTTGCCCTTCTGCACACAGGTGAATTTCACCCCAAACTCACTTTCCCATTGGTGAAAGGCACCACACAAACAGCCCTGGAGCCTAATGTCCTTGTTCTCTCCAGAACGTGCATGACATGGACAGCTACCTCCCCTTCCCAGCCCACACATTGCCTGCTATTTTGGAAGATTTGCCCCTAAGGGGCAAAGAGGAGCTCCTTGTTTCTAAAGCTCACTCCTTCCTGGGCCTCTCTGCTAACCCTACCCGGGGTGGAGGGGTGGTTTTTGTGGTGAGATCTCATTTCCCATAGATTCGTCCACATTAGGAGGTTGTGGAATTTGGTCACCCCCAATAGGATGGGGGACTCTATCTTGGGAAGCAGTGACTCTGGAAAAAGACTTCGAGATCATAGTGGATAATCAGCTGAACGCGAATTCCTGCGGTAACCTT
Organism: Caretta caretta; assembly: GCF_965140235.1. Taxonomy (NCBI): domain Eukaryota; kingdom Metazoa; phylum Chordata; order Testudines; family Cheloniidae; genus Caretta; species Caretta caretta. The sequence continues at coordinate 5,620,595 of NC_134224.1, forward strand.
GTACCCAAAAGGGCTAATCCAATCCTTGCATGTATAAACAGGAATACTAAGTAGGAGTAGAGAGATTCTATTACCTCTTTTTGGCACTGGTGCGATGGCTACTGGAGTACTGTGTTCAGAGCTGGTGTCCCTACTTCAAGAAGGATGTTGGAGAAAGTCCAGAAAAGAGTCACAAGAATAATTACAGGATGGGAAGACGTGACTTCTCGTGAGAGATTCAAGGCGCTCCATCTATTTAGCTTATCAAAGAGAAAGTTAAGGCATGACTTGGATCATAGTGTACTGGTACCTCTATGGAGAACCAACATTTGTTGCGGGTTGGGTGGGTGGGGGGGTGTCTTTAATCTGGCAGCCAAAGGTATAACAAGATCCAACGGCTGCAAGTTGAAGCCAAATTAGGTGCATATTTTTGACACGGGTAGTTAACTACTAGGACAATTTACCATGAGCTGTGTTGGGTTCTCAATCACTGGCCATTTTTACATCCACATCAGACGTATTTCTAAAATCTGCTTTAGTTCAAACAGGAGTTAATCCTACGGTCTGTGCTATACAGGAGGTCAGATGAGATTATCACAGTGGTCCCCCTTCTGGCTTAATACTCCTATGAATCTCATCTGAAATAGCTCCTTATCTTACAGTTTACTAATCCCTTAAACCATCCAGCCTCCCTCAGAGGCTTAGAAAGGTGGGGTCAGTATCTTACAGATAAGGAAACTGAGGCACAGATTGGGGCAGTGATATGACCACAATGATGCAGCAAAGATGGTGGCAGAACTGGGAAGAAAACCCAGGTCCCCTAATTCCCAGCTCAACACCCTATCCCCAATGCCATGCTGCCTTCAGCCCATTCCTAGCCTGGCTTTCCATTCACAGAGCTGTGGGGTTTGAGTAAGGTATGAAATGGCGGCCAGATATCCTAATGGATATTTCTCTTCCGCCCCATGAATATTTAAACTCCGAGGGGATGGAAGCATCCATCTTCCAGGGAAAGGTAAATTATTAACTCCCTGCCAAGTGAAGCCACTTTATAATAATAGAGAGAGGCAGCGTCTGGAAAAATGTTTCTCTTTCAAGAGAAGCAGCTGCAAATGGGATAGGATGAAAGCAACCGGGCATGCCGGCGAGTGGAGACATACAGGTGCCCCCAGTACCCAGTCGTGCTCTGTCCCAGTTCCACAGACCTACCCAGAGCAGCTGTATTTGTTGTAAGCTGCAGTTTCAGCCACAGTGAGCCGATTTAGAGCCGCTTGCCAGCATTTGATTTTCTCAGCAACTTTCTTTATGTTCCTTTGAGGAGCTGATGCTGTCTTTTGCCGAGGAGCAGAACAATGGCTTGGCTTGGCTGGGGCAGTGGTGAACCACTCAGGAATGATGGGAAGTGGGTGTAATGGACCCTACGGACTGATTCACTAGTGCCCTGCACCTTGTGTTGGCATTTACATCCGTGGGGGTAAAATGCTACCAAAGCAGCATGCCTGGGTCTTAGACCTGCTTTGTGCTGGTGTGAGTGATGAGAACTATACAGCTGCAGGGCAATGGCGAATCAGCAGTCAGTGAGTTAAGTTGTAATTTCTGTGCCTGGGGCAGGGAAAGGTGTAAATTTAAAGTAACAATCTTGCTTTGACTTACACCCTCTAATTGCTTTATCTCTTACACACTGGGGGCCTGCTATTACTCCCAGTTACATGGTCAGTGAATAATATGGACCAGACCCTCAGCAGACCTGTATTGTGGTTGGATTAGATGTTTACTTTTCAGGACAAACTCGGAAGCAAACAAACCACCCTGGCCCCCCATCCTCAAGATCCAGGTTCCAAATTATCCAAATTTATTCCAAATTATCCAGGCTCAGAGACTGGGTAAATGGTTCTGTTTTGCACCATCACCCCTCCCCATCTCTGCTACATAACTGAGCATTGCAAGTGAGTTTGCCAAAATGATGCCCACAACCCTCAGTTCGTGTCAGTTGGCCTTGTGCCATTGAAGTAAACTGGCATGGCTGGATTGAAACCAGCGGAGGATCTGGCCCATAATTTCTCACTGTTAGTTACACATCTGGAAGTGCATTGTTTGCAGTGAAGTATATGCTACATCTGGGGTAAAATCCCATATTTAATAGAAGGGAGATACTCAGGGGTCTCTTGGCCATTAGAGTCTGCACTCCAGATCCTCATTTGCAAGGGGATATGCAGCAATACAAGCTGATGGCCCTTTGGGCTGCGCATGTGAAAAGGCAAAATCCCAGCAGAGGGAACTCCGCAGCCCCCTGCATTTGACATAGGCACGGCTGCACCTGCTGAGTCCCGGGCACCTCCTTGAGCAAGAGACTGACAAACTGGAGGTAATTCACACAGGCAGAGATTTTCAAAGCTGCATGAAAGCACTTGGACATCATTTGCCATTACAATTAATGGGAACAGAGCATCCAGATCCCCTAGTGCCTTAGCAATCTCCATCTCAGCCATCAATGACAACTGACTGCACCAGTTTACACCCTCGATAATGGGCCTGTGTGTTTTATAGCTGACTGATGTGGCAGCACGGTGCAGGGCTGAGGACCGCAGAGTGAAGACAGGATTTCAGTGCCCAGCCCTGCCACTGATCTGCTGGGTGGCCCAAGACATGACATATTTCCCTTCTCTGTGCCTCAGTTCCCTTCTCACCCCACAGCTGTCCAGCCTGTATAGTTCGAGCTGTTTGGGGCAGGAAAAGTCTCTCGTGATCCATGTGTGCCCACCACAATGGGCTCCCAATCTCATTTGGGGCCTGTAAGTTCTACTGCAATAGAGACAGGATGGTCCAGGGATTAGAGCACAAGCCTAAGACATGGGGATACCTTAGTTCAAGTCCCAGCTCTGCCACAGACTTGGCCAAGTCACTTAGCCATTCTGTGCCTCAGTTTCCCCATCTGCACTATTATTGCTTCCCTTCTCCAGAGGGGTAGGGTGAAGATAAATCCAATGAAGAGGGTGAGGTACCCAGATACTATAAGGATGGAAGCCAGATAAATATTTTAGATCAGCGTTTCTCAACCTTTCAATACCAGAGAGCAGCTTGCTGCCTTCCTAAACTGTGTCAGGGCGATCTCAGGGATTGGCGCCTGTCCACGGACCAGTTGTTCAGAAATGCTGCTTCAGAGAGATGCTTGGGTCCAGATCCACTTAGGTGCCTAAGTCCAAGATTCGGGTGCCATTGGGATCCACAAAGCTTCCACGCAACTGGTGCCTAAACTCATTCAGCGCTTACATTTCCGCTGTCAAAGTTCCCCCTCGGTACCGAAGTTTCCGCCTCCAGGTGTGGGCACTGCTGCCTCAGGCTTCTCTCCCGCCTCAGCCCCAGCGTGATCCTCAAAGCCCTGGAGGCAGACAGTCCCCAGCCTCCCTCACCTGCAGGGCCCGATCCGGCAGGCAAGCTTTGAGCAGGTGCAGCTCCGCACACAATGCCTAAATCCCTCCCCGGCTCTGGGCCTTTGCGCCTTCCCTCGCTGCTGCCTGGCTCGTTAGCGGCATAGGTGCTGCAAGGATATAGGTTGCCATCCCGGCCAATAAAACTGCTTCCACACCTGCCTGCCTGGCTCCTCCCTGTGCAGAGCCTGAAGTGCGTGGGTGGCAGTTGAGAGGGGTGACCCTGCAGGTGCTCCCTGCGTCTGCCTGCCGGGCTAATGAGACCTTACGGGGGGCTGGGCTGGGCTGTCACACCGCTCTGCATGAACTCACACATTTATCAGTTATAAAGGGATGTAAATAGGTTCGTAGACAAGCTGGGCAATTAGTCATAATATCGTTAATTAGAGCCCGCTCCTGGAGCACGGCAGCATTTCAATATTTACCTTCTGGCTGCTATTTCCCACCCCCCAGCCTGCTGCCCTTCCAGTAGGCGCAGGAAGGAGATTAAAGGGTTTGCTTGGGAAGGGGTGCCGGCCGCGTGCCTGAAACACGGGCGGAAGAGGAACACAGTCATGTAAACTGCCTCTCTCCCCCAGCCACTGACTCAGTGTCACAGGATCTCCAAGCTCTGTGCTGAAGAGATTTCACACAGAGTGGGGGTGTGTGTGGGGGAGCTTCCCTGTTAATGCTTTCTCTGCTAGTCCCTCACCGCACCTGCCTGCTGCCACCTTCCCAGAATGATTTGGATCGCAACAGCCCGTAGGAGCCTCAGTCATGGCCCAGGACCCCATTGCGCTGGGCGCTGGTCAGAGTCAGACACAGAACAAAGCCCGTTCCTGCCCCATGGCGCTTTCAGCGAGTAATAAAAGGCTCTTCCCGAGGGGACTTTAATTGACGGCTTGAAGATTCAAGCATGGGAGCAGGGGGAGGGAAAGTAGATAGGTTACTCCTGCAGGGGACAGACAGCTGGCTCATAGGGGTAACAGCATTCTTCTGGCTGCATCCATGTCAGCCGAAGTCATTGTGTTGACCTCCAGGCTCCGTTGTGGGAGTTTAGCCAACCCAAGTTCAGTTGTCCCCTGCACAGGCCCCGTTCTGCCCTCCGTTAGCCCTATGCGACCGCACTGAAGTCAGTAGGGCTGTCAGAGGACATGTCTTCATGGAAGAGGCTTGTGGTTAAGGCACGGGGGAGGGCTGGGTGCTGCTCCCAGCTTTGCCACTGACTCTTTGCATGACCTTGGGCGAGTCACTTAATCCCAGTCTCCTTTCGGGTGCCCAAATTTAGAGGCCCAGGCCCTGATTTTTCACAAGAGTTGAGCCCCCATTGACTTCAGCTGCATAGTTTCTTATCACCTGCTCGTCACCATGGTATCCAAGTACCTGCGTGTCCTCAGTCCTTACTACAAACTAAGGACCTCCCTTGTGTCAACGGGATGCTAGAGCTAGCGATGGCATTTAGAAATGTGAATTCCAAGCCAACAAATATATTAAGGTCAAAAAAATAGTCAAACCTAGTTAGAATGACCCAGAATTAGCCATTCTATTTTATGCCTAAAGGAGATGCTGCATCTCTCCTTTGGGGGCGTATAGCAGAGGCAGGCTTGGTCAAGACATGGGTGAGAGATTTCTCATGGTCTCCACCCTGCCCAGCTGTTGCAGGAAGCAAGGCTGGTGTTTAATTCGGTAGCTCTAAGCAAGTACTGACTGTATGCCTGCTTGGGGCCCTCTGGGATTGCTCTGCTGCTTGGAATGCTGTACAGGTGGAGAGACGGGAGACTAAGGTACTGCCCAGCTGTGCTTAGTAACGTCAAGGCAATTTCATTTCATTTTATTTTTTGCAAGATACTATAGGGATTTTAGACTGGGCACCAGATTCTGCTCTTGGTCACACCACCAGTGTAAACACCACTGGGATAAATCGGAAGTAACTGAGACTGGACCCTAGCCCTGGGTGTCTGGCTATTCTGCCAACAGGATATACAACTTGCACAGCAAATGTCAAGTGCATTATTTCATTGGAACTATGGCCTGTTTGTTGGGGCAGGGGCCTACTCTTCTTATTGTACCTATTTGAACAGCAGGGCCCACTGTGTAGACATGTAGTAAGAGGCAATGCCTGCCCCAAGAACATGGAACCTAAAGACAAAGGGTGGGAAGGGAAACAGAAGCACAGAGAGGGCCAGTGACTTGTCCATGGACATACAGCATATCAGTGGCAGAGCGAGGATGTGCTTTTGACTCCAATTAAGTAATTATTCTTTATTAGCCCTCTGATAGGCAAATTCCATTTGAGAATCTCTATGGTGTTTCAAATGCATTGGTCAGCTCATCCTCACCCCACCCGGTGAGATAAGGATCATCTTCATTTTCCTGTTTGGGGAAACTGAGGCACATGAAGGGTAAGGTCATCCATATCCGAGGTGGGACTAGAGCCTGTGGGTTCTGACTCAGCATGCTCCTTTGCTGGGGTACCTCCTCTCTGCTAGACTTGTGGTGAGGCACTTTCTAAACACAGGCTTTGTAGAGACGTTTCATGTAGGGTTTAAACAAATGCAAATGCCACTAAAAAGGGGACATGCTCAGCTCCAAGACTCAGCCAACCCCAGAGAAATTTGGATAAGTATACCATTCCTGATTCCCTTTTTTTTTTAAAGGAGCCCTGAGCTAACAACTAGCAGATTTGGCAGTGAATCAGACTATTAACCCACCATTAGACGCACACAAAAAACAGGTTAGCAAGTCGTTTTTCCTCCCCTTCTCTACAGATGTGCATGGCAGGGGTGCTGTTTGCTAAGCAGACCATAATTGCCAAAGCAATACTTAGCACCAGGGTAAAATTGAAGGAGAACATAATGCACAAAATGAGGTCTTTCAAATAAAAATGTCAGTTTTACAAGTGCCCTGTAATGACTTTTACGTCTTCTGACCTTACAGATGAAGGGCAGGCCAGAGCCCACTGAAATTGGCGGACGTCTTTCCGGTGACTTCAATGGGCTTTGGATCAGGTCTGTAGCTAGTAAATAGTGGAGGATATGGGCTCCCAACTTCAACCTCCCTTTCTTTATAACTAGCTGGGAGAGTGATCCTGAAACTCTAGTTCATTGTAACAAAGGATCATGGGATGAGAAAAGCTGAGAATTGCTGCACTAGGGAATCATATAGGGTGCAGATTCTGGGGGCCACCACGGGTCATCACAAACGAGAGGTCCCCTTTTATTGGAGGTACCTCAGCTGGCACAAAATGAGCAAGTGCGTTCAGGCTCATCTCCTGGCCTTCCCGCCCCTCCATCCTACCCAAAAGGCCTCTACAAAGATCCTCTGCCCAGCCTGTCCTCTGCCGCAGTGGAATCCCGGCACTGGAGCCCCATCTCCTCCCATGGATGGATGGAGTTACTCCACCTCCTTTTCAAGGCCCTGCGTAAGCTCCCTCCCGCGTGCCCCGCTGCTGCTGGTTCTGCCTTTTGCACTTTCTGATCCCCTCCATCTCCTTCTCCCACGTTCAGCTTCAGTCCCGCCCTTTTATTTAGGGCCAGCTCCCAGGTTACTCGACCCTCTGCTCCTCAGAGCCCTGAGACTCAACAATGAGCTACCTAGCCATGAGGTTTATTGCTCCAGGGCCAGATTCTCCCTCTCCTTTATGCCAAGGCACTCCCATTACTTTTAGTTCCTAGACAAGCTGCAAGATGAACTCCAGGTAAAGCTATGGACAGCACCACATGCAGGCCCATGACCTGGGCATCATCCTTGACTCAACCCTGTCTCTGGACCCCCCCATATCCAAGCTGCCTCAATCTAGGACAGTCTCTGCAGTTGGTGAGTCGTTTCGTGCAAAGTTGAAACCTTTCATTTTGAAATGATTTTTCATTTCGAAACAGCATTTCATTTAGAAATTTAGCCAGCTAAAAAGAGGGATGAATCAGCTGAAAGTGACTGCAAATGAGAAATTCATTTTGTGGCTCATAAAATGGTTCAGTTGACCCAAAATGATTTTTTTATTTTTCAATTGAGGGGGGGAGGGGACATAGAAAAATGAGTTTCGGTTCAAACCAAAGCATTTTTCCCCCAGATTTTTATAGCTTGACCCCGAATCAATTATTCATTCAGGTCGAGCAACAACTCTATATGCAAATGTTATTAAGACACTTCCCATCCTGATTCCATGAGCAGAAGGTCTGCAAAGTGCTTTGAGATCCTCAGAAGACAGCTGCTCTATCATTGCAAGGGGTTACTATCAATAAGCCTTCAGACATGACAAAAAGAGGACAACTCTGAAATGACCATGCTCAAGACCCTTGAAAAACAAGCTGCCGCTTATAAGCTTCTCACCTGCAATTTCTCTGTCAAAAATCCCTTCAAACTTACAGGCAATACCCCCTATGGAAACAGAGAAGGCAACACAGCCACTGGCCAGAGCAAAGGGCTGGGCTCCATCCCCAACTCTGCCACTGACCCACCATGTGATCTGGAGCAAGTCACTTTACCTCTCTGTGCCTCTGTTTCCCCCTCTGTAAACTAGTGGTGCTCCTTTGCAAAGCTCTTTAAGATAAGATGGATAAAAGGTACTTTGTGTGTGCAAACTAGAGGGCCAAAGTCCTCCCTACTATACAGGTGTAACTTGCGGGTAAATCTACTGGTGTAAGCAAGAGCAGAATTCAACCCAGGGGCGCTACTTATTTCAGAACTGACTTGATTGGGAGACTGCCCAGACCGCAGAACTCCAGACCGGGTTTGTCTCTTCTCTGCACGTTAATTCAGCAGATGGGGGAGCCCTTTACCTGTCTGGCGCCAGCAGAGACTTCATCAGCTCAGCTTTCTCCTTTGCAGAGTGGCAGGTAAACCTTGGACTGGGTTTCTGGGTCCAACACACAGAGAGATTCTGGCTGCCATGCAGCCTGGAATGACCACAGCCTTGAAAGCCTTTAGAGGGTTCTGCCTTACAGCTTCCCATTCCTTTGAAACCTACATGGCCAGGACCTGATCTGACACCTGGTCACAGCTTTTTAAAAAGGGGGCTCGCTGCCCCTGTGCCTGTGTCCTGACACCTCCCCAGCTGGGGTTCTGTGGGGGAGGGGGCAACAGCTGCTGGCAGGGAAGGAAATCTACAATTCAGGACTTCAGGAAGCTTCAAGACTGTCAGGTGCTCCTGCTGAGTCATTAGCTTCCCCTCTGGGGAGCAGTAACTGCTTTGCAGATGGCCTTTTTTCCTGGCAATGCTGAAGGAGCACAATGGATCGTGCCTGCAGTCGGGTGGTATCACCCACGTTAAAGAGGATATTGGGATGGCTAGATCCTGATGGGCTCCCCTTGCCCTGTTCTGGGGGTTTACAAACCCTTCATTTTACTGGAGCATAGAAATCAGAGATAGAAGAGACCTAGGTGGCCAAGCTAGCCCATTCCCCAGGGGCCAGTGCAGGATTGTTGCCTGCTGGCTTATTTCCCAGGGATTTAAATGCCTTGAGCAGAGCTCGTTGAATTCTTTGTGAAGGCCCCAATCCAGCACAGCACTTAACTGTGGGCTTCGTTTTCGACATGGGGAGTTGCTCCAATGCGGTCATTGGGGTGCATCCTGTGCTTAGAGTTAAGCACACACTTAAGTGTTTTGATGGGTCAGGCACAATGAATATGTTATTCATTTACCCCCTGCCCTCCCCCTTTGTTCCTTAGTGAACTGATGCTGATCTTCTTCAGACTGTTCATTAGTCACTATGTAATTTGTATCAAGAATTTTCAATCCGGAGACTGTTCACGAACTATTCTCTTCAGTCATCTGGTAGTGGATAGGCCAGATGTGTGAGTGTCTACTGCAATCACACGGCACTATTATTAATTATCTGTATTATCGTAGCACCTACGAGCCCTAGTCCTGGACCACCAGGACCCCACTGTGCTGGGTCCCGTACAAACTCCGAATGGCATTGTTTCTCTGTCCGTACCAGGATGGCAGACATTTTTCCATAGGAAAACAGGACATTTCAGGTGAGCGATCATTCATGCTAAACTATGTAAAATGTTGGGGATCCGCAGATATTTTCACTCAAACCTTGGATGTCCAAATACTCACCAATTATCTAATACAGCTCCACCAATCATGGAGATGGAGGTCAGCTGTTATTTACCAGCGAGGGGGCTTCAACCATTGCTCTGGAAGAATCGCCCTAAGCTCTCTGGGGCAGGCACAGTCCTTTCGTTGTGTGTTTGTACAGCATCACAGAGTCCTGGACTAGGCCTGGGGCTCCTAGGGGCTACAGCAATCCAAATAATTCTCAGTAATGTTCCTAGAACAGGGAAGCACTTCAGTTGTGTGGTTAAAGCACTAGGAGGCCAATGCTCTGATCACAGTGTCAACACTGGCTCCCTCTGTTGCCTTTGGCATGTTGCTTCCCCTTTGTGTGCCTTGATTTCCCCATCTGTAAAATTGGAACAATAATACACAACAGAAGTGATGCCTAGCTCCGGTGGTATGGAAGTGTTCCCATGTAGTAGGTTGGAAGAGCTTGAATTTTTCTGAAACTGAGACTGTTCTCTCTCAGCACTCAACAGAAACAAACTCCTGAATTATAAATCTTGTGTATATAAATCTCATGATCGCAAATTCCTATAAAATATGGATCATTTTACCTACCACTGAAATGCAATTGCTTCTGGTGTGGAGAGCAATAGCTGTTTAACAGCACCCAGGAGCAACATGACAAAAACCAGGCCCCGATCCTGCAAAGACTTCAATGGGGACTACTCATGTAGTTCAAGTTAAGCATACGTGTGAGCCTTTGCTGGATTGGGACCACAGTTAGGACAGGAAGTAAACAATACAGTATTCAACTGATACTGCAGCGGAAAATTTGGGAAGGCAGAATGCAATCACCCAACTGGAATTTAACAAGGGCAACACCCTAGCTTTTTCACGTGCACATGTACACGTACACACACACACACACACACACAGTGTCATCATTTTTAATGTCATTTGAGAGGGGTACCCCTGGCAACACAGTGCCCCATAGCAACATGCTGGGGCATTGGCTCAAAACTGATAAGAAGATAAACGGGGGGGTTCTAAGGTTCCCTTTTACTCCATTTCATCATTCCTAAGAGAACTACAGCTGAAAAGCTAAGTATCCTTAGTAGTTATAAAGCCAGAAAAAACACAAGATCCTGCTGCTATTTTCCCTATGCTGTTCTTCCTCCACCACTGAGAATTGCTAAGCTCCGGTAGTAACAAATTAGATCATTACAGCTAATAGGATCACTTGCAATACAGCACACAAAGAATAAGCTGTGCCAAAGGACAAGGAAAGCATGCTCTTGTATTGCTGAGCGTAGAGGACGGGTATTTGTTACCCTGCTCTTAATTTTACCTCCATCCATTCTCCCCATCTTCTTATGGCTCCCTCGGAGAACGAGTAGTCAGGGGTGGGAACTGGAAGGACGTGCTGTCTGCTGTACCAAGACAAGCTTGGTTACAGAACATATCCCAAGTAGCTGGGGAGCATACACAGAAGCCATAGGCTCTGACTGGTACCAACCTGGCAAATGTAACATATTACCACAAGAATATCCTTGGTCCAAAATCCGCAGCACTTGGGGGGTTTGTGCCCCCTCTCTCTCACACACTCGCCTTAACCAAGCGGGGGGTTGCAAGGCAATTTCCAATTCCCTTTCTCTCTCCTATTTTTATTTATTTTATTGCAAAATACTAAACGTTCTCAGAGTAAATTACTGCAATGCTCAATCAGTGATTAGATTACGTTAAAGCTTCCTTCCTTCTCTACCATGAATCGCTGCTCTAAAATAGTGGAGGGTGGGGAGAAGAAAAGAGAGGAGATGGAAACCAAGCTTGTAGAACCTAATCTGGTTGCTTATCAATGACCTTCACCATTCTTACAGTTGAAAAAAATAAAATAAAGCATTTTGAGAAGTTCTCCAGTAAACGAGCTCCATGTCTCTACACAGACTGGAATCAGTGCTAGGGCTTTCGTTGGCAAAATCGCTTCAGGACGTATGGAATAGTAGGAAATCAAATAAGGGCAATCAAAATGAAAGAAACATATCATGTTAGTAGCATTTCTCCTGCTGATCTGTCACTTTAATAGAAACACACACAGACCCACAGGGAGACGGAAAGAAATCTCCCTGTTTGTGCTTTAGCAGATGTATAACACGCAACGGTACAAATTGTCTAGAAAAATTAATTCCCTGTTGCATTTGATTAAATATTCACCTCTGCAAATGCTCCTGAAAAGAGAAACGGGGCTATTACTCCCTACTCTCCTTCCTCCCACGCACACACCTTTAAGGAAAAGGGGTAATAAGAAAAAATGATGCATCTTACCAAATAGAGGAGTCCGACAATGCTGTCCAGGTATAACAGGAATAAAAGACACCCCTGCTTCTTCTCCAAAACACACACACACACCACCTCTTCTTTCCCCCTCCCCAAAAAAAGAAATCTGCCCCAAATGCTTCAAACCCAAAATCCCATCCCTGGTGCGAGGAGACGACAATCTAGTTAATCTTTAAAGGTTTCTGGAGAGAGACAGGAGCGGAGCTGTAGACTCTTTGCTTAAGCATCTCCATGGTTACCTCCCTGACCCAATTCTCCTCACAGCCAAAAGCAGGGGTAGGCAAGAAATTCAGAAGTGAGATGCAAGGCATGTGGGGACCAGTCATCACCGTTATTTGGCAAGCACATTTTTTTTTTGAGTGGGTGGGGAGGATGGTTCTTTACTAGGTCGTCTCTTCACTCCCTCTCCCCCTTATTCCTCATAATCCATGGTTTGGGGTCCCACTTCTCTCCCTCACTCCCGTCAGGATGCAAAGACATTGTTTGGGGTCTGTAATAGCGTAACACTGTAACTAGGCATGGGGCTCAAAGCCAAATACTCCCAGTCTTTGGCGAGCCTGGATTCTGACCCCCACATCCAGCCCTTAGCCCTTTATAATGGGGGGCACGTGAAAGCACTAGAGCCAGTTCCCAAAAACTTGGGACAATCTGGAACCTGAGCTGAATATTGCTGCTCAGGGCCTCCGTTTTCGATGGGCTACGTTGGAGCTGGAGTGCCTGGTTCAGGGTAAGAAGAAAGCAAAGCTGAACCAAAGGTGGTGGATGGTGAGCCTAGAAGAAGCACCATCATAGAAATGTGGGGCTGGAAGGGACCTCAAGAGGTCACAGAGTCCAGCCCCCTGCGCTGAGGCAGGGCCACGTAAACCTAGACCATTCCTGACAGGTTTTTTTCCAACCTGTTCTTAAAAACCTCCAGTGAGGGGGATTCCACCACCTCTCTTGGAAGCCTGTTTCAGAGATTAACTACCCTTAGGTTTGAAAGTTGTTTTTTTCCCCTAAATCTTCCTTGCTGCAGAATAAGCCCATCACTACTTGGGATGGGTGGGCAGTAAGAAAGCTCTGATCATTTGCTTTAGACCTCCTGGCTGTCTTATTAATAGTAATTATCTGTATTCCAGCAGTGCCTACCAGCTCCAGGGTCTAGGGCCCATGGCGCTAGGTGCTGTACGTACACATAACAGATTCTTGGCCCCAAAGGTCTTCTAAACCTAAATAGACAAGACAGACACAGGAAGTATTATTAACCCCATTTTATAGATGGAAATTGAGGGACAGAGAGACTACGGCCAGATCCACAAAAGGACTTAGGTGCCTAAGCCCCAGACTTAGATGTCTATGTCCCAGTTTTGTCTCCACTGCAATCCACAGAACTCCCGCCGACCCCTGGGGGCACCTAAACTCCTGCAGCAGCTAAGTATTTGTTCCCTTGGCGTCTTTGTTCCTGCCTCTGGGCAAGTGCGCTGCAGCCTCCCTCTAGGTGTCTGGGCACCTATCTCCCCACTGAGCCCCACAGCAATTCATGAACTAGGGGAAGATCGGTAGACAAATGCCTAAGTTGCTTGTGGGGCCTGATCCAGGTAGCGTGCCCAAGGGCCACGGAGTGGATCGGGTCCTATTCAAAATCCAGCAGGAGGAAAAGGCCACCGTATAACTTTTAGCTCAGGGGTAAGCGTGCCCACCTGGGATGTGGGCGAGCCAGGTTCCATTCCCCCATCAGGCAGAGAGGGGAGAAAAAGTTTGAACAGAAGTCTACGACCTCTCAGGAGGCTGAGGTAACCACTGAGCTATGGGATGTTCTGATGCAGGGATCCCTCAGCCTCTCTCTGTTCCACTGTGGATACACAATGAAGGAATAGTTGGAGCGGAGGGACTGGACCCAGGTTCTTCTGTCTTCCTGGGGGGTGCTCTTACGGCTGGACTACAGAATCAGTCTCTCGCTCTCCCACTCTCCCCATGACTATTTAAGTATCTACCCACAGAGGAATGCAACATCCATGTTGTGGGTTTTTGTTTGGGCCCCTCTTTATTGGATAAGGTAAGTGGTGAGACCGTTGTAGCATGAGCGTAAACTCAGCATCCATAGATCAGACAGATGGTAGGACTCAATGCAAGAGACTTGGGACAAAGTTCTAAAATTTGGAATAGATTTTTTTTCCCAGGGTTCTAAAATGCCGATATGGGTCACTGAAGCTGGGGGGGATCCAGAACACTATCCAAGCACCAGAATAGTGCAAACCCTGCCGGGGGAGGGAGGGGGAAACAATCTCAGAATTTGAATGAAAATAGAAAGCTCTGGGTACATCTTCACTGCAAGTAGAGACCAGCAGCTGGCCCATGCCTGCTGACTCGGGCTCGCGGGGCTTTGGTTAAAGGGCTGTTGAGCTGTGGTGTAGTTATTTGGGCTCAGGCTGAAACCTGAGCCCAGACATCTACATCGCAATTAAACAGCCTCTTAGCCCAAGCCCCGCGAGCCCGAGTCAAGTGGCCCAGGCCAGCCACAGGCTTTTAATTGCAGTGTAGACATAGCTTCTAAGAACTATTAGTCTGTGATCCTTGCCATTTCTTAATGTGAGGTAAAGAATGGCTGAGATTAGAAGGTAAGAAACACTGGTTGTGTGTGAAAACTCATGAGCCCACATGAGTTTGAGTTTCCCAGAATCCTGTCCGACAAACCCCACTAGGACACCTTCAGTCCGGATTTTTCTTTTTTTTAAAGTTAGAGGAGCCATTGCTCAGCAAATCTGAGCAAGCAATTAACTGTGCAACAAGGTGAATAACTGAATGTCGATGAATTAAAAACCTGCAAGTGCAATTCCCAGACCTGCACACTTAATTGCTCACAAATTGGGTGCATGAAACTTGTTTCAATCAGGTCCTTAATTTAATGTTTATGGAAAATAGTCTTCTCCAATACAAGCTATACTGTCTTCTTCTACCTAAAAAGTAAGACGTGTGTGTGTGTGTGTGTGTGTGTGTGTGTGAGAGAGAGAGAGACTCCAGAATCATTGTTCTTCAGCAAAATTGCAATAGGAGCTTAAGAAAGGACTGCAGATTTTTGGCCCTGTGTTTCAGTAAGCGTCTTTCCCCAAAAGAAGCATTTAAAATTCATCTGAAATTATTAAGTAACTTAAATCTGGGACAGTTGTGCTGCTCTGCTGGAGTATCAAACTTTGGACATAGAAACAAGAGCGGAGCCTGCAGGTTGCATGCTGCCATCTAATTGGGTGGCCTCCAAATCATGCACAGAGTGCCACCCAATTGAATGGGAGGATGCAAATGATGGTGCCAGTGTTGCAGTGCAGGGGACTAGGCAGAGGATGCTGGAGTGGGTTGTTAGAATTTACTGCCGAAAAGGGAGGGGAGAGGCAGCTGGAAACAGGACTAGACTGACAGGGAATCTAAGTCCAGGCATATCATGCCCGAATTTTGCTCTCCCTCAAATCAGTGTCGTACAGACTGTGACTCTAAAATCCACGGAAGCAGCATAGCGGTTGTTTATGAACGCTCCCTTACTCTTCCCCCCTGAAGCTGTTCCTAACTTATCAAAGAAAAGTCTCCCTTCTTGAAGCTAGGAGTCATAGTCTATTGGAACGATTCCCCTGCAGAGATATCAAGCAGTATCTGCTGTTAGCCCACTCCAAGTACACTACCAAAAATAGCCCTGGGGGTGGCCAGATCATATGGGACCCATGCTGCCACCGAGGCAAAAGCATTAATTACTAATACTCTATCCACAAATACAAGATTAAGCCATGATAACAGGACTGAGTCACAACCCTCTCTTCACCGCCGTGTTGAAACACGGGTAATGCCGACGTATACCCAGGCTTTGTATTTCAGCCTCTCGAATGCCCAGTTTCTGCAGGGCTGAGTATAGCGTCTCCCCTGGGCTGACCCAAGAAACAGCTTCTCCCAATAGCCAGCAGCTGTTTCTCCAACTATGCCCAAGCAGGACATCCAGCCACTTCATGTAACAAGGAGTAGGACTGGATTAAAATCATCTGAAGGATCATTTAAACCGACGACTGTGGAATGCTCCCTGGAAATTGAGATCTATTAGCCGTTGGAATGGTATTGCCCAAGGGAATTAGGGGCAACCCAATGGATTTTCTTGGATCCCTTAAAAATGAGGACTGCGGTGGGAAAGCACACGCCATTGGTTGAAGTAGGGACTAAATGAAGTACCAGAATAATACTAAATTAGATGCAAAGGTCTTATGATAAAATAGCTAAACTTGGCAAGCGTTAGTCTTGCGAGGTTCTATGATTTTATCCCAAGTCTTGTGATGTTTCCTAAAGTGCAGCTCCTGGAGTAATGTTATGTGAGACTCCACCCTCTGCTTGCAGTGAAAAGCTTGAACATGTGACCACCACCACCACCACCACCACCCCCCCGCAAAAAAGAGCTCAAAACCAGAGAGCAGATATAAAGATCTTAAAATGAATTAAATCTCAGGTTTGTTACGCCCATCACGACTTGGGGGCAGGGGAGAACTCATGACTTGTGAGCTCTTGGGTTGGAGACACTGTTACTATCTGGGAGATGGTGTTGCTTCGCTTCTCTCTCCCAGCATTCTGCCTTGGCCAAAGCTCTTCTGACCCATGTCCATATTCCATGATCCATTACTCTTGCAAGAGGCTAATTAAGAGGCACTCCCTTACGTGACTCGCCCAATTCAATGCTCACCCAGGGCCATCGTTAACCACTGTCTAGATCTGAATCTTGCCCAAGACTAATGGTGCCTTAGTCTCTTCTGCACCCTTCCGATAGTCCTCTTGTTCTGTCCCAAATAGCTTCATGGGCCGTTGGACTTGCCTGAGCCATTAGGTCTATCGCGCCGGGTTGGGAAGGCAGTGGATGCTCTATGTAAACAGACAGGGTCAGAAGCATGAGCGCACTTTGGGTCTGCTTTGCAACTGAGCTGCTCTTGCTGTGTCCACAGTTATGCTCGCTGTCCACCATGGGCCTGAGTCTATCTGACTTCGCTGCTCATCCAGCAGAGCACATCCTGGGTCCCCGGTGTGAAAATGGCCAGGTACTGAGAGCTCTCTGTTCCAAAAGCAACTCATTCTCCTTAATGCTGGAATGAGGATGGAATCCAGCTAGTGGACCGAATGGAGGCTTTCATTACAGCTAATGTGAGATGTTAGCCTCCTGGCCAAACTGGTTTCTGTGATACTCAGAAAGGAAAGATGAGCTGCAGATCAGGAATGTAGGGATTGGTTCATGTTTCCATATGCTTTAGCTCAGAGGTGGGCAAACTACAGCCCGTGGGACCGTCCTGCCCAGCCCCTGAGCTCCTGGTTCGGGAGGCTAGCCCCTGGCCCCTCCCCCACAGCCTCAGCTCACTGCTCCGCCAGCAGTCGGGGCGGGGGTGTGGATAGGGGTTGGGGAAGTCAGAAGGCGGGGAACAGGGTGGTTGAATGGGGGCAGGGGTCCCTAGGGGGCAGTCAGGAAGGAGAGGGGGGAGTTGGATGGGGCGGCAGGGGGCAGTTAGGGGCACGGGCTCGGGGGAAGTCAGAGGACAGAGAGCAGGGGGTGGATGGGGCAGGAGACCCGGGGGGCCTGCCAGGGGGTGAGAAGTGGGGGTGGGGTCAGATATGGGGCAGAGGCCGGGCCATGCCTGGCTGTTTGGGGAGGCACAGCCTCCCCTTACCGACCCTCCATACAATTTCAGAAACCCGATGCGGCCCTCAGGCCAAAAAGTTTGCCCGCCCCGCCTTAGCTCCATCGGCACGTGTATGTGGATCTACCACCATGGCAGCCAGAAAGCCCACGGTCTGTCTGCGGCACAGACTCCAGAATCTGTTACAGGGTGCAAAGAACTGGCTATTTCAGCTCCACGGCGGAACAAAGTAAAGCAAGGAAGCCCTCTCCCCATCAAACATTTGCAAAAATCCTGCTCCTCCCTGGTTCAACAGAGTCTGTGCATACAGCGGGTGATGCCTTGGAACATAGACGTATCACGTGATATTGGAAAATTAAGCCACTGCTCTCTTAGCAGAAGCCTCTTTAAGATTGACTTCATTTGATACTTCAGGCCCTGTCCGAGTCTAAGGGCTGAGCATCGTGAAGCGGTTTCCAAGCCACACACTGGATTTAGGGCCTTGCTTGGAGCTGGGAAAACAGGCAGTATGGGAAGCCTGTGCTTTTTGCCTAGCTCTGTTCCTCCTCAGCCAGCGCTGCGTTCTCCATCCTTGGGCAAAGGCAAGGCAAAGAACGCTGGGCCTAAGGGAAGCTGCAATCGGGATCAATAAATAATTTGCTCCAAAGGGCTGTAAGGAGGGTCTCAGTGCACTCCAGGTGGAGACGACGGAGAAGGTGATTATTGATTGCGTCATGAGAGCGCATGCAATCTCCAGCTCTGAGGCACCGTGAGGCGTGCGGAGCGGTTTCCACGTGCCATCTGAGTCACGTGCATGGTTATTTATTCATGACCTGCTTCCATAAAAGACGTGCCCATCGCACGAGCCTCCCTGGGCTCAGTCGCAGCATCAAATGCTCCATCAGTCTCCAGAAACATTCATTACAAACCGGCCGCTGGCGGGGAAGCCTCAGCGTAGGGGCAGAGTTGTGGGGCAGCCAATCAAATGGAGACGAGAAGGCTCCGAAATGGCATCCCTCTTGCAGGCAGCGTACGATCTGGCCTCACTCTGGCCAGGGAACCTGCCTTTTACAATGGCTCGTGTGCGCAGAGGCTACGGGCCAGCAGACTGGGAGTCAGACCCGGGTTCTAATCACAGCCCTGCTACGTGGCCGTGGGCAGGCGACATTGCTTCTGTTTCTCCTCCTGCCCTTTGTCTGTGGCCCTTAGACTACAAGTTCTAGAGGCCAGGGACTAGTGCCGTGCCGTGCCAAGCACACGGTGAGCCCCAGCTGCCACTCGAATAGAAATAACGCAATGGGTGCATTGGTTCTGCTACTCGGATTGGTTCTCCATGGCCCATCCGCAGGACCCTGCAGTAGCTGAGGTGGTCTTGCTCGGGGGGGGGAGGGGGGAAGGGGGAGGTGTTTAATCTCAGGAAGACTTCTGCTGCCCACCTTCCACCCCCACGGCAACATCTCCAGTTGCTGTGCTAATCCCTTCAATGACAAAGTAACAATGGAACAATCATGCCTAGTACATCTAAATAACCAGCACTCGTCACACAAGCCCAAGCTCCCCCAGTAAAGCAACTGGTCTGTGGTTTCCTTCGCTAGCTTGAAGATGTAAACTGGCTGGGACTTCACCTGTGTCAGCTTGCAAAGGGGACTGCAGCACCGAATTTGGGGCTCGCAGGAGGAGGGGTTGAGTTTGGGGGCATCTCAGCAGGTCTGCTTTTGGAGGGCCTCATCTCTGCCCTCCTCCCCCCTCCTTCACTCACAGTCCTCACTCCCTTTCCATTCAGACCCCCCCACACACACCCTTCAAGCCCATGGTCCTGCAAACTGGGGGCACCCTCTCGTGAAAGGGAAGGGCGGGGGTTGTCTGGGTCCCTTGGCCATTGGTTTTGTGCTTCCTTAAAACTGCTCCTGAGACTGATCTTATCACACAAATGCTCTCCCACTGCACAGAGGGGAGGAAATGTTAAATAGTTCAGCAACTCTCATCTTCATTGTGTCTAATGCTCTGCAAACTCGACACTAATGAACTGGCTGGTGTGCATGTAGGCACTGCTGCTCCGGACTGGAGGGAATCAGAACTGCTTCATAGCCCCTATAAAGGAAGTTCTTCTCTCGCACAAGCGGCAAGGGCCTGTGCTCTGGAGTAGGAGGGCCTGATGTTATCCCTGCAATGGACACAGCATACAGTACACCGTCAACTACCCAGGCCCTGGGTAGCTACCAATGTCCCAGTAGAGACGGGAATCAGTTCAATAGCCCAGCTGTCCACGCAGGAGGTGTGGCGTGTTACCCAGCACTGCAAGAAGAATTATGTTGGCCAAGGACGCCTCCTTCATGTGAAAAGAGCCACAAGGTCTAACACCCACGCAGAGCCTCTGTTCTTAACCAACGATGCCCCCTTGAGCAAACCGAACAAGTTAGACACATTCTTATCCCATGCTCATCACTGTGGTATCAGAGTGCTTTCCAGGACCACATTAAGCAACGTAACTGCACATCACATGTTCTCTCGCGCTCTCCCCAGCGGGCGAAGAATGTGCAGTGGCCTGTCTTGTTTTGGTAGGGGCTGAATCTTATTTTAAAGATTTGTCTCCACGTATTTCTAGTGGAGAAGGCAGAGGCATAGAAACCCCCTCCAGGTGCCGAGGCCTGTCTCAGGAGGAAGACAAGAGATGGCAGCTAACGGGCAGGGGGAGCTCTTCGTCACTATCAGCTTCAGTTTTCAGGAAGGTGGGAAGCAGTGGATCCCACTGCTACCCCCAAGCGACCTGGTTCCTCGAGTTACTGACAGCTCCCACCAGTCCCTCATCCACTGTGTAGAAGAGAGTTCCCAGCCACTTTAGTACTTGAACTGTCGCCGTGTGGTGAGTCGCAGAGCTAGGAACAAGGGTGTCGGTGGGGGTGGAGGGGTAGGGGCCGCTTTCCTCCAGCAGGGTGGAGGCCAGCATGGAATCCCCTTGGCATAAATGAGTTCTACAAAAGAAGCTTCTCCTCGGAGATCCAACAACCCCTGGCTTCGTGCTGCTGCGGGGGTCTGAGCTCTGCAATGCAGCTCACACCATTCCAGAGGCTGCTGTGTGTGAATCCTATCAATATTTCATGGAGCAGCTTCCTCTAGGGAAGGGATGCTCTCTCGCTTCCTGCCTCTCGGATGCTCCTACCAGCATTGGATTTCTTGCGGAGAATAACATCTGATTTCCCTACCTACCCTGCAACCACCACCCCCCTCGCCCCTGCCAAGTTTCCATCCGTTATGTACCATCTAAACACAAGGGGCAAAAGCCATACAGGTCTTGGGCAGACTTTAGGTTGGGAATGTAGGATCTAGCATTCCTCCACTCCCCTCTTAAACTGGCAGCGTTGCTGTGTGGTGATTACAGAGCTGCTGTGCTCCTCCCCTGAGGCAGCAGGTGTCCAAATGGCAGGCGTAGGGCTGGACGGTCTACGTTTAGGCATGGCAAGGGCTGCCATCAAACAAAAAGAAAGCAGGTGGGCACTGGGACGGGGCACCTCTCAGATTTGCCTTAGCTCCCACTCCAGCAGCAGGCATGAAGGTGAAGGAAATAAGTTGGCACCGGCCACCACCTGCACCCCAGGGGCCAAAGTGGGGACAGCAGTTCAGTGCCTGATCCCCCTACTCGGGCAGCTTGGAACCTGCAGGCAACAAGCCTCTCTGTGCCAGACACAAGCCTCAGCTTTCCGCCACTGCTGAGCACCTAAGCACCCACTGAAGCCAACAGGAAGTGACTGATGTTGGGCTATTTCAGGGCTTTATAAATGCAAGTCCTGCTAACACCACAGCACAGCTGCTTAAGGGGCCAGCAGGAAACTCACCTGCCTCGGGGAGAGGCGAGACATTTGTGTTACAATAGCACCGGGAGCCCCCAGTTGAGATCAGGGCCCTGCTGTGCTGGGCAGGGTATATACACCTAGTAAACAGCAGTCCCTTCCCTGAAGGCCTTGCAATCTAAGCTGACAAGGCACAACACGGGGAAGGGACTTGCCCAGGGTCAGATAGCAGGCTAGCGTCAGAGCTAAAATAGAACCAAATATCCTGGATTCCAGTCTAGAGCCTTATCCACTGGAACAACCTGCCTCCTCCCTATCAAGGGGCTGGGGAGGGATCATTCTGGAGAGGAATGAGGACATCTGAAGGTGGCTGCTTAAGAGAGGAAGTTGCCTGCCGGAGTTGGGACAGGGCACAGGTTTAGATGCCCATGTGTCTCAAATGTTGAGACCCTCCATCCATGTCAGCTTAGTGCTGATGCTGGTAATAGTAGGCTGACAACACAACTTGTGATTAAGTGAAGGGCGTATTTGAATCAAGCATTTGTTCGGCACCTTGCCACTTCCAAATGTAAAACACGCAAGCTGACCCTGGCTTCCCCTCCTGAGTTGGGGTCTGAAAGGATCAGAAATAGGCTAAGCCCAGGTGGTTTGGATTTTGCCCAAACCAGCTTGTACAGCTTAGGTTTTGCAAATCAGGGGTGAAGTTTAGCTGTGGGATTAATCGGCCTCGAGGCAGAGACAACCTCCACAATCGCTGGCAGCTCTGCTTCTAGTGTGGAAACAGCAATGGGCATCTCGCAAAGCTTCAGCTTTACAATGTAGCGTCTCAGTGGATGCACTCTCACCGTGTGGGTAGAAGTTCCTGGATTTCTCTATCTAGTCTTCTTTGGGACCAAAGTTGCCCAAGCTGCACGTCTCTCAGGGTATATCTAGCCAGCAAAGAAAAACCCGCATCTGGCCCGAGCTGTCCGACTCGGGCTCGCGAGGCTTGGGATGTGGGGCTGTTTCATTGCTGTGTAGATATCTAGGCTCGGGATGGAGCCTGAGCTCTGGGACCCTCCCACCCCAAAGGGTCCTAAAGCCCAGGCTCCAGCCTAAGCCCAGAAGTCTACATTGCAATTCAACACCCCTGCAGCCCGAGGCCCACAAGCACAAGTTGGTTGGCACGGGCCAGCCGCGGGTTTTTCTTTGCTGTGTGGACATGCAGGTCCCAGGAGACTGAGGGTAAGTGTAGACTTTGATACCTTTTATTGCAAGGGCCATGGATTCAAAAATATGTCCAGTGAGTCCTTTGTTTCCTGAAGCTTCCCCACAGCCTATATCCCCTGCTTGCCCACCTTTGGGCTACTGTTGGGATCCATCTAAAGCAGAGGTGGGCAAACTACGACCCGCGGGACCGTCCTGCCCAGCCCCTGAGCTCCCAGCCCCTCCTCGCAGCCTCAGCACACCATGCCGCCAGTGCTCTAGCCCACTGCTCCTGCCGGGCAGCACAGCAGCGTGGCTGGCTCCAGCATGGTAAGGGGGCGGGGAGTGGGGGGCAGTCAGGGGACAGCGAGCAGGAGGTGGTTGGATGGGGCAGAGGTTCGGGGTGGTGGTGGTCAGGGAATGGGGAACAGAGAGTGGTTGGATAGGGCATGGGAGTCCCGGGGGGGGGGGGGGGGGGCTGTCACAGGGTGGTGGTGGGGGGTGTCCCAGGAGGGGGCGGTCAGGGGACAAGGAGCAGGGCGGGGGTTCGATGGGTCGGGGATTCTGAGGGGGGCCAGTCAGGGGACAGGGAGCAGTTGGATAGGGGATGGGGTCCTGGGGGGTGTGGTTGGGGGGGGGCCCAGGAGGGGGCAGTCAGGAAACAAGGAGCAGAGGGGGTTGGATGGGTGGGGGATTCTGAGGGGGGCAGTCAGGGGGCGGGGACCAGGCTGTTTGGGGAGGCACAGCCTTTCCTACCCGGCCCTCCATATAGTTTTGCAACCCTGATTTGGCCCTCGAGCCAAAAAGTTTGCCCACCCCTGGTCTAAAGAATCTAACACCTGTGGGGTGGCCTCGAGGACTTAATTGTTAATTGCTGCTCAACTCTGTGTAGCCGCAGCAGCTGGTTGGTTTGTTCTCTAAATGGGAGAGACCAGGAGCCACCTGCCTCATGGAGATGGAAGACGGCACAAAGTTCTGAACATTCTTCTATATTAAGGGACACGAGGCTTCCAGTAACTTTTACTTGAGAAAGCAGATTTCCAAAGAGTGGCTTAGAAGATCCCAGAGGTTCGGAGAAGCATCTGGACGAGATGGCTCTCGTGAGACTTGTAAAAGGTAGAGATTAGAGGTACAGAGACCTGTTGATCATCCAGTCTATCCGTGCAGCATTGTTCCCTGGTCTGCACCTTTCCTGGTCTTTTCCTCATTCCTAGGGAGGCTATTCCACAGCCTAGGAGATAGTGGGTGGGGGCAGGGGTGTCAGATGTTTCCAGCATGATGAATCATTTTATATTCTCTGCCTAACCCCTTAAATCCCTAAGGTGGCTATTACAAGCTCTCTGGGGTAGGGACGGTCACTTTGTGTCTGTACAACACTTAGCACAACAGGGGCTCACGTTCACTGAGGGCGCTAGATGCTACCACAATATTACTGTTTTAGTACGTCCTGATGTTGACAGCTCCTGGCCTGTTAGAAAGCAGCATCTCTTTGCTTTACGGTGTGGGGAAGACAAAACCCCACCGTTTCAGAAAGGGAAACTTACAAATATATCTAGCCGGGGTAGCAGAAAAATCCAGGAAAGCAGAATTGTTTTTCAAACAGAACTTGGAGAGTTTTCTGAGGCACTGGCTGACGTGAGACCAGCCGCTCGTGCTTCATTAGAGCAATGCAGCAGCATTAAAAAGACTCGCCTCCCTTCGGGAGTATTGAAGCCGGCTGGGAGAGAATTCCTTGCAGGGTTGTGCTACCCATACATGCTGAATGCAAACAAATAACTAAGCATCCCCGAGACCTCGCTCCTACTGGGAGGAAAAGTCTAGATCTTGTCTTTAGGGGCAGCAGACACTGAGAAGGGGGGCTGCCTTTGCTATGTGGAAGAGGGGGGATACTTAATGGTCCAGAACTTGTGACCACTCTGCATGTCGCTCAGAACTGTTCCTGCAAGAGTTAGATGGGAGGCTGGTAATGGGATATAAAGCTATCTGCCTCAGGGTTGCCTGTTCCCATTCAGCTTAGGTCACTAGTGACCAGGAGGAGACATTATCAGCTGATGACTGGTGCTGATTCTCGGGCAGCCTCTAGGTAGGGAGGCTCACAAGAAGCTAAGAGACTAACAAATTTATTTGAGCATAAGCTTGAAGTGAGCTGTAGTTCACGAAAGCTTATGCTCAAGTAAATTTGTTAGTCTCTAAGGTGCCAAGTCCTCCTTTTCTTTTTGCGAACACAGACTAACATGGCTGCTACTCTGAAACCTGTCACAAGAAGCTGTCACAGCAGGAACCTGGCAGAGGCCAAGGACAGAACAGTCTCACAGGTGGTAAAGGGAGGTGTGGGTCCAGGCGATCCTGCTCTCATTGCAGTCAATAGGGAGTTCTGCCATGGGCTTCAATCGGAGCTGGGAGGGGACAGAGGTCTCTTCCATTTGCAACTTGCCCCAGCACAAGGACAAAGTATCCCATAGCCCATCCAGACCAGTCACATCAAGGATCCTGTGCTGCACGCACAGCATTTATGGAACAGGCCATCACCTCACCTGTCACGGCAGTGCTAAATCACTTTAAAACCATTAGGCGAGCTGGTTTCCCTGCTAGTTAAGATAGATGATGTGACACAATACGTTAAGCGCATTGAAACGGCTTTGAGTACATGGTGCCACACTACCTGGATTTTAATCAGCTGGAAAATTAGACACGTTCATAACACTCTAAATGCATCATGTCCAACGTGACCATTTCCATATGGCTCCACCGAGGCAAATCAAGTGAACAAATAGTAAGGCCTGATTCTCAGGTACCCTGGTCCTGTTCTTGCAGGAGTGGTGGGAGTACAGGGACTTTAAGGCCACTCTCATGCTTCCTGACTCCCCTCCAGTGTAAGCTGGAACAGCCCTGAGCCTACTCCCTCTAATACGCTGCTTCGCATGACCCCATGTGGCCCCTGGGAAGCAGAAGAGCCACAATACATGGCATTCCAGGTACCGGATACTCCACCAAGCTCTATGCTGGGAGCTGAGCCAGTGTCAAGTTTGCACCAGCTCCACACTGTCTGCAGAGCACCAGCACACCACCCATCCCTAGGGGACAGATTTCACTTACTCGGAGATCCCTCTGCTTTGCTAGGGCTGCACAAAGGGTCCTCGGCTCCCCTGAGCATCTGGGCTCACTGGGCAGAATTGCTCCCTTCAACAGAGGCAAGGATTCTTTGAATCCTTGTTTTCTCAGCTCAAAACAAAGCAGCACTCCGGTGGGGTGAGGCCGATGCTCTGTCTCGGAAGCTGAAGAGAGACATCTACTCCCCCTGGCGAGAGGGGATCTGCAGGCCAGCTAGTTCATGTTCTTGCTCCGCACTAATTAAATAAAACCACCACAGGCCCGTGGAATATTCCCCATGCACCAAATGATGCAATTCAGCTCAGGGCTAATTGTTTTGTTCGGCCTTGAAGAACCACTTTAAATTCCTCCTCCTCAAATATCGGGAGCAGAGAGCACTCTGGGAGGTTCTGCCCAGCCTTCCCGTTAATATCCTAACGGGAGCTCCGCTAATACAGCAAGACTCTTCCAACGTTCAGACAATAACCCCAGTTCTCTGCAGCGCCCCTGTTTGCCTCTCATCACCGTTTGCACCGACAAACTTTCATTCAGGAAGAGTTGTCTTTGCAGCACCCGTGGGGCAGCGTTAACCGTTCTTGTGCACATTTGCACCAGTGCAAGCCCTCCTGCAGCCATCTTGAAAGTTCTTGTCTAGGAGGAGTCCACCAATCAGGGTGGCAAAACAATACATGTGACTAAAGCGACCAATTACCGCGCGGCACCTGCGACCCTGTTTGCATAAGCCATTTGTCAAAGAGCCTTGAACAAACAAATCCATGGGAAGTGAAGTATTTACATGTCATGTGTGCACATAAGGAGGAATGAAATTTGCCAGATAAGCAGTTTGCTACTCAACTACTGTGCCCAGCTCTCATTGTAACAAAGCTGCTACCCCTAGGGCTCCACCATCACACAGAAGTGATTCCCCCAGTGAGGAACTAATGCCTCAGCAGTGTGTGTTGGATCACACTCGGGTGGAGGGGTAGGGTGCCGGGGCCCCACCTTCTTCAATTCCCATGGCCGGGGGCAGGCCCTGCTGCCCCAGAGCCGGCGGGCCGGGGCCGGGAGCGCTGGCAGTGGGGCCGGGCCATGGTGGGGATGCTGGCACTGCCCAAGAGGCCCAAGCTGCTGGACAGGAAGCAGCACGGCGAGCAGGTACTGGACAGCCCCGACTCCAACCAGCCGCCCAGCCACCGGCTCTGAGCACGCTGCACCCCCCAGGCTGCCTGAGCCGGACACCGTGGGCCGGGCACCGCCAGCAAGTAGAGCCCTGTGCGGTTGTATCTGCATCCAGTCCACTATCCATGGATATGAAGCGGATATCGGCAGATTTGCAGGGCTTTATCTGTATGTAGGCATGAGACAAGCAGGCTGGCATGTCTGTTTAGTCGGGGGACCTGCACTGGGGAGTCCGAGATCCCACCACAGGGGACACCGTTTTCCATTGGAATGTAGAAATGTGTCCAACCCATCTACGTGGAAGCTTCCGCATAAGATGCTTCTGCTGATCTCCATACCAAGCCCAGAGCTTCCCACAGCTCTGGATCAAAGCCATGGAGGGAGAGGAGAGCGTGTACCCCCCCCAATCCTTCCAATTTGCTCCTGGGGTGGGCACACTCCCCTTGCTGCTGGTTTATATTCCCAGCATTCCAGGCCATGGTGCATCTGCTGCTGCCAATTAGTCTTGCCCACATTTCCCCTAAGGGATTGCCGCAGTCTTATTAAGCCTAGCTGGCAGCTGCAGGGCTTCTGGCTGCCTTTAGGCTGGATTTTAACTCCTTGCTTGTCGCCAGTCACTTATGAAGGATTCTTTCATCTCCAGAGAGACAAACAGGACTGAGCCAGGAGTGTATTTGGAAGGTCAGAGCCGGGTTTCTCACAGGGAGGAAAAAGGATACTCCAGAGCCCACCACAACAGAATTTACGTACAAATAGCAACCCCTAAAATTCAGCACGATACAGCCCAACCCTGTGTATCTCTGACCTCAACTCCTAAGGGCTCCAGTGTTGTGCAGACAAAACTCAGGGAGCACTCACTCCTTGGCAGGATCAGGCCACAAGAGGAGACTGTGCCCTCCCCTGAGGGTGCAGCTCTAAACTTAGCCTGCTCCAGGGGTGCTGCCCTCACACCTCATCTGGTGGGAGCTGACACTGCTCCCTTTCACCCGGTTTTATGCTCAAATAAATTGGTTAGTCTCTAAGGTGCCAATAGGAACAGAGACATTTTCAATAAGCCTCTTCTGGCATGGGGAACATAAACCCAACCACATGCAGCTAGTGCGTGAAAGCCGGGAAGGGACATAGACACGTCCAGTGTCTGTGCAAGGTGAGCAACCACAAAATGACAGAGAGTAAGTTAGAGGGTGTAAAGTGATCCTATACGTGACTGCCTGTAGTCACACCCCTGTGCAGTCAGTCACAGAGCAGGGCATGGGAGGTAAAGCTACTTCTTGAACTGGGAGCTGCATGCATGGTCCCTTCAGGCCAGGGAATGAGACTACACAATGGGGCAGACTCCCAGTTGGAAGAAATCCCTACACAACTGGGACTGTGTGTGTCTGTCCGCCTGTCTCTTCTTGCATAGTGTGGAGGCTAGAGAGCCCTCCAGTGGATGGTGCTTCTGCTCCAGCCATAGTTCTGCCTGGATTTCTTTTCCTTTCTAGAACGGCTATCAACTGGTACGGCATCCCTGGGCTGGGAACAGGGACAGTGGGCAGGACACACCCACTCTGCCCAATGCCAACAACTCGAACCCTCTCAGAGGAGCCAAGAGGTCACTAGATGTAGCCAAAAACCCTCAACTCCAACAGCCTTAACTGGGCGGAGCCCAGACTCCTCGGACACTGCTTTGCTGGGTCTTTTTCTACCCAGGACTTTCAAGGCGGCCGGACTGAGCTGCCTCATGCATTGGAAAGAGAAGCCACCAAGGAGGCCACATACACCGACCGGTCGCCCACTTCTATCTCACCCACCACCCCAAGAAGTGAGCTCCAGCAAAGGCCCTTTCAGAATGGTCACACGCACGTGTCCCTGGTCTAATGCTTCCTATGCAGCCCTGTTTGAGTGCTGTCCTTATGCCCCACACAAATACACTTCCCCAGGGTCTTCCCCTGCCCCACTCAGAGCAGCCCGTGGTGGTGCCTGGAGGCAGCCTAAGAGAGAGGTGCCGCTCACTTCCATCACCTTCCCCGGAGGAGGGACTGCTCAGCCCTGGCAATGCCAGAGCCAAGGTGGCCGGGGACCACTAACCCCCTGTCTTGCCTGGGGGGGGGAGGCAGCAATGTTAGGAGTTCGGACTTTCCACTGGCATGGGCCCTTCCAGGCAGGAATCTTGGACGCTTGCCAGCACCCCATTTTGCAGGAAAGGGGAAATCGAGGCACGGCCGCGAAGGGGCTCCCCCAAGGAGGGGGGGGGCAGAGCAAGGAATGGAGCCCAGGGATCTCGGCCCCCCGCCCTACTCCAACCCCTGACCGGGACCCCCAGGAGCAGGTGGGGCCGGGCTGCAGGTCTCCGCCTTGGCCGGGCTGCGCTCGCCACTCACCTGGCTCCCAAAGGCTGCTCGGATCCGCTCCGCGGGGCGCTGCCTCCGCGGGCCGGCGGCTGGACCCTGGACGGGAGGGCGCGGCTGGGCTCCGCACGAGGGCGGGACGCCTGGCCCGGCACCCGCTGATGCCCCCGGCGGCCGGGCTCCAGGTCCTGCGGCGGGGAAGCGCGGTGCCTCGGCCGGGCGCGCAGCTGGCCGGAGGGAGAGAGGGGGGACCCCTGCCGCGCCCCGCGCTTTGTCCGGCCTGCAGCTCCCCTCCACCGCCCCGAGGCGAGCCTGGGCCAGGGGCTGGCTGGAACGGGCCGACTTTATCGCCCGCTGTAAACGGGGCTCTGCCCGCATGTCACACCCAGGCTTCCCGCAGCCCCAGCCTCCCTCCAACACGTGGCTGCCCGCAGCCAAATGCCCAAGGGGACGAAAACTCCCAGCTACAGCAGGTCCCCTTCCCCCTCTTCCTAGAGGGCAGCTCTCAGCACCAGCCCGCTGACAACAAGGCGACTAGGGGTTAATGAATCCCCCACAGCCGGCCCAGCCCTATGCTCTAGGCAGGCGACTGCCCTCTCCTTCCTCCAGCCTGGGGGGGACGCTGAGAGTCATTGAACCAAACTGTAAATCCTGGATATGATGGAAACCACTTCAAGCCAGGGGGTGCGGCAGCACCCCCCCCCCGCACCCCTAGTTCCAGCACCTGTGCTCAAAGGAGGGGATTAACCCTTCCCCTGCCTGCCCCTGGGTGGGGTCTGTACCCCCAGCACATGGAGGTAGGGACAGAAGCAGGGGGTGTGTGTTTTATTTTGAGGTGCTGGGTTTTGGAGAAAACCGGCCCCAGTTCACATCCAGGTCCCATTTTTAGCTGAATCCCCAAAGCTGGGGGATGGCGGAGGTTGGATAGGTAATTCTTGGGGCAGTTCCTTCTGACCTGTCTCAATGCTCCCCTCCTTTTTCCACACTTGTCACTGTAGTATCTCAGCCCCTTACTCTTTGAAGACACACACAGGGCTGTCTCTCCACCCAAATGCAGCTTTGGTGCCCACTGGCCCAGGTGAAATTCCAAAGTGCTTCGCACCTTGGGGATTGATGCCAGTGGGCCTGCTGTCGCACTAGGGTCTGGTCCAGGTTACAGAGTTAGGTGGAGGTAAGTCACCGCATACTTTTCAGTGTCCATGCAGAACCACAGAGGGGTAGCCCTGTTGGTCTGTATCCACAAAAACAAAGTGGAGTCAGATTTATTTGGGCATAAGCTTTCGTGGGTAAAAAAAACCCACTTCTTCCGATGCAGAACCTGCAGCTGTACCACCCAACAGGACAAAGTTGGGAGTCAGACCAGGTGCATGGCAACCTGCAGTTCTAGGCCAAGAAACCATTCCCCATGTTAGTGCAGAGAGTTCTCCTCTCCATAAGGCTACACTGGCTTTCCTCTCCCCCATCCCTGCCTGTGTTTGTTTTATTCCATTTCATTGGGGGGCACGTGTTGTCCTTTGTACCTTGCCCCTCCACCACTTGAGCAGATAAATAACCAGAGCAGGCTGTGAACACAAGGTGAAACTCCAGTTTGTGATGTCGCATGTCCAGGCAAATGTACCAGTCCTTCCTGGCAGTTACTTCACTTGGATGTGAGCAGAGGGGATGGGGACTGGGCAAAGGGAAGAGGGGAGGGCCCAGCTGGGCATCTCAGAGCCATATCTGAAATTTAAGCGCATGCGGTATTGGAAGGCACTCCCCAAAATAATACGGAGAACATGATATCTCTCTCAAGGCCATATGGAGAGTTCCTAAAACCGCCTTAAGGTCTAGCAGGAGCACTCTGACAAGAGCCTATCAAACCTGCACTGATGAGTCTTGGGAGAAAGCAAGCACTGACCTGGGAGAGACCCGGTCAAACCCACACCCAGGCTGCAAAGCATGGGGACCGGTCAAACTTGCATGAAGGGTCTGAGGTGTAATATATTATCGGCCACTAGATGCCTCTGTGTCCTTTATAGAGCTCCAGACAAGGTGTGGCTGCTTGGTAAACAAGTGAGGCAAAACTAGAACTCAAGCTGCGTGGAACCTGTTTATTTGTATCTATAAAGCAGTTTGCTTTAATGAACGCCGACTGTTTAAGAAGGACTGGGATTTTATATATTGGGAGGGCTATCTGGGGAACTCGGCTGGTAGAGGGCTGGTAGAATGTCACGCATCCATGGATTAGACCAGCATAAAAATCATATCCCTGCTGTAAATGGGTGGAACTTTAATGATTTCATGCCAGGGCTTCATTTGTCTCCTTAAGTACAAATACTAATGAGCAGCAATAAGATTCTTGAAGGCAATCAGACAACTCACCATAGGAGTATAATCTGTAGTAAGTGTGAGAAAGATTGGGCTCTAAGTGGCTGCATAGCCAGAGGCTGGTGCAGAGACAGTGCTAGCCTATTGGGGGCCCTAATCAGGAATATTTTGGGGGGTGGGTTCCCCCCACGCACAACACATAATAAAAAGCAAAGGGGGAGGGGGGGCTTGAGCTGCTCAGGGCCCTAAGCAATTTATGCGTAGTGCCGGCTCTGGGTTGATGTAATTGCCATGTTTTAAAAGCGCTTGTGAATTCACAGTTTCCCCTTTATCTTTGGTGCACAGAAGGGGGCAACGGTTTGTAGAGAACCCAGAAGTTGTTAGAAATATGAGCAAGAAATGAAATGTGATTCAGCCTAGAAAAAAGACAAACTAATATAACCCAGGGGAAAAAATAATCCAAATCACAGCGTCTCAATGGGAGAGCAAAAGTAGGAGAATGGTGAGGCTACAAAAAACCTAGAGGGTAACCAGAGATGTCAAATTAGATAGCTGATTGCAATGGGTAAGGAGTGGGAAGGACTGAGATATGAGGAAAGCTCGATAAGAACTAAATACAGCGAGCGTGGCTGAACCATAGCTAAAGTGGGATATGCCTGTCAGCAGCATTTAAAGGATACGTATAAACACTAAGGAGAGAGAATTGTTGAAGGTGGCCCCTTTGGCGAGTCAGATGAGCATACGAATATTTAGCAGAACTGGCTGAACATTTTCAGCTGGACGGTGCTGTTTTGTTGAAATCAAAAGTTCCTGCAGGAATGTGCGGATAGGAAAAACATTCGGGGGAGGGGGAGCATTTTGATAAGGTCAAAATGTTTTTTTTTATTTGTTTGTTTGTTTTGCAACAAGTTTTCCTTCTTATTTTTTATTTTATGCTGTAAAAAAATGACAAGCCAAACAGTGAAACGTTTTATTTTGATAACATTGAAATCTACCTCAAATGAGGGTTTTTTTCTGAAATTTCATTTCATGGGACATTGCAATATTTGTTTCCGATTCAGAACAAAACGAGTTTTGAAATCCTGGAGTTTGCCACACAGCTCTAATTTAGACTGAAGAGCCAGTAACTTTTCCAAAGACTTGCGCCTGACCATCCCTTGCTCATTGAATAGCAAGCCCTGTGAGTAGCTCGCTTGACATCACTCAGAGTTCTTGCAGGATGAGATACAACTCCGTGTTGTAAGGTTGTCACAATCTGATGCAGCGAGATCCATGCGACCATGGAACAGTCTGACTAAAGGCAGTGGTGGAAATCTCCATTGCTTGAGTCATTTGCAGTTGGGCTGTACATAGCCTTGGGAAATAATCCTGTGTTGGCCAGAAGGATGGGGCCTATTAAGTCTCTTTCCCATCTCTAATTGCTATTAGCTCTTTAAGGAGCTCAGCCTCTTAGAGGTGTTGGATCCTCGCCACTCTCTCCTTGGTGTTTTGGTGTGATGGGGAGAAAAGGCATTTGTTTAATGGGATTATTCTTTTAAGGCATATGTAAGAGGATTCCAGTGCTTTATGGTGCTCCAAGGCCTATCAGCAACCTGTATTCTATGCTAGCAAGCACAAGTGTGAAGGTAAAGCAGGTGACAGGAACTCTGCAGTGCTACTCACTGGGCACACGGCCCTGTGACTTTATCTGATTAGATTATGACCAGGCAAATCACTGTTGCTACCACCGTTATATAATTGCAACGAATGTTATACAAAGTATGATGCAAGGCCAGAAAGGCTTAAGCATCCTGCAGGATAAATGACCCAGATTCAACCTTCAGAGACATGTCAGAAAAGTATGTAAATGGTAATTAAGGCCATTCCATGTTAGATAGACTAGAACTTTGAAATGAAAACCTGTATTGTTAGAGAATTAACGGTGATACTAATTGTATGTGTTTACTTATATCTGGTTAGATGTTACCCATGTAAACAGACAGTTCCTGTCTGTCACTATCCTCACACGTTCTTGTCAACTGCTGGAAATGGCCCAGCTTGATTATCACTACAAAAGGTCCCCCCCCCCCCCCCCCCGCTCTCCTGCTGGTAATAACTCACCTTACCTGATCACTCTTGTTACAGTGTGTATGATAACACCCACTGTTTCATGTTCTCTGTGTATATAAATCTCCCCCCTGTATTTTCCACTGAATGCATCCGATGAAGTGAGTTGTAGCTCACGAAAGCTTATGTTCAAATAAATTTGTTAGTCTCTAAGGTGCCACAAGTACTCCTTTTCTTTCTGTCACTATAGCTATTGATTCAGAGATCAAAAGGGAATAGTAACATTTAGATGAATCTTGGGTGAAATAATGTCATTGTCTATATGTCTCTTTAAAGTTTGTGTTAAACTGGTTAATGGATAAATTGCCTTATGTTAATCTGCGTAGTTAATTACCAGTGATGCTTAGGAAATAGGTTTACTTCAAAGTCTCCATGATTGCCTAAGGACTCCGTTGCTCGGGGGTGGGGGTGGAAGCCAGAAAGAGGCGGGGTGGCGGGTTGGGGGAAGGGGTGGAATGGGACAGGATGTGGAGCAGGGGCGGGAAGAGGCGTGGCAGGGGCTTGGGGGAAGGGGTGGAGTAGGGGCGGGAAGAGGCAGGGCGGGCTGGGGCCAGGTCGCTTGCTGCTGCCAGCACCAGGTCCCCCGCTCATCCCCCAGGCTGCCCTGGACCCCACATCCACCTGAAGCTGAATGGGATCTGATATCTGGTCCAGCTTTTGGCTGGGAGTTGCTCCCCGCCCTTCTGTTGGTGAGACAATAGGAAATGTCCTTAGCAGGGAGCTGTGTCCCTCCATACAAAAGAAGCCATGCTAAACTGGTCTCCGCTAGTAGTTACACTTTACGGCCCTTATATTAAACCATAGGTGGTTTTAATGACTTCACTGGAAACCTGGAAGTAATAAAATCATATTGCATAGAAGTAGCTGTGTGGCTTTACCAGGGATTAGGCGTTCCTTTATTATTTGAAATGTGTTTTGATTTGGAACAGAGAATGCGTTAACAGAACAAAACTTATCCCATTAACTGTTCCACTCTTTATTACAGAGCATCTCTTTGTGCACTGGGAAATCATTATTTAAACAGCCCTGATTCTGTAGCAGTTTTTTTGACGGTTGGTTGGTTGGTTGGTTGGTTGGTTGGTTTTTTGCGTGGACTGCTCTTTGTACACAGCCTTATTTCACTAGGCGACATCTCTAAAAATGCAGATAATCAGCTACTGTATACCTCCACCTGGAGGTGAGACGCAAAACTGCAAAGTCCCAACACAGCTGAGTCCCAAATACCTCCAAATTACTCTAAAGGTGACAGTTAGGTCGGGGGTGGGTTGTTTTTTCTCTCTCAGATGCATGAAGAAGGCCTGGCAAGTGGGTTGTCTGGGAGGAAAGAAAGTTTGGGCTTGGTTAGGGATTGTTTTGAACATTAATCATATCAGGACTTGTCTAGTCTGCTCTGGATGGTTGGCCCTGTGGATGATTAGAGAACTAGAGGGATTCTGACAAGTGATAAGAGACTGAAATCTGAGCAATTGAGAGGGGAAGGGATTTTTAGCTAGATTGTTTAAAATACCTTGTTTTTTGTTCACACCCATTTAGCTCAAACACCTAACGGAGCTTTGGGAGAAAAGTTCTCTTTGTGATTCAAACACTTCCCCGCCCTCCCCCCCCCACTTTCCTCACCAACTGAGGACTGAGATTCTGTTCAGTTCTCTGGTCCCCTGAAGAGTCTTTCAGAAAAAAAGATAAGGAAGACATGGTGTGATCTTTTATTCTAAAATAAAAAACATGCAGAGGGGAAACTTACCTCTTGGGATCCTTTTCACATCCTGAAAAGGAAAAAAGAATTTGGTTCTTTTCAGGTCACCTTGAAGGACAAAATTTCCAAAAGCCCTTTAAAAATGTACCCAATATGTGACCAATATGCTCTGGTGGCACACATAATAAGGCAGGCACAGTAATTACACACTGAGGGGCAGACTCTGACACCCTTACTCCGATTAGGTAGCACTTTCCTTGCCATGTGATCCAACTGACTTTCATGGTGTTATTCATGGACTAAGGGATATCAGAAACAGGCTGTATCGTTTTGACACACGTGAGCAGAAGGCAGTGTGGCTCACATGCAGTCAGGTACTATGGTCTGAAGCCAAATTAATACCTTACAGCAGGTGTTTTTTTTTCTCTCTCTTTGCAGTATTATGCAAACTTAGACTACTTCCCCTTTGTGAGGCAGTTAGCAGAGTGGTGTGGAGAAGGGGAGGTCAAAAACAAAGGGAAAAACAACTTCGGATGCAGGGATGCACAATTTTCAGCCGTGTCGTGGACACTCCGCTCAGTTCTTCTGAAAATCAGTGTCGTTTTTGCAGCAAAGTTACCCTGGATTTGGCTGCTGATATGGCAAAGAGGTGGCTCAGCGGGTAACCGATGTTGTTCAATATGAAATCGACAAACCAGGAAGAAATATTTATGCAACTATCAGCAAGAAGGCAGAAAGCGGAAAAAGCCTCATTTCTGCTTTTCCTTGTCTCCTCCAAGTTGCAGCCAGCTTAGCACAGAGACCTGTTGGCAGAAGGCTACGATCCTTTCCAGGGAGCCAGGTCCCTTCAGTGATGTGTTCATTGCTGTTGCGAAAGCAGCTGGGAAGGAAACAGAACATTGCTGGCTTAGCACATCAGACCACAATTAAAATAAATTGGAGGGAGCACAGAGGGAATGGGCAGAGATTCCTTATATCGTCTTGCCCTCCAGCTCACAGGAAAAACAGCTGTTTTGATCTATAATTGCACCTTGTTGCAAAATCAGCAGCAGCACTGGCTGACGGATTTATAAATAAGTTAACAGAAGATGGGCTATGCAACATTGCATAGCAGTAAACACCTCCAGTAGTGTTACCCCAAGCATTCAAAGATTGTGAGTCAGCTCTCAAAAAATGAGTTTGGCTTAAAAAGCATGAGATCTTTAAAATAATAAATTTGGAGTTCACTTGTACTTGTCCTCTGCACATAAGTCACATATCCAAGCTTTTCTCTGCAACCACAAGGGCTACAAACTTCCTTTTAATAAACCACAGCTGAGATTCTCATGCATTCACATGAATCCAAGAGCTGATGCTTTAAGAAAAACACCAAATATTGCAAGACTCTATAAAAATTGCAAGCATTGGCAACAGTGGACCTCCCATATCAGAACAACCACTTTAGCCCCGCAGGGACGCTTGGATCAGAAATCAAATCATACAGGGGTAGGGATGGATATTCTGGTTTTAGTACATTTCCTAGAGAAACTGGTGTCACATCACAAACCGCCACCACCTCAACGAGTGCCCTTGTGGGCAATCTTAGCAGAAAGGGCACAAAGACTGAACACAAAGACACTCATAACAATGCTATACAAATAATATAATCATTATCGTATTTGTCAGCTCAGCTCTGGTTATATTGAAAAGATAGTGGTATCACTCCACCGGATATCAGGAAAGCGGTCACAAGCAAAATGGAATGATTATGACAGGTCGACAATACCAGACATGGCCACATCACAGCAGTTAGCCGCCTGAAATCATGGAAAAGCTTCCTAGTTGCAACGGAACTGCTTGAAAAATCACCAACAGCTACACAACTGAAAACACAGTAGACACAGTTTGCGATACTTGATGAGGACATCAAAATGCACAGAGGACTGGTCTACCTGAAGATGTTTAAATCACTTCCAAACAAGAGTTGGCTGGTCAAGAGCCAGTATGCGGAAGTGGGGCCATTCCAACAACCCAGAGACATGTGACTGCGGTGAAACACAAACCACAGAACATCTGTTGGTCTGCTGGCTCTTGAGGAACTGTGCACCATGGATGATCTCACCAGAGCTACAGACCAAGCATATCATGTGCCCAACACTAGAAAAACCTATGATTGTGGTGGAAGGACACAAGAGAGCATCTCCATTCTGACTGCAGCTTTATTACTAGTTATGGGATAGGAGCCAGGAAAAACCCAGCTTCACTTTCACATCCAGGTGACAGTTACATGGCCAGGCAGTGAGGAAAATCATCATTTGACTAGTAAACTGAGTGTGTTATCTGGTAATCAATGAGAGATAATAAACACACAGAGCTGCATTGATAGTAATTTTTCAGGCTGTACCTTTCAATAGGAAAAGCACAAGGACAGCAGGAGTCACATTCAGCCATAACATATTCCCCTGAGCCAGTCTCTGTTGAAGAGAGAGAGGGGTCTTTGGGAAATGGGACAATTCAGTGAACTGGGATACAAAGACTTTTGCTTCCAGATCAGTGATTCAGATCCAGGCCAGGTGTGATAGTAGATAAAAGTTACCACGTGATGGTGAATTCGAGATCCATGTGAAACGAATTAGGTGTCTCAGACTAGTCCAATTTGGAGCTATCAAGATCACAACTGACACTACTTGGAAACATCACCAGATTGGTCACAGACTGAACGAGCCATGGAAAATGGATTCTCATGTTTAGATGTGGTTCTTCCAGGGCAGGATTGAAGCACATTGGTTGGATGGTCCTGACTTCCAATCTCCTGCACTACTTATGGAACACTGACCTATCCATAAAATCTTTGTATTAATATTTCCTAACTCAGGAAGCTTATGACCCATAAACACTGACCAAAAGCTAAAGGTCCTAACGAGGTGTAGCCATAGTAAAGGTCTCATAATATCGCATTCTTGACAACTTGATTGATCAGGCTAGTATCTCTCTCTTAAGTGTGCTTTAGAGGATGAGAGACTCTTTAGTGATGCAGGTTTCTTGTTCATTGGGGAACCTGCTACATGCAAAGTAGCATGTGAGTGTCTCAAAGTGAGAAATGGGCCATTACAATATATGCTAACTGCTCATGCTAAACACTCTGTTCCACCTTGCATTTTTGCTGTGATGCTGGGAGTACCTTTCCTAGACCTGAAGAACAGCTGTGTGTGGCTCAAAAGTTTGTCCCTCTCACCAACAGAAGGTGGTCCAATAAAAGAGATTACCTCACCCACCTTGTCTCTCTATGCATCCAGAAGACAGAATTGTTGTAGCTAAGGACTCTACCTTTGAGATCAGTTTAGTGAAATGCAGGAAGGACATAAGTGAGTTTAGAGTTGACACCGGAGACAGAGCCAGGTTTTGCAAACAGAAAAAGGAATGGGTCATTGGTGGTGGACTGCACAACCCACGATGCATCTGATGAAGTGGGTTTTAGCCCACGAAAGCTTATGCTCAAATAAATTTGTTAGTCTCTAAGGTGCCACAAGGACTCCTTGTTCTTTTAGCTTCAGGAAGTGTTTCTGGCTGCAGGAAGCATGCAGTACCGAGCTAGGTAATGCTCCTAAGACCCCCTGCAAGACTCAGCTGGCTGGGCCAAGACAGAGAGGAGAGATTAGCTGCAAAACAAAGAAAGCATCTGACTGAGAGGTTTTCCTCTGGACAGACCAGGGATGGGATAATGCAGGTCCCAGGGCAAGGGAGAGCCCCTGTTTGGGGGTGTCAGGATCAGGACTCCCACGCCCCAGCCAGATGAGGTGTGGGGGAGGGGAGGAGGGTGTCAGGACTCCTGGGTTCTTCTCCCACGCCCCAGCCAGATGAGGTGTGTGTGTGTGGAGGGGAGGGTGTCAGGACTTCTGGGTTCTCCTCCCACGCCCCAGCCAGATGACATGTGTGTGTGGGGGGGAGGGTGTCAGGACTCCTGGGTTCTCCTCCCACCCCCTCAGCCAGATCAATGATCCCTTGTCCCACCGGGAGCCTCCCCCCATGGCCCCCCTCGTCTAGCCCCCGCCCCACGCCTGCGAGCGTGCAGAGCCCTGGCCCCCTCCGAGCCGGGTGTTATGTCCCATGCAGGTCCCGGGGCGGCTGAGGAGGCGGTATGAGCTATTCAGCTTCCGGGGTTCATCCGCCACCTCCCTGGACTCCCCGCGCCAGGCCCCGCCTCCGCCTGGGACCGCCCCCCCTCGCCGAGTCCCCGCCCCCTTACCGAGAGGAGTGAGCCCCCCCCACCACGGAGATCTCGCGAGGCCGAGCCGCGAGTCCCGGGCATGCGCAGTGTTTCGCCCGAGGGGGGAAAGGGGCGGAGCGTCCGTTCCACCGCCTCACGGAGCAGCCGCCATCTTGTTTCTCGCCCGCTTCGCGCTCGCTCCGTTCCTCGTCACACCCCCCTCCCCTCTCCCTTCAGCCGGGCGGGAGGCAGAGCGGTCGCGGGTCCCCTCCCCTCGGTGCCCGAGCAGAGGAGGTGGAGGTCGCGGCGCAGGCCGGGCTGGTGAGTGAAGGAGGGGGGGGGGATAGGGATCCGGTGAGGGGGGCGGGCCGGCCCGGGCGGGGGCTCTCCGGCTGAACTCTTCCACCAGCCCGGTCCGCTCCCATTGGCCGAGCTGCCCCATCCTCGCCGATTGGCTGGTGGCGAGGAGGCGGGCAATGAGGGCTTCGCGGTGATTGGCTGTGAGAGGGCGGACCGTGGAGAGGGCAGGAAACTGAAGCACCCCCCTTTCCCTCTCGCGCTGACGGGGTGGGGGCAGGGCGGGAGCGGGGTCGGTGGGGGCGGTGGTACGGTGGCCTAGCAGGCTGGGGGAGGGGCTTGCCAGTGGGGCTGGATGCCCTGGGTGGGAAGAAGGTCCAGGGGGAGCGTTACATGTTGTTTAGGGAGTATGTGGTGGGCTGGAGGTTTAAGCTAAGCAGGTTTAGAGAAAGGGGTGAAATGAACCCTTTGAAGCAGCACAGCCAGACAGCTCACAGGAGTGGAGCAGGTGGACCCCTGTGTCCCCTTGAGGGTGAGGACTTGCACCATACATACTGAAATGATAACAGGTTTCAGAGTAGCAGCCGGGTTAGTCTGTATTCACAAAAGGAAAAGGAGGACTAGTGGCACCTTAGAGACTAACCAATTTTTTTGAGCATAAGCTTTCGTGAGCTACAGCTCACTTCATCGGATGCATTCAGTGGAAAATACAGTGAGGAGATTTATATACACACAGAACATGAAACAGTCTGTATGGTACGTAGTGAGCTGTAGCTCACGAAAGCTTATGCTCATATAAATTGGTTAGTCTCTAAGGTGCCACTAGTACTCCTTGTCTTTTTGTGAAATGATAACGTTGTTTATAAAGCACTTCCTCCTCCTTTTCCAGTGAGTGTGAGCGGATCCCTACACAGTAGTGCATTCTGCTTCTTGTGCAGCAAATGTGCAAGATACGGGAAAGATCAGGCGCTTGCTTGTTACCAGTTAACTGCAGCTTACTCACTGAATCCAGCCATTAGGTTGATGGGAGGGCTTCTAAGTGGAGCTTGCTTTACTTCCTGTGACAATGGGTATTGAATGTCTTCCAGGATTGTCATGCAAAACCTCAAGTTATTAAACTTTGCATCTGAAATACAGTCCCACAATATCCCAGTTTCTCTAAAGTTGAGCAAGGATTGACTCCCAGTGGGGAGGATATCCAACCACAAAATATTAGTCACATTATTTTGCCCATCTATGGCATCTTTCACCTGAGGATCTCAAGAGCATTTCTCCTTTTCAAAGTCTGACTCAATATTTAACCTTTGTAGGGGGTGCAGGGGAAGAGGAAACCCTTAAAAACAACTAAAACCACTAGAAATGTCTTCACAATGAAAAATCACCAAATTAAAGCAATTGATTTTTGAACACATTCCCATGTGGTGGTTGAAACCCAAATATGGCAGCACTAAGAACCTTGAAAGTGAAAATAACTATAAACAGAAGTTAAACTGACTGCTTTTACTTTAATTTCTCAAACTGAGATAGATGAAAACATTAAACAGCATCAGCGGGTAGCTGTGTTAGTCTGTATTAAACAGCATAGCAAATAGGCTTGAAATCCATTCTGTGAAGTAAATAGGTGTTAGTCATTCCCATTATGTGATCACTCTCCCAATTCTATTGAGAAAGTTATCTGGCCCTTATCATTGTGGTATCTGATCATCCCATAGTCATTAATAGGTTTTATCCTTGCATCACCCCTGTCAGGAAGGAAAGTACTATTCCTGTTTTACAGATTGGAAACTGAGGCACAGATTTAATAACTTGCCCAAGGTCACACAGGACGTACGTGGTTGATCTAGGCATTGAACTCAGGTGTCTTAAATCTTAGTCTGGAGGCCTATTTGCTAGACCATCTTTCCTCCTGAAGTTTTACAGCATGTCGCTCAGATCTAGGATTAGAACCCAGAACTCTTGACTCCCGGTGTAGTGCATTAATGGTGTATTGTTTAGAAGAAAATTATCATCATGCTTTTTATTTCTTACTAAGCCCAGTGTCCCATATGAGATTTCAAGAAGAAACTCCTGGTATTGAGAGCTCCAGTCTATTTTAGCAACTCTGTGAATAAGCCCTTGTAAGTACCCTCATTAGTTGCCAGAGTCTGTGCAGTTGGATTGAAAGTACCATTTCATGTCAGTGTGATAACTGTTAGGAATTGTGGTGCAGAGTAAAGGACTTGGCAGCATGCAAGGCATAGTTAACTTTTTTATATTAGCCACGGACAAAATAACCTAGTGTACAGCTCTTCACTTCTTCCTGACCTAATATATTCTAACATAACTTATTTTGGTTCACCTTTCACAATGAATTACAACTTTTTCACTCAAATGTTAATGAATTTGCTTTTAGCTAGAGTTCTTTATTCCTACTGAACACAGTGGAATGAATGAGTTTAAATGCCATTCAGGGTGGAGACAATTCTTGGTCAACTAAACTGGAAAGTATTTTGGTTTGGGACTGACGCTGGATACCCCTACACAGCAGGGTAGGATTGTTATTTAGTAGTTATATAGGGGACTGAGAATCAGGACCATTAGAGTCTATTCCACCTGGCCGGCTGGGTGACCCTGAGCAAGTTGTTTAACCTATACTACTCTTCCCTCCTCTGTAAAATATGTAGTATTTTTGCCTATTTCAGAGAGTTGGAAGAAGTAACAAAATCATCCGTGATAAGGTTTGGGGGAGTGGTAAATAGACTCAACTGCTTCTGCCTAGGGAAGTCTTGGAAGCTCCTTCGCTGGAGGTTTTCAAAAGGAGGCTGGATAGCCATCTGTCTTGGAGGGTTTAGTCACAACAAATCCTGCATCTTGGCAGGGGTTAGACTAGATGACCCTTGTGGTCCTTTCTAACCCTATGATGCTGTAATGAATAGGACAGGTCACTGACAGAACAATCTAGATTGCGTGATAAGATGGGCTCATGTAAATATTATGCATTTTAATATGCCTAAATGTATACATTTAAGAACAAAGAATGTAGGCCATAGTTAAATAGTGGGGAACTCTATCCTAGAAAGCAGTAACTCTGAAAAAGATTTGGGGGTCATAGATAATTAGCTGAACATGGGCTCCCAGTATGAGGCTGTGGCTAAATGGGCTAATTCAACCCTTGGCTGCATAAACAGAGGAATCTCAAATAGGAGTAAAGACATTATTTTACCTTTGTTTTTGGCACTGGTGCAACTGCTGTTGAAACATTATGTCCAGTTCTCAGTAACGTTCTCTACCAATATTTGTCCCACGCTACGTAACATCCTGGTATGACTCTTAATGCTTTTACTATACTAGGCTTGTTTGTGCCAAATTTCTTACAGTTGCTATCACCGATGGTGTAAACAAGGCACTGGCAGCAGCTGGTGTTTTAAACGCTGTGCCGTGTGGACCTGTAGGAGAGGGCTAGACAACACTTTTTAAATGCTGGCAGGTGCCTGGAGCCATCTTTGTGCTTACACTCCTACCTGTTGTGCTGAATGATTGGCACCAAACATGGGAAATTTGGGGCAAAAAAGCTCATGTGGACACCCTCTAATTCTAAATAATTCCTTTCCCTTCTTGCATCTGAAGAAGTGGGTTTTTTACCCAAGAAAGCTTATGCCCTAATAAATCTGTTAGTCTTTAAGGTGCCACCGGACTCCTCATTGTTTGTTTCCCTCCTTGGTAACCCTTCAGATTCTTGTTAACAGTTATCCTATCTCATCCTTTGTCCAACGTGTATCTGAATTAGTTCTGTTCTGTTGTACAGTTTTTATGCCTGTGAGCTACCTGTTGTACGTTAAGCAGTTGAGAGGGCCTAGAATATTGAGGTGCTCTGATAATTGGATATGGAGCCTTTCATCTCT
Organism: Caretta caretta; assembly: GCF_965140235.1. Lineage (NCBI taxonomy): Eukaryota > Metazoa > Chordata > Testudines > Cheloniidae > Caretta > Caretta caretta. Next base: position 5,663,973 of record NC_134224.1, read on the forward strand.
AGGTTGCTGATTCAAATCCCTCTTCAACGGTTAATGACTAAAAGGGAGCATCAGCACCATCTGATGGCTATCTACATACAATGGCCTGGAAGCATCGATTCAACTACTTGAGGACAGTTGTCACATCACAGAAGCCACCTCTCTGTCAGTCTCGGTTGGTCGGTGGTAAAGCCAAACACGGACAGAGACAAAGCACCAACTAAAGGTGGTCCCTCCAGTTAAATGTTGGGAGGGCAAGGGGGGAGCTTGCTCAGTGTCTGTGTCTGAGGCACAGAATAAATAAATAATTTTAATTCCTAATACCTGTTCATTTGGAACTCTGTATTGCCGTTAAATTTAGAAAGGAAAATGTTGTGCATGCTGTAAATTTAAGTTCTTTACAATGCTCAAGCTTCCCAGCTTCATAGGCCATCAGAATGTCATGATTCATCTACCTTTTGATTCTATGCACTTAAGATCAGAAATGTTTATTAGTCTCTATAGTGCCACTATCTGTTTTTTTTTTTTAAATGGTATATCTAAATACCTTGCAATAGATTGTCACTTCTGAAAAAACAACTCTTATCTGTAAGCATGAAATGATAACTTTCAGTAGCCAAGATAACTAATAAGCCATATAATCAGTCAGTGGTGGAAACGTGCAATTTACTTGCTGTCTTCCAGAATCTTCATCCCTTACTAGCTTTCAGGTGGGATTTTTCAAAAGTGCTCAGTATTGGCTTTACTCTCTTTGATTTTATGATAAGAATAAAGCATGTACAGTCTGTCCAGCAGATCGGAATAAGGTCCTTAGACTATGTAGTGTTACAGGGATATAATATAAGCATTACTAGATTTTTAGAGGTTTTTAAGAACAATATTATGAAGATTGAACTTTTGTTACTAATATTTCATGTGCCACTAAGGTAGATATTTTCTGGAATGCATTTATTTCTATCAGCTGTTTGGGTCTAACTTAATCTTTTCGTACTGTCTGTTTGTTACACTTCTTAACATAGAATAATGGAGGGAAAGATAAATTCACACTTATTGTAAGTGTGTAAAGCATTTTGGGATATAATTTGTTTGAAATCTGCTATACAAAATACAGATATGTTGCTGCTGTAGATGTTGCTAATCTCCGATCCAAAGCACAACATACATTCCTACTTCAGTATATTTATGAGCACATTCTGTGTTTAGTCCATTATTACAAACCTTGGGCCTGATCCAGAGCCCACTGCAGTCAATGGGAGTCTTTCTGTGGACTGTCTTCAGTGGGTTTTAGATTAGACCTGTTGTCGTATGAACATTGACCTTGAAATATAGCAGCCTCTGTGGCTTAATTGGCATAATGGTTTCTTTCCATTTTAGGCACATGTTTTCAGTTACTTTTAAACTCTATTGTTTTAAATTTTCTAAAGTTTTCCAGGCTTTTTCTCTGCCTGAAAGTGGTGATGACTTTATTTTAGAGGTGGTCTTTAGGAGAGTGTGTGGGGAGTGGGGTGGGGTTAAGAGCAAAAATAGTTTAGGTGTGGGGGGCGGGGGGGGGAAACCTGTTGTAGAAACAATACTTAGAACTCTTGTTTGAACATCAAAAATGACTGCTTTAGACTCCTGAAATATGGCATGGAAATAGCCTTCACTGACACTTACCTTTTAAGCTTTGCATTGGAAAATGATCTTGATTTGGTTGCCTTAATAGACTTTGAAAATTGAGTACTGAGCCAGCACAGAACACTTTTAATTGTGCTAAGTTCATAAACTCAAAGCTAAAGAAGGTCATGCTGCACAGGTGTGCAGAGCTAACACCTACAGAGTGATAGGTAGGTAAAGGGCTCTGTTGGCATACTTGCTTCATTCATGAAATGTTTTGTAAGGTCAATGGTGAATTAGGTACCATGGAACTCTTTCCCCAAGTGAAGCAGTGAAGTTCATGAGGTAACTTAAGGTACTCATGCCTTGGAGGGAAAATCAGCACAGCTCCTGAGACTCAAAGTGGTTCTTTCCTACCAACATCTAGTGTGTGAAGAAGTGCTTCCTACTGTGATCCTCATGAGGTTCATGGGATAGGACATTTTGTGATGTGTAAGCAAATATTTCTACTTGATGATTTTATTTTTTTTTCAAATACAACGTAATTTTCTACAATTATGCTATCTGTGTAACATTCTACTACTACTGTGAGCGCCACACGGTCCATGAAAATCACTAATGAAAGATGCACAGTGAACCATTCATAACATACTACACATTAAGTAAAATGTATTTTAACTATTTATATTTCTCAGTGAACATTAATGGCATATGTCACCTATGTATACATCTAATTTAACTTCAGTTATCTGCCTCATTTCTTGAATTGCATTTATGTGCTGCTGATGAGAATGTAGATGCAAGTGCAAATGTGTACATTTTCTTAAACAGTACAATACATAATAGTGTAGTTAAGCCTTGTATCTTACTGCATTCACAAAGTTAAGGGTTCACATGCAACCTGTAACTGTGGCACTTCAGGATTTGGGTGTTTAATTGTTCAACCTTAAAGTTGTCTTAGTTTGTTTTTGTTTTGTTTTTTTTTAAATAAAATTACTTAGAATGACAGATCTGTTTTGGAAAACTATAAAAGGTCTTTATGCAACTAATTGAGACAAGGACTCAAATAGATTACTTCAGTTCTGCTACATTAAATTTAAGTCGTTAGTTTAATTGTCTTAGATTGGCTTTTCCTGCCTTATAATAAAGAAAAGCCTATATTGTTTTTACACAGTAACTTTCCAGTGTGTGCTTACTGTCGTCTCAGAATAACTGCTATATGGTACTGTATTGATGTTACACAGACAACCTATCTGGCCAATCAAAAGCCCCTAAATTATCTTAATTTTTTTTAATGGACCTCAGCCAATAAGAAATCCTTGGGGTGGGAAATAGTATGACTCTACGTTAGTGTCAGGAAATCTGTCAGACATGCAAGAGCGACTACTTTAGATACAAAAACTGCCAGGATATTTGTATTATGTATATTTACTAAATATTTCCTTATATAAGTTTCCTTCTAGTTTGAAGTCTGTGTCTGACCCCTGTTCTGCGTCTCAAGGTAACTTTAAAACAGGAAGTGTACAATGGAGGTTAGTGATGACATGAGCAGCCAATCCAGACTTTGTGAGCTTAACAGATAAAGGAGCTTAACCAATAAGACAGCAGCGGAGGCAAGATTTGGTGTCAAATAGCATGCTAGATTGAATGCCTTTGACTGTTAAAGTGGAAGGAGGCTGCACAGGGTTTCATTGGCGACTCGGGAGTTTTTCAGTGAGGCAGGGGTCAGCTGAAAGACAAAGAAAAATGGCGAATAGTTTGCTGGGAGGGCAGCTGTTCAGTTATGCACTGCATTGGACATTCCAGAACCATTTCTCTGCATCTCTTGCTGCCTTTGTTTCCTCTTCCTTTTTTGTGGGGGATGGATAGGAGTGACTTGCTTCTCCCTGTCTGAAGAGGGATAATTAAATGCATGTAAAATTAATGCAGTTCCTGGTAAGTTTAATTTTTGTTTTATGTGGAAATCACAGAAACTGTCTAGCTTTAAGGAGAGGAGATAAGTTGAACTGTCTCAGAAAATGGCCACTTTACATTCCTTGCATACCTTACATTGCACCTACTGTACCTTGTTCTGTTTGGATTTTGCATGCCCTTCAACTGTATTTTGCTACTTTAGTAGAGATAAGAGAAGATGAATGAAGAAACTATTAATTTTCAAGGAAGTACCGTGATAAAATACTTATTCTGAACAACGAATATGGAGGTTCAAAGCTTGAACTATTTTTCAGAATAATTTTTCTTTGTTCAAGTGCACTGAAGCTTTCATAGAAGAAGAAAATGTAATATTTTGAGTGAATTTTCTCCACATTTCCTTTTACTTTAAAGGTACAAAGAGCACCAGTGACACTGTTATGAATTTGTATACAAATATGCTTTACTGTCCAATAGGATTTCATATTGAAGGCCCTGAATCATAAAAGTTAAATTCTTTCATAACTTTCCCCCTGTATATCACGAATAGTTTTGCTTCTTTAAAATGGCTGTATAATGATGGGTAAAATTTTGCTCTCTTCATTCTCACTGCAGGATATTCATAATGTCTTTAGAGCCTGAGTGAAAAGGAGATACATTCATCCTTTAAATCTCATCCTTTATGAAGACCGCTAACATAACTCTTTAGATAGCATGTACTACAAAATGTCTGTCACTTCATTTACCGCCTTCCTAAAATTGTAGTACTCTTACTGTTATCAGAATGTGAAAGTCATAGTAAGTGCAGCACATTCTGTTGCCCTTGCAGATAATGCCACATTTTTAGGTTAGGGGATATGAAGCCTAACATTAGCACATAGGTTTCTAATCAGTAACTATTCAGTTCTTGTGAGTAATGAAGCCTTGTATCTCTTCTACAAACATCAACAAAACACTTGACAAGTATAAGCAGTTCTTTGTTTTCCTTTTTATTTGCAAATAAGGACTGAAGGTCACTGGAATGTTCCTGCAGTAGAGCAGTCTTACAGGGTCTGTAGTCCTGCAAAGGACAGCCGTGGAAACAGAGAGTGCTTAGCTTAGAAGTTTTTCAGTGTAAAGGATTTGCATGGCAAACTGAATAAAAGACTTGTATTCCATATTTATTTAGTGCTCTTGCAGTTGAAATGGTGCTGCAGTGAAAGTTGCTGGAGCAAGGCCTTCCTTCGCTAGGAAGAGTGACCTTGAAATACTGCTGCTCCGAGTTTAGAGAATGAAGGACAAAGTTTGTTTATACCACGTTGAACTGGAAAAAAGCATCTAAGTTGAAAAATGAAGTTACTTCCAATGTCTGGGGACATTGAGGTTGGCATGAATAGGCTGTAGATCTAAATTAGAAATCATTTTCAACAATGATCCAAATTACATCGCAGTCCTTCTCTCTTCCCCATCCATACCAAAAGATTCTAAATCTCCCTGGCATTAGTTGTTGCATTGTCATGAGTGAACTGCATGACCCAGATTCAGTATTCCCATTCTGATGCTCTTTATCTTCTTTCTAATCTTCAGTTATTGGCCAAGGAAGTGGTTTTCTAAAAGCTCGAAGTAATTATGTTTGTAGCTTATTTTTGTGTGGGAGATGGAAAAGCAGGCCAGAACATTATTTCTGGATTTTAAAAAAAGAATGTCTCTTGTGTGATGTTAATAACTGTGGCAATAAAGGCCTGCATGCTGGAATTAAACTTTTACCAAGAGTTAAGAATAAAAGGTCTGGGATTAGCATGATCTTCAGATACTAACTACTCAAAATATATATTTTGAATTTAAACTAATCACACCTATCAATAATGTCTTCTGTTTGCAGACAAAGCTTATTCAACTTCGACTTCTGGGTTGTATCAGTGCTAATTCTGGGTTGATTCCATGCTAGTCTCAAATCAGAGAGGGAGGTGAGGGGTGCTACACTAAGGACTAATATACACTTAAAACACTACAACAGAACAGCTGCCCTGCTTCAGTGCAGATGCTACCTATACTGATGGGAGGCATTCTCCTGTCAGCATAGATAATCCACTTCCCCGAGAGGCAGTAGCTAGGTCGACCTAGCAATGCCTACACAGGGACTTAGGTTTGGTTAACAGTGCCACTCAAGGGTGTGGATTTCTCACATCCCTGACCAATGTAGCTAAACTGATCTAATTTTTTGTGTAGACCAGGCCTAACATTAGCCAAAATTATCTGTACTGGAGGGTCCCTTTTTGTATGTGAACAGTAGTAATGTTAAAGCTTTGTACGGGGTTACCAGCCAGAATCAGTGGACTTTTACTGTGATTATAAAGCTCATTAATAACATTTTCAAGCAAAAGGATGAATGACATTTTGAAGTGTTCCCTGTTAAGATTAAGATTTTTTTTTTTTTCCCCCCAGAGAAATTAAGGTAAGGTGCTTTGAACCATTTTGAATAGTGGAGGGGAGGTCAGAGGCTGGAAGGTGTGTGTGGGTGCTCACATGCTCACTGTAAAGAGAAGATAGGAAATCCTTACCAAAGGCACTTTTTTAACGTCCAGTTCTTACTGCTACACATATCCTTGCTTAACATTGCCAGAAGTTCAGAGCTTAATTAAGATAGATACAATTTTATTTAACTATGTCAAGACGGCCTGAAGAACTATAAGTGTTTCAGTAGAGCTAGTAAGGGATTTATTTACAAATGGGACCAGTTTCTATCTACTTTCTTCCCCACCCACTGTGCAGGGCAGAAAGGGAAAGAGATGCACTTTTACCCCAATTTACTCAGTGCAGTAAACTTAGTTGGAGCCTAATCCTGTATTCTGTGCTCACCCAAAACTCCTATTAGTTTCTTTGAGAGTTTAAGTTGCCCAAGGAACGCAGGTTTGGGATCTCAGTTTGAGAGAAACAGATTTCATTTTTTGTGTTTCAAGTTCACTTGATGGTGAAGCCAGTTTTAGTTTAAACAAGGTACCTTATGTGTATTTCCCATTGTTATTGCAGTTGACTTTTTAGGTAGTGAAATTTTGGAGTTGAAGTTTATAGTGGGGAAAACTATTGTCCACAGGTTGAAAAAGTAGCAGTGGCTATAGAATAAGAGTTGTACAAACCAAAGGGCTGTAAATTCGAGTCTCTTATGCTGTGGTAAAGCATCTATATTTTAACTTGTATGGTCATGTGAATCAGCCTCTGCCAATTTCAGGGCTTAGCCGATTTATAATAAAGTGAAATTGTTATGGTTTGTCTCTTGTACCCTCTTTTAAATGTTGTGTCTCAAAACATTAGTGAATTAATCTGATGCCTCAAAGTGTCTGGAAGCGTAGTCAGCACTTGTTATAAGAACATTGATTTCAGGAATAAACTTCCAAGATACTAAAACTTACTGGGAGTTATCTATGGGATATTTTTCCTTATAAGAGAGAATTATTTTACAATTCTGAGGTGTCTCTTGTTCAGGAGTCTTTTTGAGTCTGGGGGCTTTCTGTAGTCTGTTTAACTTCCTGCCCTACTTGGTCACTTTGTATAAAATTGGGTCAGTCTAAGTAGTCTTCTTTTTCTTTTGTTCACTGAAGGTGACGCAGACTTGTATAGGGTGAAGATTGGTGGCCCTTGTATGGTGTGCTGTTTATAGGACAGAATTGTAGAAGCTAGAAATGCACAAGACTTAGTGGATTATCCAGTCTACCTCCCTAGCAATTCGACATCTGCTGGCCTCAAAACTGAGGCAATGGACTCCTCAAGCATTTCCTTATGTAAAAGTAGGATATATAGGTTGTTCTTAATTTCATTTTTCACATAGTTTCTTTATTATTTACAAAGCACATGGAGTAAAAGAATGAATAAATAAATGTTCAAATAATTTTCCCATATAATCTTCATACACAAAATAAACCTTCCTGTCTAAAAAAATCACAGCTGCTATACAACAAAAACCATGCAAATAGAAAAGAAAAAATATCTGGAAAATAATAAAAATTTCAAATCCATAATTATGCGTTCATTAAATAATTACAAGGAGACTTTTTGCTTCCTATCACTTATTTTTATGTGTGTGTTCTGCTGATAGTTTGGTGCTATTTTGAATTGTTCTTTCTGCCTTTTCCCCCTATTTGCAGTTTGATGATTGGTTCTAAAAATGCAACAGAAGAGCAAAGAAATATGTAGCACTTAGTGCTGCATTAAGATTAAATCACAACTTTACCCCAAACTTCCTGCAGCATCTGTGTTTGAGCTCAGTATCATATATGAACTCTGTCTGATCCAAATACTAAATAGGCGGTTAAGAACACTCAACTGGTTTAAGTCTTTCAGCCAGATAAATTGTTTGGCTGTCTAATGGTAGTAAAGTGTATGTGGGTATATGTGATTTGTTTCATCAAAAACCTGTCTATATTCATATATGTTGTGTATAAATAACTCTAGTATGTGCGGGCAAACATTAAAAACACACACACCCCTCCTCCCCACCAAAAAAAAGCGTATGGCCTAATCCTACGGTGTTTTAAGAGTATTTTGCCTGAGTAAGGACTACATGTGAGAAATATATGTATAATGCACAGTCATCTCTGCTGTTTATTTTTCCTATATTTTGTATTTTAAAGTCAAAACTTAACCAAACACTAAATAAACTTCTTATGTCATGCCCCAGATACCACCCAATCCAGGCTTTCTTGGACTATCAAGAGACAGCAAGTTCCAAAGGTGATGCCCCACAAATGAGAGCTATGTTGCTGGCTTTCACATTGAAGTGTTTCCTTTTGAGAGCCTAAAAAGATTTTCTCAAGGAAGTTAGAGTAGGGTGCATAGAGCCACTATTAATTTTTGAGTGGTGGTGGGAGGCAGGAGGGTATTTTCTCTGTTCTTAGATGTATTAAAGAGAGAGGAAATAAACTTGGGCTTCCTGAACACTCTTTATCTTTTTCATTTTTTTTTTTTCTTAGATGCAGAGTTGGTTTCATGAATCTTCCAGGGCTAAGAGAATTATTTTTTTGGATTTTCAAAGATTTTCTTTGGAAATGCTGCTTTTTGTTGATGATAAACTGTACACCATTATTTTTGTAGTTACAAGGGCTTCATTAATTATTAACCTTTAATTCTGTTAATTTTTTGAACAATTTTAACCATGTTTCTGAAAATATTGGTACTTGAAGGACACTCATTTTCACTTATGTGCTTATTGGACACTTACCGGATAGTAGCCTAAAGTCGTGTAGAAAATAGTGCATTATGTAGGTATAAATCACAAAATTCCTAAAAATACCGTTGAGTATTGAGGTTACTAACGCTCCAGCACAGGGCACATTCTAAATAAGTATAGTTTAAATGTATGCTGACATTTATTGCTGCCACATATTGGATCCTGAGAATATATTTGTGTGCCAAAACTCATCATCTTCAGTCCTTGAAATCAGATTAAACTATTTAATATATTTTTAGACATGTGACAAGTACACTTAATTTGTATCTCGCTGATGCCAAATAACAGCCCTGAAATTCCATCGGCATATTCTGAACAAATCTGAATAAGACACATCATGTCTCTGAGGAGTGAAAACTTGTCCCGTTAATTTCAGCAGTGCTTTTTAAAGTTAAATTTAAAACTAGACTACATCAGCCTTCCACAGTTCTACTCCTTGGGCAAGTAACTTTTTTTTTGGGGGGGGGGGGGGGGGGGAATAGGTGAGTTAAATTATCATTCACTTATTCTCCATGCCGTTATCCTGAATAACCGCAAGGGAGTAACTTTTTGTTGTGCCTGGGCTGGCAAAGTCATGGTTTCCGAAGCTGTGTTGCTACACACAACGGTTTAAATTTATACAACCACGGTGTGTGTGTGTATAGAGAACATATTTCATACTAGGTTCCCTGAGTGAATGAGATTAAAGCCAGGAGACAAGTTGCACCCTTTGGGATATTGTTCTAATGTATACAAAGTAGTATTTTACCCTGTGAAATAGACCTTGTTCAAAAAGTGTTCAGATTATTAAAGAGGCCTTTTATATCTTTACTCAGCATTTGATATAGAAATTTATATATGCAAGGTATATCTTAAGAACACGTGTCTTTTTATCTATCTGAAGGCCCTCTGAATCGGTTTTTATCCTGTGTGGGGAAAAATCTTGCCAACACCGAAACCAAACCTGGCAAGGATTGAGTGCAAAGGGAAAACACAAAAAAACTTAGTAAATGTTTAACTTTTAAAGTACCAAATCTTAGCTGTGACCTTGTGCTCTCTGGTTCAAAGGAAGAAAGGAAACTAAAATAACTGACACTAACAGCAATTCAGATTAGTTTTGCTTTTTAAATAATCACCTTTTTAAAACGTTGAGCATTTTACAATCACTATGACACTTGAGTCAGGTGCTGCACTAAGAAAAGGTCAGTTCTTGAGTCTCTTGCATTTAGTGTTGTGCCTTTCAATGCACTTAAGGTGTCTGGTGGTTCTATCACGGAATAAAGCCTATGGTGTGTTTGTCTAATTTGTAAATAAAACTGAGAACCATCCCTAGGATTAAAATTAGAGAAATAAGTTTGCATAACAAATAATATATGCAGTCATTTTGTGTACAAAGTCACATGGATATCACAGTGGAGTTGTTTAACATGAGTTCTGTGATATTATGTAATAGAAGTACTTTGCCCGTAGTGCATTTCCAATGGGGAACTCAAAATGCTCTATTAAAGATAAGTATTATCCCAGTTTTACAGATGGGGAAACTGAGGCATAGCAATTCTGACTTGTCCAGGGTCATACAGTAAGTCATTGCCTGAGCTGGCAATAGAGTCCTGGCCCCTACTGTTAACAGCTAGGTGATTCTGCCTTAAGTGTATTAATTCACACGCAAAATTTAACACATGTTGGATATCTGGATGTTTATGCATACATCTCTTAGCATAATGTAACTTTGATTATGTGTATGGTCTATATGACAAATACATGCTTGCCAGAGTGTTTAAAGACTAGTTGCTTCCTTTTGCAGGTTACTACAACAAATGTGGTGTCTTGGTCCCTGATCTTGCAAAGACATAAGCACATGCCTAACTTTAAGCATCAGTAGTTCCATTAAATTCAGTGGGATTACTGACACGTTAAAGTTAATCATATGCATAAATATTTTCAGGATCAGGGCATTCATCCCACGGGTTGCACTTCAGGAGGAGTGGCATGGCCAAATTAAGTTCTGCTTCACATGTGCACTATCACTCACTTCACTGTAGTTTAATGGGTTACACATGGCATTGCAAGCTAGTAATTCCTCACTTCTGTTCATGGCTGTGCAACTCACTATGACCTTGGGCAAGTCTTGTGCCTCAATTCACCAAAATGGAAATAGGTAAAATACATCACAGGGGTGCTGTGGGAACTAATGTTTGCATAGTGTTTTGAAGCTAAAAAGAAACATATAGTGCTAGGTATTTATTATCCAAGCAACTTAAGCATATAAAGCTTTTTTTATTAAGGGGGGGGGGGGTTAAAATGAAAGTGAGGAATTATAGAAGTTTCTTGATCTAAAGGTATTAGAAGGAAACGTATTTTTAAATATGTTGGTTTGTGTGAAGCAGTTAAATATTTGCAGGTGCTCATTTTTATTTGAAAAAGCTTAAGGGCCATACTGTCTCCTTTAATATGTACATTAAGCCCTCATTGAAGTCAGTGGGAAATGTTCACGTTTACCTGAGGGAATGTTCGTCTCTTTGCAGTACTGTTGTGTGGAGATAGGTTCAACATTTATCCTGTAAATTAAATTACTCTAGCCATTTATAGAAAGATGTGCCTAAATCTCTTGATTCTGGTTTATATTCTAGCCCTAATTTATGCATAACTTATTTCCTGTGCATCAAGATAAGAATTACTGTGCTTTACCGATCACTGCATTGATGCTGCTGCTGTGTATGCGAGAATAAGTTTAGCACTTACTAGCACTTTTTGTCTTTACAGTGCTTTACAGCACTCCTGGAATTTCCATTTTATGGAGAAACTGATGCAAATAGTTTGTAACTTGTCTGTGCACCTAGAAGGAGGTCATATCAGCTGTGATTAGAACTTGTGGATCCCTGATTCCCAATCCAGTGCTGAGAGCATAAAACCATGCTTTTATGGCAGATGGTTTGGTGGCATACAGTATGATGCAAATAATGCAGAATTACTGCAACCATATTCAAAATTTAATATGTAAATTTTCAGTCCAATACACACTTTTTTGGATGTGATTCTGATTAATATTTATAGAAATAATGTGCTTAAATCCTGGGCAACGTAGATAGGTTTATTTCAGACAGTCTTCAGTATTGTGAAATGCTTTAGAAATTGCTACTTTTCACAATTTGAAATGACAGTTTGTGACATGCACAACACAACGGGGTCTCAATCCCGATTGGATCTTTAGGTGCTACCATAATATAAATAATTATAATAAGCATTTATATAAAACATTCTGTTTTATTTTGGTGTGAAGATGTAGAGGAACAGGAATCCCATTTTAGGGTCACGTCACTGAATCATGGTCAAGCAAGTTGGGGTCTCTAGGAACTATTATGCAAATAACCTTTAAGAAAAAGTGGTTAGAAAGGAAATTTACAAATCCCTAGGGGTCTGACAACCCACCTTCCTAATGAGGCCTTTGTAAACACTGTAGCTTAATTGCATCCTTTCCAAGGACATATCAAGATTTCTGGTGGATATTTAAAAGCTGGTAGATTAATTAATACCCTGCAGCCTGATATGAACTTTAAGGTTTGCTGACCAAATTTTTTTTGATTGATTGTATAGAAAAGCATGCTATTCCACTTTCCCAGAAGATTTCTTCACCTTTGGATGAATTGGTCATATTGTGAAAAGCTAGTTGTAACAGGATTCTGTACAGGAATTTGGGGTGTATCTGAGCCACCTTAACCTCCTGTGCCAGAAGCTTGTATGAAAAGCAGTAATTGAGTCACTCTCTGAAGTTGGATCAGGAGTGTCTGGTTAGCTCCAGTCAAGGAGTATAAACATAGTTGCAGTGCATCTCAGAGCCAATTGGAAAGAGATAGAGGTCCTGTGGGAAAACCCTAGGGACAGTTGTGCTTGAAGAGAAATATTAGGTTGAGGTTTAATTCTGTTGTTGTTTGAGTTGTCAATAAAGTCAGACCCCTGGAAAGTGGTAAGCATGGGCTTTTGTGGTATGTGTATGTGTACTGTGCTCATAGTAGAGTGAGGATTCTACTTGCTTACACGAGTATATTTATATTGCTACATGTTTAAATCACAGACACTTTGGTCCTCTTTCTTGACTTCCTGTGCATCAAGATATTAGAAGCATTTAAAACACAATTGGAAAATGCTTTTAAAAGTAGACTAAGGATCTTTTCCTGCTCACTGGCTCAGACAGATGGACCAGATGTGATTGAACAGAGCCTGAAGAGACCAAACTCTGCTTATTCAGGGAATTCTTTCTTACAATATAGGAAATCTAGATAAAATAAGTAGTAGGTTTTCCTCATATGATCACTTATTTGTTATCAGCTATGTAAATATTTACCCTCATTTATTGATTTCTGTTAAAGCGCCGCCTTGCTGGAAAACAGGGTGTTGATGTATAGAGTTAGTGTTTATTATAAAAGGTCCAAAGAGACTAGATATCCACTAATGTTGACAACTATGGGGGGGGAGGGGGTCAAGACTGGTGTGTGTTTATTGTAGTTTCCTGTTTATAACTTTTCATTGCTTTAGTTGAAATTAGATTCTTCTTGGTTCCAAAATTAATAAATGGTTCTGCAGTGCCACAAAAATAGTTTTAAATAATATGTAAACATTAAATATATGTTTTCCCCCACTTGTTTATAAAAATATTTTTTCTGTATCAGACCTTTTTTGTTTCCACTTGCGGATATATCAAAAGTGGAAACAAACCTCTATACCAATTCAAATAACTTTTTGTTGGAAAGCATTTGTCATACATATAACTATGACTGTATATATTGGGCCCTAGTTCTTTACAAATTGGATACCCAAGCTGCACATTCACTATTCTTTTTATGGACTGCTCTGAAACACTGAGCCCCTAAGACTCTTTCAGGTAATACCTCCCCATCTTCATGTGCTGTCTTTTGCCTGACCATCTTTCCATTTCAGGAGAGCTGGATGCAGGTCTCTCGTTCTTATCAGTGCCATCTCTTAGTCTCAGAGTAGCAGCCGTGTTAGTCTGTATTCACAAAAAGAAAAGGAGTACTTGTGGCACCTTACGGACTAACGGCATGTGCGACTAGAGAGGCTGAGCACACTACTACTACAGCACTCAAGGTTCGACAGCACAGTATTAAAAACGCCAGTGGCTTCCTGGAGCCCTTGTGTACCCTAATGGTCCCTCTGTTGCTGCTTTTGGATCTGCATCAGTGTTAGCAATAGTGAAAACTTTCCCTAAAAATCTAGGGTTAGGCAAGGCCGGGCAGTTACTAACGTGTTCCAAATCCAAGCTAGGACCAACTAAGTGGGAAGTGGAGAAAGGGATGGAACAGATAGTCTCTAGCATAGTTAGTTTGGAAGCAAATCTGTCCACATTGTAGCACTAACCTTGCAATCTACACCCTTGTTTAAAAACTGTTGTCAGCATAGTTCTGTAATGCTATCCAGAACCTTGTTCACCAACTATTTTACAACATGGTGCTCCAGCTTGGACAGGGCCTGACTCTGTTTGGGTGGTAAAGAGAACAGTCTCTCACCATGAAAGCCAGTTTAAAAATCTGAGCTTTTTTTTTTTTTTTTCAAGCACATAGGATTCATTTTCTTTCTGTGACTGTAGTTGTTGTATCTTTATGCTGCCAGCTTGCTGCAGCTATATTATTTGGCCTCTGTCCTAGAGATTATTTGGAATGGTAAATGAAATACATTTGATGCTTTAACGGTATTTCTTGATATCAGCTGCCAGGCTGAAAGTTTATATGTCCTCTTGAATAGGCCTTGAAGCAGAGAAATGTACAGCAGGTTCAGGCACTGTCTCTTTTGGGAAGCAGTTATCAGACCGTTGGTATGGTTTTTCAGCAGATGATTTCAAAGGAAGATTACAGTCAGCTCTTGGGACTGGAGCAGGACAATGCACATGTAGAAGAACAAGTGCTATTGATCAGTGGCCCAGAAACTAGCTTTCAGTACAGCTAAGACATTCTTATTGTTGCTGAGACTGTAAAATGTCACCTCATGCAGTTCATTTTCAAGCTCACAGTTTATATTCTGAAGTCAGTGGGTTGAATGTGGCTTGTTAAAGGTAGGGCATTTGGCCTTTGCCATTAAAATGTAATTGCTGCAGTATCTGGCTACAGATAATGTGCTGTTCGTATGTAGAAAGCAATTGTCATGCTCAGACAAATTTAAAGAAACGTGCTTTACTAAAACCTTATTAAAATACATGAACCCTTTTGTGAGAATTTCTTGCTTGCTAGATTGTCATGCTCAAGTGCTTGTGACATCATAATTTATTACTGTGGAGAGCAGATTCTTTGATACATGAGTGTGGGCTCTGCATCTCTGATATCAGAATCTCCCTTGAATTTTGGAGACTGCAGCAATCTATTTTGAAGTTTGTCGTCTGAGGACTTTTAGTCTGAAGCATTTTAAAAATATATCATAAAGATTATTATGAATTTTGACAAAAGAAATATTGCTCGATTTCTGACACTGCAAATATATTTCTGATTCTGTTGGCTTCCAGTTTTTTGTGTTGTGTGGTAGGCGAGGTGCTCTTTATTCTTCCTTTTTAGGTACTATTCTTCAATAACATGAAATATGGGCTCTACATTGTTTTTTCTTTTCTGCAACTGAGCTTCCTGATAGACCTTTTGTGAGTAGTGGATTTTGTAACACCAACAGCCTGCTGAGGCAAAATGATCTTTCTTGTTGGAGCACTAACCATTTTTAGCTCAGGCATGGTTTTCCTGTTCCTTTTGTACTTGGAAATGATATACTAGAATGTGACAGAATAACAAAATGCAGATATAAAAGTGGTCTTGTATTCCTGAAGCTGCTTTCATTGAAATCATGAAATATATATGTGTACTAGAATATTTATTTATGGCATTTCATTAATGCTTCACAACATAAAGGCAAAAATACAGTAGCACAATTCAAAATGCAAAAACAGTGCATTCAGTGAGTAAAACTCATCAGATACATTAGATGACAAAGGAAATCTTTTATGGAGACACTGAACATTAATGTAAATAGAAAAAAAGTGAGCAAGTAAGAATGGAAAAATTCAAAGCCTGGCTTAGTAGCATATTAAACATGAGACTACAAGCCAAGATCTCCTGATGGCCAATCCTGGCTCTGCCATTAATTCACTTTATAGCCTTGGGCAAGGTGCCTAATCTCTCTTTCATATTTTCCTATATGTGAAATGGAAAAATCTTACTGTATTGGAGTATGATGAGGATTAACTGGTGAGTTTTGAACCTTGATTTGAAGATTTATAGTGCTGTATAAATGCTAAATACTCATACTGCCTGCTAGGAGGTTAGATAAAGTATGAGATGTTCCAGGACCCATAAGCAAGCACCCAGATCCTGCAGATAGGGGGGCACAGGACTTTCTGGTTTATATAACTTTCTCAGCAGAAATGAGGCCAAGGATTCCCAGGTTGAGTTTGAAATGGTGAAATTATTGTCTCCATGTACGATTTTAGAAGCTCATAAGCATGGCTATACTGGATCAGACCAATCCTGTCTTCTGACAGTGGCCAAGGCCAGGTGCTTCAGAGGGAATGAACAGAACAGGCAGTCATTGAGTGATCCGTCCCCTATCGTCCACTCCCAGCTTCTGGCAAACAGAGGCTAGGGACATTCAGAGTATCGTACTGCCTCCCTGACTAAAAGCTAATAGACATTGATGGACCTATCGTCCATCAATTTATCTAATCCTTTGTTGAACCTCATGATAGTGTGTTTGCCTTCAGAGCATCCCTTGGAAAATGAGTTCCACAGGTTGGCTGGGCATTGTGTGAAGAAGCACTTCCTTTTTTCTTTTCTTTTTTTTTTTAAACTGTTGCCTATTAATTTCATTGGGTGGCCCCTAGTTTGTTTATGAGAAAGGAGTAAATAACATTCCTTTATTCACTTTCTCTACACCAATCAAGATGTTATAGACCTCTATCTTATCTCCTCTTTGGGACTTTTGAGTTTGGAAAAGAGATGACAGTCTTCATAGTCTCTCCTCATGCGGAAGCTGTTCCATCCATCCCCCTAATCATTTTTGTTGCCTTTCTCTGTACCTTTTCCAATTCTTATATCTTTTTCTGAGATGAGTGACCTGGTCTATACACAGCATTCACAATGTGGGCTTACCATGGATTTATATAGGGGCACTATGATATTTTCTGTCTCATTATCTATCCCTCTCCTAATGGTTCCTAACATTGTTTGCTTTTTTTTTGGTGGGGGGGAGACTGCCACTGCACATTGAGCGGATGTTTTCAGAGATCTATCCATAATGACGCCAAGGTATTTGTTGAGTGGTAACAGCTAATTTAAAGCCCATCATTTTGTATGTATCATTGGAATTATGTTTTCCAATATGTATTACTTTGCATTTATCAACATTGAATTTATCTGCCATTCTGTTGCTCAGTCACCCAGGTTTGTGAGATCCCTCTGTAACTCTTCGCAGTCTGCTTTGGACTTAACTATCTTGAATAATTTTGTATTGTCTGCAAATTTTGCCAACTCACAATTTACCCCTTTTTCCAGATCATATATGAATATGTTGAACAGCAGTAGTCCCAGTACAGACCCCTGGGGGACACTGCTTTTTACCTCTCTCCATTCTGAAAACTGGCCATTTATTCCTACTCGTTGTTTCCTATCTTTTAACCAGTGACTGGTCCATGAGAGGATCTTCCCTCTTAGTCCTGGACTGCTTACTTTACTTAAGAGCCTTTGGTGAGGGACCTTGTCAAGGCTTTCTGAAATTCCAAGTACACTATATCCACTGGATCACCCTTGTCCACATGTTTGTTGGCCCCCTCAAAGAATTCTAAGAGATTGATGTGGTATGATTTCCCTTTACAAAAGTCATGTTGACTCTTCCCCACCAAATTGTGTTCATATCTGTGTGTCTGATAACTCTGTTCTTTACTATAGTTTCAATCATTTTGCCTGGTACTGAAGTTAGGCTTACTGGCCTGTAATTACTGGGATTGCCTCTGGAGCCTTTTTTAAGATGGGTGTCACATCCGCTATCCTCCAGTCATCTGGTACAAGAGCTCATTTGAATGATTGGTTACATACCACAGTTATGTACAATCATGAAGCTTCCATAAAGAGCGAAAGCAGAACCATAAACAGCTACTTAGGCATACAAAAACTCCAGTGACTATTCAGTAGATTGTTTCACTCTAGCACTACATTTTGTCTTCCTCTTGAGTAGAAGAGCTACTGTATATCACATATTTTTCACATACAGCTTTAAAATGCAAAATGGAAAAAAACATTTCACACAGGAATGGGATGCAATCTAGAGATCTGTAGATAAAGCTGTTAGCCTGGGGGCAAGCAATTTTGTTTAATTTCCTCTAGTCTTCTGAAATTTGATCGTCCCAGTCTGAGTTTATCCCTCTACAGAAATGTGGGATGGGATAATACATTTCTAGTTTCATGTAGTATAGCATCATAAAAATCATATCATCCACCATAAACTCTAGTGATTTATTTTAATTATGCTGTGTTCTTTATTTCTCTTGATGCTGTTGATGCTAGTCAGCAGAGGCGTGTGGTTCGTGTTGACACTGCTTTTGAATTTAAGGGTCTCTTTCACACTGAGAGCTTCTACTTAAATTACAGTCCTCTTCTGCTGCAAGACTATAACCTTTTCCCTGTGGAAGTGTTATGTCCCTTTTACTATTTTGGGTCATTTTATATTGGTTTTATTTCATATTTCATATTTATATTGGTTTTATTTCATATTTTATTTCATATTTTATATTGGTTTTATTTCAGCCAGCTGCCAGAAAGATCAAGTTCTATTCCAGGCTCTGATATTGGCTTGCTGTGCATCTTGGGTTGAAGTACTTAAGTCAAAATCTTTAAAAGTAGCTTGTGATTTGGGTGCCTAACTCTTGGGTGCTCAACTGCAGATATCTTTGGCCTGATTTTTTTTTTTTTTTACCCCTCTTCCAGTAGTGCTAAATTTCGGTACCGAAAATTGGAGAACGTTTTGGAAAATGGCCTTAGCTACTCAATGTTTTTTTTTTTTCCCCCTTTATAAAATTGGGGCAAAAAAAAAAAAGAAGCATTGAGTAGCTAAGGCCGTTTTCCAAAATAACCCCAATTTTTTAAATTGGAGAATAAGTAGAACTTCTGTGCCTCATAGGGTTGATTGTAAGATTTAATAATGTTTGTAAATGTTGTTTCTTGTGGTAACCTGCCGATACAGAGGTTGTTTTTGGCTTTGTAATTCTCAGCATTGATTCTGCTGGCTACATTAAAGAGCAGCATTGTTGGGACTTCTTTGTGCACTCATGTCCGGTGCTAAAAGGATAGTGACGAGATAATGCAGAGAGGAGCTTAATGTAGGGAATATGAAGATCCCAAGGGTTCACAATACATCCCAGAGAGAGGAGTTTTCAGGGGAAGAGAGACAAAATGTAATGAAGTCTTAGGCCTTCTCAGCACAATAAATGTGTATCAGTTAAAACTAAATTGCTCTAGAAACTGGTGTAGTTAAATCAGTGCAACTGTCTTCTTGTGTGGGCATTTTAATTTTGGTTTATTTACTTTATATTAATTTAGTTTAAATCAAATCTGACATAAGGAATTTGTAAATTGAAATCAGTGTGTGCAATCCTGTTCTTGTGTGGACAAAATTAACTAAATCAGTTTCTGTATAGCAGTTTAGCTAAATCAATATATTTTTCTTGACAGGTTTCAGAGGAACAGCCGTGTTAGTCTGTATTCGCAAAAAGAAAAGGAGTACTTGTGGCACCTTAGAGAAATAAATTGGTTAGTCTCTAAGGTGCCACAAGTACTCCTTTTCTTTTTGTATATTTTTCTTGATCCTTTCTCTGACATAGGCAGATGTAGTATCCTTTGAAGTAGAACCATCTCTCTCCAACACTTACAAGCCTGATTTGTAAACTATTTCTTTAAACCTATGTGTTCTGCAGATTGTACAAAACGCATCTGTTTGATCAAATGTTGTGTACTTTGAGAAATGACAGTTTTTTCTTCCCACTGACCCTTTTTTATCCCCCCCCCCCCCCCCTTGGTCTAATTAAACTGAAGGAAAACGGTTAGATCGGTGTAATCCTCCTTGCTTTCTTTTTCTTTTTCCTTTTGCAGCCTGACTTTCTAACTCAAATGTGATTTTTATTTTTTTTTCTTATGCCAATGACTTCTTGCATTAATGTTTCAAGATGGTCTAACCTGCCTAGGAGACAGATATCCAAGTTTGTTTTAAATAGTTTCTATCAGCATAGCATTCCTTCACGGGCACATCAGTCATTGGTGCATTGTGTTTCTGGCAGTATGTTTTTTTTACTGGGGATAATTATTAATAGCTCTGTAGTAACCTCAAACTGCCGTCTCTTTACAGTTTCCTAATAATTATCTCAAGCAGTTATTTAAAGTAGCAATTATCTTTGAGTCAACCACTAGGCTGTTGATTCTGCATTCTGAAATATTGGTCTTGTATTTATTTACTTTGAAGATACGATTTTAACTTGTTAAGGGTTTTTTTAAAATTCTAGGCATCTTAGAGACTAACAAATTTATTTGAGCATAAGCTTTCGTGAGCTACAGCTCACTTCATCGGATGTGGATTTTCCACTGAATGCATCCGATGAAGTGAGCTGTAGCTCACGAAAGCGTATGCTCAAATAAATTTTAGTCTCTAAGGTGCCACAAGTACTCCTTTTCTTTTTATGAATACAGATTAACACGGCTGCTACTCTGAAACCTTCAAAATTCTAAATGACTAGATTAAACTGGTTTTGAGCTCTTTCAAGATCTTGTGCTAATTTGTACAATAGGTATATATGGAATACAAGGGAAAACTTGCTTTAGCAGATACAGACAATAGAGAATAAAGCTTTTCATTAGTGTAACTTTAGCACTTCCTTGTCCTTCCTGTCTAACATAGTAATTTATTCACCAATTCATTGTCATTTTGAACAGTCTAATTGGAGTGGATTCTCAATTAAAAACAAACTGCACTACCTTTCATTATTGATATGAGCAATGATATACAGTTTGATACAGTCATGTTCAGTGCTTATTACATCAAAAGCTGTCATTTCTATTTCGAGAGGAAAAGATTCAAGAACCTCAACTTTTCTTCATGTGGTACAGATTTCACGTTCGGAAATAATGAGTCATAAAAGCAAGTCCGTACAGTAGAACCTCAGTGTGAATACCTCGGGAATTGTGGTTGTTTGTAACTCTGCACAAAACATTATGGTGGTTCTTTCAAAAGTTTACAACTGAAGATTGACTTCAGTCAGCTTTGAACCTTTACTATGCAGATGAAAAATGCTGATTTTTAACCATCTTCATTTAAATGAAACAAACACAGAAACCGCTTGCTTACTTTGTCAGATCTTTTTTTAAACTTTCCCTTTATTTTTTTAGTAGTTTACGTTTAACACAGTATTATATAGTATTTGTGGGGGTTTTTTGTTGCTGCTGATGTCTGATTGCATAATTCCAGTTCCAAATGAGGTGTGTGGTTGACTAGTCAGCTCCTAACTCTGGTGTTCATAACTCTGAGGTTCTAATGCATTTCATATGGCAGTAGTAATTTTAAAAGGATACTTCCAAAATACTAATCTATTCTTTATCTTTTTTGCAAATGCCACCTTGAATAAAACTGAAGGAGAGGGTGTTAAAAATGTATATGTGTTACTTATCTTGGGTGTATTACTTATCTTGCCCTTTGCTTACTTTCAGAATTTTGCTGAGATTAGACAGTCTAATTATAGCAGAAAGTGAAATTGACAATCACTTTAATTTTTTATTCTCCTGCACAAAAACAATGCTGCAGTGTTTAATTAAACTATTTTCATTAATGACAAATCATGAAAACATTTCTGGTTTGATTTTAGTGTTTTTGACAACGTTTTACTATTTTGTTTTTTTTCCCATATTTTGGTTATAGTCTACTGCATAGTATTTCTGTAAGCCTTACTCAGCATTAGATAAAACAATTTAGTAAGATCCATGTAGGTTTTAGAAATATTTTCCTAGTGGCTGGTGGTTGGCTTTTTTCTTGGTTTGTTTCATTTTGCTTTTCTGTTTCTTGCTGTTTGTAATTCATTGTGGTATGAAATAGATTTGAATGCAAATCATCTTTGAACTATAATCTTGAATAACTGTTGATTTTGCCTTTTGAGTGAATTGCATCATGAGTTGGGGGAAAGTTCCTGTCCTGTCTTAGTGTTGTTGATATGTGAGTTCAGTTACATAAGAGCATATTGCCATCACAGAGCAGATTTCAAGGATTAGCTTGTGCATTCCTAAATCTATATTTCTGTTCTTCATGTGACAAAGCAGAGGTGCACAAATTCAGAATTCAGTTACAAGACTTAAAGTATTTTATCTACCTTTATTTTCCTTTAAATATTTGAAGATTTTTCATTCATAGGCGGTTTAATTATGAAAATTGGCTGCAGTTAGAATTACTGAATAACCCGCTGGTCATTTGTTTCCAGAGAAATTTTGTAATTGCCTTTGCTTTGATTTTTACCATTATTGCAACAGTTTGGATACTAGCCAAATATTTGTAGGTTAATCTCATTTTTGTAGGTTTTTGTATCCTGTCAAACTACCCCAACAAATTAAAAAAATTAAATGTAACCATTCACAGCACTTCTTTCAGTATGTCCTGAATTTAAGAGTGTACAGTTTAGTTTGTACTAAACTAGCCATGAATGTCCTACTGTAGGCTTATCTAACAATATTCTTTTATGAAGAGTAATTATTGTACTTGGCACGACGGGTCTAAAGCCCACCAGTAATCTCCCCCAGACAACATTCTAAACCACATCACATAAAACTTTAAAATTACTTTGCTACAATCCTCCTTCACCTTGAAGAGGCAGGAATAAACCATTATATGCATTAGATCAGAAGTGAATGGGAATTGTACCTAATATGCCAGCTCAAAATTTTTTGCCCCATGCCTTTTCCCATTATATCACCAGACACAAATATCACTAAGTATGTTAAGATTTGTCTTCTGAAAAACAGCACATGGTTTCTCTCTCCACAACCCGCTGAACTTTTAGAAGTGGCTTTTTTTTAAACGGAAACATCAGAGCAGCTTTGGATGACCCAAGAGAAAATTTACCATAACATTTAATTTCTTTGTTCATTTGGGAAGTGAGTAGTGACTCTTTTGGCATTCCCTGAAACACTTTTTATTCCTGGGGAATAACAAGTTCTGTCCTACAGTGTTCTACATTTCTGTAATTCATACATGCCCTCAGAATTGGAATGATTCTAGTGTGCAAACACAGCACATCTTAAGCATTCTTTTTCTAGAGTGTTAAAGATTGTTAGATTGTCATAAGTTCTAGAGGAATCACACTTCCCCCTTAGTGCCTTTTTTTCCCTCCTGTAAAGCTATTTCTTTGCAATTAAAGTGCTTTCTAAGAGCATATTTGGGCTTGTCCAGCATTAGCTGCTTCTGGCTTAAATGTTATAACATTTTTTTAGCCACACATTTTTCAGTCTTGCAGTTTCTTCAGGGAGTTACTTGCATATGAAGGGTACAGGATTGGCTCAGTGTTTGTGGCAAGTAAACCCAAGTTCGATATTTTTTTAAAAAAAAAAAATTTTTTTTAACTTAGTATAGCTAACTGCCTGTCAGTACTATTCTTCTCCATGGTGGTTGTAATTCAGTTGCTGTATATTTTGTATATTGGTTAATCACAATTGCAAGTGTTAGCATACATCTTAAGTTTGGTCTCTTATCAAGGTACAGGTTATAAGGTGTCCATGAAATAAATTCTGTATAGTTCTAAAGTCTAACAGAATTTGCTTCCCAAACTTCAGTTCTAGAGTTCTAAATGACAAGCATAGTTTTAATAAAATATGAAAAAGGGTAAGTAGACACCTTCAGCTTAAAAAAATCTCACTTCTTGCTGAAAATGCTTTAATTACTTTTGTAATGAAAACATAACATAAAAAGGGCTATACTGGGTCAGACCAATGGTCCATCAAGTCCAGTATCTTGTCTTCTGACAGTGGCCAATGCCAGGTGCTTCAGAGGGAATGGACAGAACAGTCAATCATTGACTGATACATCCACTCCCAGCTTCTGGCAGTCAGAGGCTAGGAACACCCAGAGCATGGGGTGGCATTCCTGACCATTTTGGCTAATAGTCATTGATGGACCTGTTGTCCATCAGTTTATCTAATTCTTCTTTAAACCCCATTATGGTTTCGACCTTCACAATATCCCCCTAGTAACAAGTTCTACAGGTTGACTGTGCACTGTGTGAAGAAAATTACTTTAAATTGAATTAGATTAGAGAGAATATTCAGTTTATTTTGTGAATTTAACAGCATCTTGTGTATAGCCAGTTAGTTGCTCTTGGTGTTTGTATCTTTCACACAGCACCTGATGGGAGAAATGTGTTTTTAAAAATAATAAGCAAATGGGATTATAAAACCACAGAAATTGTCAGGTTTCAAATAGGTGCAGAACTGTAAAGTCATTTTAAAAATACATTTAACTTTAAGTTGACTGTGTTTCTTTTAAAATAGCATTAAATTAGATGGAAATTCTGTGTGAAGTTGACAGTCCAGCCTTAACGCTTCCTCTTGCATGTAGCTACTTCAGAGATGGTGTGTAATCACAACATTTGTGATTTACAGGGTGTGGGCTAGTGCAGAGTAGTAGCTGCAATTCCTTTGATTTTGTTGAATTAAGTCGATTCTAATTTTTAAAAACCAGTACTAGTGTAGATAACTCATAGTGGATGGAAGCCAAAATAGAGATGACCTCCTGTTTGCTCACCCTGTTCTTCATTGGTGCTTACTCTAGTAAGTTTGCAGTCCTTTCAGATCTGATAAGATATTGGTGGTCTTTTAATTCTTCAGTGAACATCATAATAGTCCTTTTGGACTAGACATCCAATAGAACTATAGTGTGTGCATTCCAATAATAAAAGGGAGTGAGTAATTTCTTGACAACCTTCAGATCTTTGAAACTATGTTGGAGTGAACAGGTAGTTTCACACACTGTTGTGTGAACTTGATAGTCTTGTCTTGTTTGGAGAGTTTTGCAAAGTGATTCAGGAACAATTCTAGGACTTTTTGAATCTAGTGTCTCCTCCATCTCTACTAATGTTTATTTTTTTCCCCCCTTTTCCTCCCCCAGTTATCACCATGTCCACAGATGGTGGCTTTGGTGCCGCTGGCAGTAGTGATGCTCAGCAAAGCCTACAGTCTTTCTGGCCTCGGGTCATGGAGGAGATTCGAAATCTAACAGTGGTAAGAGAGTGTCTTTTGATAATGTGATAAAAACCTTAAGAAAATGTCTAGTACAACAGGAGTTACCTGCTACTTCAGTGTCTTATAGCAAAATATTTTCAAAAACCAACTACGTTTGGCTAAATTCTTCTTCAGATCTGTACAGATAACTCCCTGTGGAGTCAACAGTGGAAATTGTGCATAAGTATCTCAAGGCAGAACTTGGCCCCATGCTTGCTTCTTTCAGTGATGAACCTTCCTAGCCCAGCTGTGGGGTTAGAAAATGATCATTATGTAGCTGAACTGTATTTTGATTTCTATAAATGTACATTTTTATCAAAATTTGGGATGTAGCTCAGCAATAATGAAATCAAATGTACATATTTCATAGTCTATGGAGACGCAAGAGAGAATGGAATCAAAGACTGTTTAATATAAAGAGTTGTAACTTAATTTCCTAGAAAGTTTCAACGGTATTCAGAACCTTTTTTTTTTTTTTGGGGGGGGGGGGGGGGGGAGCAGTTTTGAAATAAATGAAGATGACTGTGGATTCTATCAGGATATTGGCTGCCTTTGATTAACTGAGGTCAAGTGATTAGGAATGTGTGTTTAGGCATGTACTTACTACTGTTTGAATTCCATAATGTAAAATGGTGATAATGCTTCTAAATTTGTATACACTTTTGCTCCATAGTTGCCACATTCTAGCAAACAATATATAACATTGTTAAGATGTTCCCAGAATTAAGGAAAATCTGTTGATGGAAGGCTGATTTTTATTTTCTGTTTCCAGAAAGGAGCTTACATTTTGTCATATCATTTTATTTGAAACTTGCTTGCTGACTTGGTACATTCAAAAATTCAGATTTTATGTCTTTTAAGTTTCACTCGTAGCAACACTTATAGCTTTAGTGCCAGGCCTAAAAATAATTTTCTGTTGCAAAGTACATCTGGGGGAGATCAGGGCTAGGTGTTTCCCCAATACTTACTCAGTGGAAATTCACTAGCTTCTTCCTTCACCTGATTAAACCACTTTGAAACAGACTGGTAGTAGGGCTTCTGCCTTTCCCCTACCATTTTTCCTGTACGGTTGTAAAATCCACTGAGGAAGAAGTACATTTGTGCAACATTATTGGTTAGAATTTAAATGCACAAATTTCTGGATATTTAGTTATGGCTTCTACAGTAATTACTTGTTTCAGAATATTCAAGGTTATCTAGATCAATTTAGTTTAATCTATGATATTTCTATGCACTTCACTTTGATATCTAAGCATCAATATCAAGGTGATAGCCAGTTTAGGGCTCAGTATACCCAAACTCTTGCTTGTGCATAGCTAGACCAGTGCATCTTGGTGTGTTATCTTCTATTTTTCAAATAAAATATCTTCATTATTTTCTGTCCTACATTATTATATAAGCCTATTCCTATTCAAGTTAGCAGGTATTATAGATGTGATTCTGAGGGTGGAATTTTGATAAACTTCCTTTCAAAAGTATTATACCCCCTTTAAGAACTAATTTGGAAAGTGTGAAGTTTTAAAAAATAACCTGAACACACAGTGCACAGTATTTAACTAACAAACATACACACAAACCCTACACTTTTCACATGTTTAAATAACTCAGAGCTGAACAAAATTTTATCAGATATATTTTTAAAAATTTCACCTATAGGCTGAGAATGAGCAATAAAGATTTCACTGTCCAAATTTTTTCCACTTAAAAGATAAGCCTCTGAGAATAAGGGCATATAACAAAAATGTCTTTTCAAGAGCAACTAACATCTCTACTATAACATTAAAGTAGTCTTTCCTAAATGCAGACTTTTCTGGTTTTAATTTAAATTAGCTGAAAACAAAAGGGCTCAATTTGAAGATGGTCCATTTGAAATGAAGAACCCTATTCTGATACAGTAGTCTAAAGATAAGCTTCCCCTTTCAGCATGTTATACAGTCTCAGCTCAAGAAACAGATGTAGCAATCTGTATGCAGAGACCAGAATTAATTACTTTGATCCCTTAGTGCACTGAGCTCTTATGTGCAAGAGCTATAGTTTGTCTTCATCTGCATGTGGTAAGGGTTTATTCTACAGCTCACCTAGTATGGGCAATTTAATTTCTAACACTGCTGTCTTGTGAATCTGTTTATTGCATTGCAAGTTAAAAAATGTTGAATACTGAGTTGTAAGCTTCTGCCTGAATTAAAATTTTAATAAGGTCTGGAAGGGAAAAACAATTATAAAACAGTCCTATCCAGCCACCTTGCACATAATCAGGCACTGAAATTATTATGTCTCGTAAAGCCAACACACTGAGTGCTGCAGCATATGTGGACCGGGGCAATTTTGAGAATTCATTTACATGTATTGTGTGTGGGGGGGGTCAAAGCAGTCACCTGTGTTACAAACTGTTCTGGTTGACTGCTCTTTGAGACCATCTTTATTTCCGTTCTTGGGTTTTTGTGGTGTACACACTTTAGCTAGAATTCTGGGAAAAGGGGAACCATTTAAGAATTTTTTTCCCCATAAAACACAGAGAAATGCAACCTAATCTTGGAGAAACTGTAGAAAATAGTACTAATGGTACGTTAGTTCCAGAATTAGTTAGAAGAGGCGTGGTGAAAATGTTGATGCTTAATTTGGAAAAAGAAAAGCTGAAGAATTGATCCCCTAAATCTTGCTTAGCTGGGTAGTAGCCAGACAACATGCAGTGCTTCTCTTAAACCAAAATAAATACGCAATATATGCAATGTCTAATAGCCATAGTACTTATTTATAGGAATAAAATAGATTTCCCCCCTAAAAATAACCACAAATGTAAGATATTGTTCAACTGTGGCAGAAACTAGAGAAGAATTGTATCACTGTGAGATTTTCTGGATAGGAGTCTCAGATCTGCAGAGAAGTCATAACTAGCTCAAAGATTCTAGATAATAAGGCTGGAAGGGACCACTGTGACTATCTAGTTTGACCTCCCGCATAACATAGGACTTTCCTAAATTAATTCCTGTTTGAACTAGAGCATACCTTTTTAGAAAAACATCCAGTCTTGATTTAAATTGCCAGGGATGAAAAAGTTGGTCCAGCAGTTAATTACCCTTGCTGTTAAAAATTTTTTTAACCTTATTTCCAGTCCGAATTTGTCTGGCTTCAACTTCCAGCCATTGGATCTTGTGAGTTATACCTTTGTCTGCTAGACTGAAGAGCCCATTGTCAAATTTTTGTTCCCCATGTAGGTATTTGTAAAAAGTGATCAAGTCACCTCGGAACCGTCTCTTTGTTAGGCTAAATAGATTGAGCTCCTTGAGTCTTTCATTCTCCTAAGGCATGTTTCCTGGCCTTTTGAACTCTTTTTTTCCAATTTATCTACATTCTTCTTCAATTGTGGATACCAGAACTAGATACAATTTTCAGGTAGCAGTCGCATAGTGCCAAATACAGAGGTGATACAACTTCTCTGCTCCTACTCAATATTTCCCTATTTATACATGCAAAATGTGCATTAACCCTTTGGCCACAGCTTTGAACTGGGAACTCACGTTCAACTGATTATCCAAAGCTTTCAAGTCTTTTAGAATCAGTGCTTCACAGGATAAGAGTCCCCCATCTTGTGAGTATGGCCTATGTTCATTGTTTCTATATGTGCAACTTTACATTTGGCCCTATTAAAATGCATTTTGTTTGCTGGTGCCAAGCTTATCGAGTAATCTGAATTGCTGTGTATCAATGACCTGTCCTCTTCATTATTTACCACTTTCCCAATTTTTGTGTCATCTGCCAACTTTATTGATAATGGCTTTGTTTTCTTCTGAGTTCTTGATAAAAATGTTAAATAGCATAGGGCCAAGAAGTGATCCCTGTGGGACCTCTTTGATGATGATTTTTTGTTGATATTTAGATTGAGATCTGACACATAAGCAGTTTTTAACCATTTAATGTGTGCCGTGTTAATTTTATATTTTATGGCATGTGGTACCAAGTCAATTAGTAGTTTTGCCCACCCCAAGAGTTCAAAAATTGAGTCAAAACTCAGTCATGAAATTTGGATAAAAATCACGTTTTTAAAGAACAAATCATGTTTTTAGTTGTCTTCAAGTTTTTTTTTTAAATGGCCCCTCCCAATAATGCTGAATGTGTGCTAAAAATTCAACTTTAAATGCACATCAAATGTGTGTGCACAGAAATGCAGGCCCTGGTTTCCTTTGCACTTGATCCCCACTTCTTCTCTCCTTTACACAAACTGCCCAGAGCCCTCCCTTCTCTCTTGCTTACCACTGGCAGGTTTGCGCAGTCCTCCCTCTCCTCTTCTCCCCTCCTCCCCCAACAGGCTTTTACATCCTCCTAGTTCCTAGTCATCTGGCAAACTCCAGCAGCTGCCCCCCAGTTGCCAGCCTGCAGGTGAGAGGTCTTCCCCTGGCCTCTTACCTCCATGAGCTTTCCTTTTCCTGCGCAGTCTGTTGTGGGGGGGAGAATGAGCAGGATCCATGAGGTTGAGCTTGGAGTGCAGCCTGCTGTGTCTGCTCCAGGGCCCACCTCCTGTAGTGCAGGCAGCAGCTATGCTGTCTATTGTACAGCATCCTTCGGCAGATGAAGGAGGAAACTATATAATATGTAACACTTAGAATGGCAAAGAAAAGTGGATAAGAGGGTAAATGTCAGGTGTTTGTAGTTACCTTACCTTGGAGAATAAAAACCGTTGCCTCTTACAGGAAACAGATGCAGTTTAAAGCAGAAAGGGCCAATTTTGAATTCTTCTGAACATCACTTATTTCTTTCTTTTGTTTTGAATTATGTGTAGTTGAACAGTTTATGAAGTCTCCCTTTTTGCTCTCTGCAGAAAGACTTCAGAGTGCAGGAACTTCCACTGGCTCGTATTAAGAAGATTATGAAACTGGATGAAGATGTGAAGGTAAATTCATATTTGGTCTTCTACATTGTGAAACAAAACATACGGTTATGAACACTGTTGATGAGCACGATAGCTGTCATTTCTCTGGGTCACAGTGTATGTAAGAAAAACAACCTTATTGTTCTTGAAATCTGAAGAAGAATTAAAATACCTCATCAGCTATCAGAACAATTTCACAGTTGATGATATGAAAGCCCCCTAGAAACTGGAGTGATTGTTTCTTTTTGAGGAGTGCTCTATAAAGATGAATATGTGTATGTCAAATGAAGTAGGCCAAGTGAGGTGCCTCGTAAAGCCTTCTCTATCTAGGTACTTATATGGCCCCTGTTACAGTAGTATCTGAGTGCTTCACAAAAATTAATGAGTTAACGCTGTGAGGAATGGAAGTAATATCTCCATTTTACATATAGGGAACTGAGGCACAGAGAGTTGGCATGCTAAAGGTCAGACAGGAAGACTGTAGGAAAGCCAGGAGTTGAATCGGGCTCTTGAGTCCCAGATCAGTTCCTTGCCCACAATGTCATCCTTCCTCCTAATTCATTAAGTTCTGGAGATTATTTATTGACCTATAGAGAAGAGGTACTCAGGATGCCTTATGGAGATTAGTTGACTGCACCTTTGTGGCGGCTGCAGCTGTTAGCAGCTTGATAGATTTCACAGTATTTTTCAAATACATTGTTGGATAACTTCTTTCATTATTTAACTGGCTTGTATAGCAGGGCACATAATTTGTACATTTTGCATTTAAAAACAAATTTCCCGACGTCTTGAATAAAGCATTTGCAAATGACTTTCAGTCTTTTCCCAATTCTAGTAATGACTAGCTTCGGTCTCTCAGTTTTCATATTCATATCTCCTCCTTATTTCTGTGGCTTTTGCATTCACAGCACTACAAAAGCATTTAATATAAACATAGTAACATTTTAAAAAAACAACAACCCTATAAAGGTATTTCAAATATTAGTACAAAACATCATATTTTACATTTTATCACGGAAGTGCGACCTTTGATATTTCATACATTTTTAGATCTGAACCCTTGAAACAAGCAAACTAAGAAATCAGTATTTATTTGTCATGTGATGGAGGCAAGTTATCCATATGGGGATAAGGGTGTGCATAGGTCTAAGGGGAAATCTGGCACATCTACTCATGTAACACGAAAAACAAAAAAAACCTACTATAAATATCAGGGATTTTTTTGTTACTTATCCAGTGATCTTTTTGCCTTAAATTAGAAGATTTTACAGGATACCAATTTCCAAGAGAGTTCATGGAGCCAATGACTTCCATCCTTTTCCTTGTGAATACCACCCTTAGGTTGGGAGACTTTAACATTTAAATAAGCTCAGAGAAAAAG
The DNA here is from genome assembly GCF_965140235.1 of Caretta caretta. NCBI lineage: Eukaryota > Metazoa > Chordata > Testudines > Cheloniidae > Caretta > Caretta caretta. Next base: position 5,695,169 of record NC_134224.1, read on the forward strand.
GTGTGTTCTTTGGCTCCCTTTGTTAATGTAGACTTTTTTAAAAAACTTTTGAACCAAACTGAATCCAAGCCTCTTGAGTCTCAGTTCAGTGCCTTGACTAAATTAGTGCCAAATTCTCTGTAATGAAAGGCAAAGGGAGATGGAAAGTAAATAATATTGTTTCCGGGTGGCCATTGTTTAACAGGAAGGAAATTATCCAAGGAAATAAGCCTAAAAGAAAGGTAGCTAAAGGGAAATGGTTCTAATAGAAAGGGAATTAGAGCCAGATTCTGCTAAGAAAATGAATTTTGGTTAGACTTGTGTTTTTTTATTTAATCTTTACAATCCGTTTTTACTCTGCCTGCATTTCTTATCATAGTATGTAAGTCACTTTGTAAATGAGTATTGATAACTTCTGACTGCAAGGACCAGATTTTTAAATGAGGCGTCAACCTGGCCTCTGAATTTGTACCCTCATTGCACCAACAAAATTTGCGCACATAAAAATGATTCATGTGCAAGCATACTAGGTGACTGACTACCTAGCTTCACACACACTGGTGCCATATGCTCCTGCAAGTTAGGGGTTTTATGAGCATAAAGTTGAAACAGGTGCTGAAAATTTGGCCCTCAAATGTTAATTGTAACCTAAGTTTCCACAATACATATTATATCCTCTACAGTAAGTTAGCCTGAAAAGTGAAAGAAGAAACTATTAACCTGTGAATTGAAGCCTGTCTGTCATGTGAATTGTTAGTGGAGTTTCACTTCTGTTGTTAAAGAGTAAGATTGACCAAAACTTTGTGTTAGCATAGGGTAAGCCAGTGAGCTATGCAAAATTAAAATCTGATAACCTTCATATTTCAATAAATAAACTTCTCAGGAAAATTGTAACTGACCAGTATTCCTGTTACAGCGCTTGATTGAAAACTGGTAGACCTTTGGACTTCCACATCTTGCAATGAGATGGCCTTCAGATGTAATGTGGAAATCCCCATATCTCCCAGACTACCATTTCATTCATCCCTGGACTTTTTACCTGTTAATACGATACCAAGCTTCTATGGTATAACCAAGTGTAGTACATTGATGAGTGAATGAAATGCACATTTTTCATTACAGATGATTAGTGCTGAAGCTCCTGTGCTGTTTGCCAAGGCTGCTCAAATATTCATAACAGAATTGACGCTACGGGCATGGATACACACTGAAGATAATAAGCGGAGGACTCTGCAGGTAATGGAGAGCTATTTCCATGAAACCTTGAACTGCCATGTCTGTGTTTTCTGACCCCTTTTACTTTCTAAATATGAACCTTATGCAGCCTTAAAACTCCCTCTCAGAAGGGAGTGAGATGGGGTCCCTGACCAGAGACAGGTGATTGCTGGAGACTGGATACCTGACTAGGAGCTCCCGGAGTGTACCACGGAGGAGGGCATAGAGGTGCAATACCCTGCAGCTGTAACAGTGCCCCTTTAAAATATATTATATCTGTGGAGCAGAGATGAAAATGTGTTTTCCCTTACTTTCTTCATAGCTACTGTTGACACTTAGATGCCAAAGCCTTGGTCTACACTGGGGGGCGGGGGAGTCGATGTAAGGTACGCAACTTCAGCTACGAGAATAGCGTAGCTGAAGTTGACGTACATAGATTGACTTACTGCGGCATCTTCATGGTGGTGAGTCGACTGCCGCTGCTCCCCCGTCGACTCCGCTTGCGCCCCTCGCAGCGCTGGAGTTCCGGAGTCAATGGGAGAGGGCTTGGGGATCAATTTATCGTGTCTAGACTAGATGCGATAAATTGACCCCTGATACATCGATTGCTACTCGCTGATCCAGTGGGTAGTGTAGGCCTACCCAAGGTGATACATGTCCTGGAATACCTCAGATAAGCTGAAGTGTGAGGATTGATAGCCCTTCTAATTTTTTATCCTAGGTAACATCAGAAAGGGCAGATATCTCACTCATGTGCTCATGTGTATGCTTTATAAGTCTAGCCTCAGTGAATTTCTCTTAATACCAAATAAGACCCTTCCTTTTCCTATAATTCCTGGAATCAGACCCAGGATTTTTTAAAGACATTTTACGGCTTTGGTCATCATACAGTCATCTATTGTTGAAGCAGTTTTTAATGACAAATTACCTTGTTTGTTAGAAATTCAGCTACTTTGTTCTTGAGTGTCTTCAGAACTTGGATAAATGCTATCCAGTAATGGTGACTTACACAATTTCACTCTTATAGTTCTTTTTTTTTTTTTAAATACCTCAATCTGACACTATACCTGAAAAAGTAACTCCATGGTATGTATATCTGCATCACCCCCTGAGTCCATAAGTAGTTTGGGGCGGGATTTTAGTATCCCTGGTCTCCAATGCCAGCCTCTCATCTTGGTAGGCTGGCTGACTCTCTTTTGTGGGCTTTGCTTCTTCTAATATACTTTGCAATCTTCCAGTTGTTATCTTTTAACTCTTCGCTCTTCACGCTTCCTCTTAGTCCTCTTAATTGCCATCTTATATGTTAACTTTGATCTTGTAACATCACTTGGGATACCATTTTTCTCAAATATGCTCCTAACAATTCCTAGTTAACTCCATTTTCCCCCCACAACTCCTTGGTGATGCTCACTTTGTGACCCTAAAATGTTCTTAAACGGTCTCCCTGGTAGTACACTGTAATATCACTTTTCCTTCAGGTTGTTTCTGACTCTTCTAAAGAAAAGTCCCCTTGTTAAAGTTCAGTGTCATGGCACTACCTCTTGTAATTATCCCTTTGAGAGGATATTGAACGTATTACGTTAAGTTCACTGGGAATTAGTGGCTCCATGCACTTATTTCCTGAGCCAGTTCCTGTGTAACTGTGACTAAATCAAGAGCAGCCTTTTCTCTTATGTGCTTTAGAGCCAGCTGTTCTAAGACACAATTATTTATGGTATCATAGATTGTAAGGCCAGAAGGGAATCATTGTGATCTTTTCATCTGACCTCCTATATAACATAGACCAGCGTTTCTCAAACTGGGGTCCTTGAGGGTACTTCAGGGGGTCTGTGAGTCATGTCCGGAGCTGCTGGCCCCCCTGATCAACTGCTCCCCCTCCCTCCCAGTGCCTCCTGCACACCTTGGAACAGCTGTTCAGTGGTGTGCAGGGGATGCTGGAAGGGATGGGGAGGAGCGGAGACACGATGCGCTCGGGGGATGGGGTGGAAAGAGGCAGGGAAGAGGAGAGGCAGGAAGAGGTGAGGCAGGGCCTTGGGGAAGGGGTGGAGTGGGAGATGGAAAGTGTTTTTCTTCAAATGGAAATAAATATCAGTAGGCTTGGGGGGGTCCAAGAAAAATTTTAAATAAAAATGGGGATCTTCAGGTTGCTAAAGTTTGAGAACTGCTGTCATAAACCATAGAACTTACACTCTAGGAATTATTTTGGTGGATCTTTTAGAAAACATCCAATCTTAATTTACTCTTGATTTTAAAATGTTCAAAAATGTTTGTTTATGTTTTTTCCCCTAAAACCTTAACCCAGTGATGCCTGGTGTACTCTTAAAAAGTTAGGTTGACCCACCTGTGTCACTTGGGGTGTGAAAAATCCACACCATGGAGAGATGTAGTGAAGCTGACCTAACTCCTGGAAAAATTCTTCAGTTGACCTAGCTACTGCCTCTCGGGGGTGGATTACCTAGGTCAATGGGAGAGCTCCTCTCTGAGATGGAAGGGGATAATTTTGCCATTACAGATCTTCTTATTGCTTGTGGTGGCTCAAGGTTTCCATGAGTCTCTCATTCTGCTTGCCTGCCCTCTGCTTCCGAATCAATAGTACTAGTTATGTGAGTGGGACCATTTGGGGCTTCAAGGATGAGAATTCAGTTCCATATGACAGGCATTCCCAACTTTTATTTTACTCAGCAACCAAACAGATGATTCTGAAACTGACGGATTATTTCCATTGTTTTGGAATTGTTACAGAGGAATGATATTGCCATGGCAATTACAAAGTTTGATCAATTTGACTTTCTCATCGATATTGTTCCAAGAGATGAACTTAAACCTCCGAAACGTCAGGTGAGTTGGGGAAACAGCTACTACTATTCTTTACGTGCAAGTTTGATTTTTCCACTATTTACATACTTCTGATATTAAATAGTAATGTAAAGTGAGGTTCAAACATAAGGCAAGTACAGTTTATTGTATGTTTGTGTTCAATATTTAATGTTTCAATCTCTTAGACATTTAGTTTTTTCTGTATTATCAATGTGATCATTGCTGTTGCCAGTGCCTCAGAGATGTAATTGGGTACATTTTAGAAATCTAAAATCTAATGTGTACAGAAGACTCCAGTGAGGACTGTATAAAATGGAACATTGAGTATCCTCTCAGCAGGCACAGTTGTGCCTGTGTGTGGTTACACCAAATACCTGCTCCCGTAGAATGAAATCTGAGTTCAAGGTCCACATTCCTTCAACCACTGAAGTCCAGAAATCTGTTGTCTTTGTAAATGTTTCTCCTTAAAAGTTTGTAATTGGCTTTACTTTCAAGGGGCCAAATGACTGCCTGTATAGGAATTATTACAATGAAATGTCCATGGGGAGGCAGCAGAACATAGTGGTTGGAGCACTTGCTCTGCTGCTAGCTTACTGGATGATCTTAACAAGCCATTTTTTTTTCAAGTTCAGTGGGGGAGGTTTAGATTGGATATTAGGAAAAACTTTTTCACTAAGAGGGTGGTGAAACACTGGAATGCGTTACCTAGGGAGGTGGTAGAATCTCCTTCCTTAGAGGTTTTTAAGGTCAGGCTTGACAAAGCCCTGGCTGGGATGATTTAACTGGGAATTGGTCCTGCTTCGAGCAGGGGGTTGGACTAGATGACCTTCTGGGGTCCCTTCCAACCCTGGTATTCTATGATTCTATGATTAACCTCTCTGTGCTTCGGTTTCCCAACTGTAAAATGGGGTAATGATACTTCCTGGTAAGTTTTTTGTTGTTTTTTTTTAATCTTCGAGATTTACTGATGAAAACCCTATGTGAGAGCGGGGTATTATGAAAAAGATTGAAGCTTTTTTTTTTCTTGTCATATTTCCTCATTCCGTCACTTTCAAGCATCCAGTTGTCGCTTGAGTTAAGTTATGTGAAGAAAACAAAACTTGTGCACCTACTGGTAACTGATTTAAAAGTGAAAACTTGTATGAGACTGATCTATGTAATTGCTGGTTGACAAGGCTGCTAATAGAGGTTACAAATAACAAAAGTTGCTAACATTCAGAATGCTTAAATATGTAGAAACCAGTTGAGCTAACACATCTAGGCTGTTGGAGAAGAAGGAAAGACGTTGCTTCCCGTAGAAGTACCACATTCTGCATTTTCTGGGCAGTTGTTGCTACTGTAAACATCCTTGACTGGAAGCTGTAAGGTGCTAGAAGGGAGCTTTCAGTCGGATGTTTACAGCGGCAGGCTGCCACAGTCATCCTGAGCACCAGGCCTGCTTTGAAACGTAACAGGTTTGTATTTAAGAAACACTGGTTTCTCTGCTCTTTGAGACTATGGCAGTAATACAGCAAGCCCAATATCACTGCTTCAGAAATCCAGCTTTCTGTGAGACCAGTTCATCACCTTTTGTCTAAACGCTTATTTTCCTCCACAGTTGTACCAAGCTGTAGAAATATGTAGCTGTTCATCTCGGTCTAGCGGTCAGACAACTGTACCTCCCTTCTCTACAAACTGCCTGGTAGACTAAACAGCTAGATTAGCACCCAATGCCATAAAGCTTTCTAGGGAATTCTTACATTTACAGACGATGCTTCATTCAGTACCTTGTTCAGTAGCCCATGAAATCATTGCCTGACTTACTTTTAAATTGTGTGGAGTTTGTCACTCCTTCCTTTCTGGATAATTAGGTCCAGTGTTTTGTAGGTGCTGGAGCAAATGATTTATATATCTGGAACTGCTGCTCTGATACTTTTGAAGGTTTGAGATTGTCTAAAGCTTTGTAGCAAGTCCATGATAACCCTTAGAATTCTCTGTTCCACCTTATCCTCACATCTCTCAGAGGACTATAAAACAGCCTGCTTTCTTTGAGGTAAATCCCAGCAGGTGTATCAGTAGGAAATTTTCTGTCATCCATTGACTCCAAAGAGGCTTCCTTCACATGCCAGTGTGAGTAATATACAGAAAATTCCTTCACTTCAGATACAAAGAGCAGCACTTTCAACATAGAGCCTTAATCTTTGGGCTTGCTGACCACTCTACCTCAGTTTACCAAAGTCCTCATGGTGCTGGTGATGGCCCTCCAAAGGAATGGAATGCATATTTACCCTTTTCTTGATGACCTCCTGTCATCTGGGCCCAATCACGTTCCCTGTCATTTCTTGAAAAAGCACGGTTTCCTTGTGAACAGAAAACGGTTTGCTATTATTTGGGAGCGGTGGTAGAACATCACTTATTAGAAAGTATTCATTCAAGAAAGACCTAGAAGATTATCTGATATAGAGAAAATTCAGCAACCTCCCATGATTTATGTACATATTTGATGGGACCATGTTCTGTATATACTTGCTCACATGGTGAATGTCATGTATGAGGATGTTGCACAGGTTCCTTCAGTCCCTTCCCACAGAGCAGCCTTCTCATCCTTTTTCAATATAGCCAAGTAATGATTCCTCTGAAGCGAATTTGTTTGCTACTGTGATATGTAAAGAACAGGTTTTCAAAGATGCACCCTAAACAAGAGCCATCTAGCAAAGAAAAATCTGTGCATACCAGTTTGGAGGATTGGGGGGTCTGAATCTCAGGAAACCTGGAAAAATCAGGAAAATGGTCTCAACGTGTTTATGCTGAACCTAAAAGCAGTGAGTAACCGCCTGAGATAACAAAAGCCAAAATATGTGCACAGCATTGTTCGCTCATTTGACCTTTCACTTCACCATGAAAGAGAATCCTCTGTAGAAGTCCTATTTGTAATCTGCCTAAGTCCAAAATATGAAGTCAATTCAATAGTACATTATCTCACCAGATGCAAATAATGTAGTTACTGTATAATCCATAGTAATTTTTCTTTCCGATCAGTATCACCAAAGCTTTCCTATCCGGGTTGTACAGCATAAATAACTGAAACTACATCAACATTTGTTTTGAAATAGGCTGCAATTTCTCAAAGCCTAACACCTGTATATTCCCTGCCTCTATGAACACTGCTGGATGACTAGCAATAAATTTTCAGGGGCGGGAGAGCTTTGATGGATGATATCATTGATAAAGTAGGAAAGGAATTTTCAGTGGAAAAACACACGTCTAGTTCAACAACTTTGAAAAGTATCTGCCTGTAGGCTGAAGGGCTTGCATTTATTTATTTTTTTGCTAAGGCTAAAACTTGTAGTCTATCTCTGCCACAGCTAAGACTATCTGACAAGTTACTGTTCATTACGTCAGAGAGCTGGGGGAGAAATTGTCACTGTTGCGTTGCTGTGGTAATTGAAGTTACGTATTTAAAGGAAAAAGTATGACTACATTCGTGCTGGTGTGTAGAGTACAAACTGCATGCTCAGCTGTCTTGGATAGATCTAGCAGTGTAGACAGGCATGGTTTAGGAGGTGAATCCCCAGGGTATATACCGCCAGGGTGTATATTGTTAGCCATGTAGCATCCTGCTGCCAGAGACTTTCCCTGCCACAGTGACTGGCTCTGGCAGTGCGGAAAGGCTTCAGCAGCCCCCCAGTGCCAGAGCCTATCTCTGCTGTGCCACCCCCCTAGAGCCTTTCACTGCAGCACGTAGCTATGTGCGTAGTGCCTGTACTCTACAATGCTGCCTTAAGTGTAGACATAGCCGAAGAGGCGGCCTGGTCTAAACAAGACATAACCTGGTTTAAACAAGTTCAGATTTCAATCAGTTTCTGCCTGGAGCACTGTGAAACATTAACCTAGAACTCATGCTTTGAGGTGCAGAGTTGATTTAAATTTTGTTCAAGAGCTCAATTAGGAATTTGAGTGTTGCAGTCCTTGGAATAGGATATCTAAGTAGTTTGCTGTAAAGAAACTACTACAGCTTTCCTCCCCCATGCATGGATTTTTCATGATTGGATCAGGACAGAATTGATTTCAACTGCTGCGTCCTGTTAGTAACAACAAAAAATGGAATATGTTCTAACTTTACAGCTAAAATCCATACACTGGTCACAAAGAGCTTGAGGAAGCCAAGTTAAAATACTCCAGCGAATTTACTCACAAAAGAGGAACTGTAAAACTAAATCAGTGGGGTGTTTTGTCTGCATTACCATTGGGTGATGCTGACATTACTGTTCACACCAAGATTCAATCTCAGAAGCTTTTTCTTTTCTAGCTACACCAGGCTGTGTAATTTTTTAGTTTTGGTTGGGAAAAGAGTGTGTATGTGTATTTAAGGAGAGGGCTTGATGCTACATTACACTTGCACTTTATAGAGTTCAATCAAATATATATATTATTTAGTGCTGCCTTGACAAGTCCATCTTTATCTCATGTCTCTCACCAGCAGAAGTTGGTCCAATAAAAGATACTACCTCACCCCCACTTGTCTCTCTAATTCTGTCTTTATCCACAGTAAGGGTATTAGATTCAGTAATATTGCATGCTTCCTCCATGTCATTCTTTGCCAGTCTGTATCTCAGCTTTGACCTGAAGGAAATCCACTTCAGTGATGGAAGAAGACAGTTTATTTTCCATGGTCTGTTCAACCTTTCCTCCTGCTTGAAACGGCCAAAAAAGGTGCCACTTAGGGTACGTCTTCACTACCCGCCAGATCGGTGGGTAGTGATTGATCTATCGGAGATCAATTTGTCACGTCTTGTCTAGACGTGATAAATCGATCCCCGAATCAACGCCTGTACTCCACCTCGGCAGGAGGAGTAAGCGGAGTTGATGGGGGACGATGTGAGGACGGCCAGGTAAGTCGAACTAAGATGCTTCGACTTCAGCTACGTGGAAGTTGTGTATCTTAGTTTGGGAACACACACACACACACACACACCCCCCGTATAGCCCAAGACTTTCTGTCAGTTGTAGCCGTGTGATGTGGATGCCTGTTTGTTAGGAACTAGGCTCATTTTACATAGGTCTCTAAGAATCCATCCAGTAGTAACAACTTTCAGTCACTATCACTGTGAGCAGGAATTGAACAGGGAATTTAGAGATGAAAGATTCTGTATGCCATTACTAAGCCCTCAGCCATTCAGACGACATACACTTTGATCTTGTTTCACTTGGGTGTTTTTGTTTTGTTGGCATCTCAAGTAGGTGTAATTGATACTGATCTATGGGCAGCCCTTATTTAATATCAGGGAGTCCAACAGGCTTTAGTAATGTGGAATCTGCCATGCTGTAGCATGTGTAAACATCCTACACTCTCAGCTGTGGACTTAAGGTGGCTGGGAGAGGGTTGTTTACTCCTTCTGCCATGGACTGAACATCTGGAGAACCACATTTAATTCTAGGTGTAGGAGCAATCTTTATTTCTAAGGAGCTAAAATGTATGGCTTTTTTTAAAGTGTTAGCTCATTTCTGGCTAGTGTAATATCCAATAATCCTACTTCCGTTCCTGAAATTCCATTAATCAGCATTGTTTCTATACTCCCAAGGCCATGTTTAGATAAACCAGAGCAGGAAAAAGCTACAGCATTTCCTTTGCTTGAAACAAAAGGGCCAGAGCAGGATCTTCAGTTGTTTGACAAAAGCTGAGATATCTCAATTGCCAGTAGAAGCAGACAATGCAAAACTACATCACTTGTCTTATCATTCTAAGGCTATGTCTACACTGCGCACTTTACAGCTGTGCTGCTCCAGCCATTTCCCTGTAAGGTACGCAGAGTCACGACAAAGAGAGCCTTCCACTGACAAAATAAACCACCCCCAATGGGGGTGTCCACACCGGTGTTTTTTGTCGGTAAAACTTTTCTCGGTCAGAGGGGTGGTTTTTTCACGCCCCTGACTGAGAAAAGTTTTACAGATGAAAGTGCAATGTAGACATAGCTTAATTCTGGAATGGTTTGGTTATAAACTCAGATTTTTTTTTTTTAAAGCTTCCAGTGGCTTCACAGCAAAAGGTAGATTGAAGTTTGTGTTCAGCATGTAGGGTAAGGAGCAGGTTTTGCTGGCATACAGTCCTTTTGTATGTCTCTTCATGGTGCACTTCCAATTAGCACTGTGCAAAGATAACAAGCCTTGCTGGAATTTACTGCCAAGCACTGTAATTGCAAGGGTTTTAATTATGATAATTGTTTGCTCATTTGCTTTTCATGATGACATGGGTGATCACGTTGTACCTTAGAAATTTGAAATGCTTTGATTTGTGTAGCTCAGTAAAAGTCTGTGGAAACCCATTATTTTCATTCTGATTTATCTTAAGGGCAGTATGAATTTACTTTCCTTTGGCTTAAACTGTTTAGAAGCTAGCATTAAAGAATCCATTGTACTGAGCATTGTTTGCGGAAGTGGATTTCAGCCAGAATGCAGAGTCTGGTTTTTTTCCCCTCCTGTATTCTAGGAAGAGGTGCGCCAGGCTGTGACGCCTGCTGAGCCTGTCCAGTACTATTTCACGCTTGCCCAGCAGCCTGCCGCAGTACAGGTACAGGGGCAACAGCAAGGACAACAGACCACGACGTCCACTACTACCATCCAGCCAGGACAGATCATCATCGCTCAGCCTCAGCAAGGACAGGTCAGTGCACAGGCAGAGCATGGGGGCTTACAGTTCTACATAGCCAGCCAAGTCCTAGCTGTACCCTGGATATGAAAAGCCACATCTGGATGTTCCCAATAATAACTAGTGTTACCTCAGCACTTAGGAGCCCTAGTCGCGGACCAGGACCCATTGTGCTAGGTGCTATACAAACACAGAACAGAAAGGTGGTCCCTGCGCCAAAGAACCTACAATCTAAGTATAACTCGAGGTGACAGGTGGATATAGATGGGGATGCAAATATATAACGAGACAATATGGTCAGCATGACAGGCTGTGGTCTCGGCACACCAGCAGTGTAACTGGTGCCAAGTTTTTTGTAGGCCTCACAGAACAGGAGAGTTTTGAAGGAGGATAACGAGGTAGCTTTGCACAGGGTGCTCCTCCTAAGTATCGGGGCGGAAGAGGAAAAAAGCACATAGATGCTTGTTTGAAAACTTAACAAGTGGGCAGTTGCTGTATTTACCTTACCATGAACACTTCGAAGGAGGGAAAAACTTAATGTCTTCCTGGTGATTTGCTAGAAAGGTTTTTGCTGCACTAAGTAAATTGGTTTTGCAACTTATATAACAGTGTTTCAATTAATTTCAGTGTCATTATGTAACTGTTTTGAAAGAGACCAAGAGGACTATTGACAGAAGGTTTCCATCTCATTTGAAATGGCATTTTTTTCCATAGTGTATGGAGATGGAGAGGGACCTATTTGGTCATTTAATCATCCACTTGTCAATGCAGGATTTTACCCTAATAGTTAATGACTGCACATTGCCTGGTGTACCTTCTGTGTGGACTTATAAGCACTTGACATTAGATCTGTATACATGGGCTTTATTTGTATGAGGCTATGCCTCTTAGGTCTTAAAGTAAGTGGCTTATTTTATTTGATTAGCTGAACAGTTTTAGGTGTTGTATAATTTGGGGTGGACGGTTGTGTTCTCCTTGTTTATCCAGTCTCCACTCAACCAAAGCTCGTAATCTAGGAGCATCCTTCTTCTCTCCCTTTTCCAAAATGTTTGAGGAAATTAAATTTTTGATGTGTCTGAAAGGCTTTGGGGAAAACAGCATTGATACTATGCACTGGGATGTTGGTAACCTCTTCTGATGTCATAACTCCATATTGTGTAGCACCTTGACATCTCCCCTGCTGTCTGTAAAATGCTCAAAAGAATAGGGAACTATATGGATTGCAACTAACGTACTTTGTTAAAATACTGAATTGCACAGGCCTACCTACTAGGGAAGTGATGTCCCTGTATTTTCAAAAGCAAATGTATGACTTGTTGATTCATGGGACTAAATTGGACCATTATTCTGAAGTGAGTGATGGCAGCTGCATGACAGAAGTGAAGCTGTAGTGCATTTTTGTTCTTCTGTGGGTGCTGTTAGCTATATAAATCTTACAGTTTGTACTGGCTTTTTTCTTATCCTTGTTTCTCTCACATTGAAGCTGGAAAAGAATGTTATTCTAAAAGTACCATCAGTATAGTATACACGGCATAGTACGGGCATTTTAAGAGAGAGCATGGGGCCTGCCTCAGGAACCTTACTTTTCCAGACAGTATTTTGTTCTTATGTTTGCAGACATTTAATATTGCTGTGTTTCTAGTGGTGTATAGGGGCCATAGTGGCTCTTTTTTTGTTCACTTCTTTGCAAGAGCCCCTTTCATAGAGGAAGGATTGTCCAGTGGTTAGGGCGTTAACCTAGAACACATGAGACCTCTTTTCAAATCCCTGTTCAGCTGCAGACTTCCTGTATGACCTTGAGCAAGTCACTTAGCCTCTCTCTGCTTCAGTTCCCCATTTGTAAAATGGGGAGAATATTATTTCCCTTCCTCATGGGTGTTGAGGATAAATACATTAGATTGTGCGGTGCTCAGATGCTGTGGTAGTAGGGCCAGTTAAGTATGTAAAATTGATAGATCTCTGATGGCAAAAATGCACGTGAACTTATGTAAATAAGTTCATCTTGTTTAAAACTGAACAATAAAGATTTTGTTGAAAACTAAAATTAACTCTTATCTATTTCTTGGTGGCAGTAGACTTAGAATCATGAGAATATGCTTTTCCAGGTTGTCACAATGCTGAAGTAGGTAGAGTTTGAAATATCAAGCTGAAAGCAGGTCTGTAAAGAGCCTCTGGTTACTGGCTGTAAATCTCTGAGATTCTACTTACTTTCAGACAAGTCAATCTGTGCTCCTTTTTGTGTTTGAATTCAGACCACCCCAGTGACGATGCAGGTTGGGGAGGGTCAACAGGTACAGATCGTCCAGGCACAGCCACAAGGACAAACGCAGCAGGCTCAGAGTGGAACTGGGCAGACCATGCAAGTTATGCAGCAGATAATCACCAACACAGGAGAAATCCAGCAAATTCCGGTAAGACTCCACCAGGAGGAATGTGTAACACTCTCATGGTCTTGTATCAAACTGTTACATCAGCCCCTTCTCATAAGAACATATATATACACACACCACTGCCTGGTGTTACCAGACCTCTGGTATGTGGCACACTGAGTGCTTATAACTCAGTTAAGAATTTTGTCTTGGGAGAAAAAATAATTAGGTATGCTTAGGAAACTGTTAATGTAACTCTCATTGCCTAAACCTTAGGTCTTTTACTACCTATACTTCAGCAAAGAGTGTTATTTCAGTTCTGTTTGAGTCTGATTCTGCAACCTTAAGCAAGTCACTTAGTATCTCTATGTCCGTTTGCCATCTGTGAAATAGGTGTATTAATTTCTTATTTTATAAAGCATTTTTATGAAACACTTTGAGATGGCTGGAGGAAGGGCTCTACAGAAGCAGAAAACATTTACTTTAATTATTATTAGGCTTCCCCATCACGATGCGTACTTCCATATAGCTATCCACCAAGTACTTGATACTCTGAGATCCCAGCCTTTACCAAATAGAGGGTTCAGCCCTTCTCCGCGGCATTGAGAGTAATGCTTAGCAAGCAGTGGTAGTGCATTTTGAGGACGCATGGAATCCACGTCTATCTGTACTTGTACAATTGGCTGATCAGAGGCAGGACCCCACAGGAGACTGTAACAGGCTTTTCCCTGTACCGTCAACTGGGACTCCTTGTGAGCTATAAGAAATAATCCCTCACATCATCATGAATGATAGAATCCATAAGTGCCATGATCAACTCCTGATTGTCCAGAGCCTACCTGCCAGAGGACAGATTCAGATTTTTTCAGTTGCTGGAAAACAACCTGAAATCAAACCCAGCGACAATGGGATGTACTGGTAGCCACACGTGGGTATGTACATACAAGATACTGCTTGCCAGACTTCACTTTTGGTCCTTAAGCTACAGCTGAGGCCTGCATACACCACATAAACAGAAGAGTCACAGTCCTCCCTCAAGAACTGTAAGAGCTCTTGTGGTGGCTAGACCCAATGAACACACAGAAAAGGAAGGAGTACTTGTGGCACCTTAGAGAGTGTGAGCTACAGCTCACTTCATCGGATGCTCAAATAAATTTGTTAGTCTCTAAGGTGCCACAAGTACTCCTTTTCTTTTTGCAAATACAGACTAACACGGCTGCTACTCTGATACAGAAAGGGGGTTCCATTCTCTCTCCTTTCCAGTTAAGGACCTGACTTCCATATGGGATTTCGACGTCGTCTTCCTAAAATGATGGAACCTGCCTCTCTGAGCCACTGTCAGAGTGCTCAGTACACCACCTAACCATCAGGACAGTCTTTCTGGTGGCCATCAGCTCATCAGAGAGTCACCAAGCTCTCGTGGCCAGATTGCCTAACTTCTTTCCATAGGTCATGATACTGTTGAGACCATTCCCCAAGTTCATTCTTGAGGTGGTCTGAGACTTCCACCTAAACCAATTGATCACCTCGCCAGTCTTCTTCCTGAAGCTGCACTTGACACCAGGAGAAAAGAAGTTACATATTTTGGATGTGTCCAGAGCTTTGCTCTATTACCTTAACAGAACCAAATCTTTCTGGCTGCATCCCTGCCTCTTTGTGGCCCTTTCTGGCCCATCTAAAGGCCAAGCCATCTCATCTCAAAGAATCTCCAAGAGGATCACATAGTGCAGTTCCACCAACTATCAGATGGCTGGCAAGCCTCTTCCGCCAAACATCAAGACAAAGCCCACCAGGGCCCAGGCAGCATCTTCTGTTTGCTTCAGAAATGTTCCAGACTCAGGTCTGCAAGGTAGAGCAACCCAGTGACTTTTGTCAAATGTTATGCCCTTGACATGGTAGCCAGGTCAGATGCTGATTTTGGAAGAGCAGTACTGTGGTCGCTGTTTGACTGGCACTGCCAAAACCCCCCTCCTTCCTTCCGGGGGGGCTACTGTTTGCTAATCACCTGCAGAGTGATCCACATTAACCATTCTCCCTCCTTTGCGTACGTGTCACTCTACAGTAACTGTGGTGGTGGGTCCCATGCCCTGCCCTCCATCCCTGCCTTTGAGTCCACAGAAATGTGCACTTTGACCTCTGAGGAAACTGAGGGATTGTCATGGTGCCCTCCCATTTCTACCCTCACATAGAAGCATGAGGAAAGATAGGGTATATGCATGGCCCTAACAAACATTGCTAGTCCAAAAAACTGTCTTATGCACGTGAGGCTCCTGCACACCTTCTAGGGGATCCACACTGACTTGAAGAACCAGTTATTATAGAGAGAGACCTGTTCTATATTTCAGATAGATAATGGATCAGGCCACAGTGTTGGAATACAAAGTACAGCAACAAATGCACTCTCTTCAGATGGTTTTTAATAGGGCATTAGTCTATGCTGCCATCAGCACTGTTATCATTCTATCCTCTTCCACTTTCACTATGCTGCTTTCTTGGAGCTCTCTCCTATCTTGTTGGTCACATCATCAGTATCTTCCTTTAATGGCTCCTCAAGTCCAGGGCTCCACTGAAAGTCTTTCTGTCTCTTACTGCGCATGCATAAAAACTTATATCAGAAATTTAAGGTGTCATAAAACTGGTAGTGCCCACTGTAATTAAAAGCTTGATATCGGAATGTTCCTTATAACCCCACTGGCTTGCACCTGCTTATAACTTCTGAAAATGTTTTTCTGGCTATAATTTTCTATCATGGATCTCAGCTCATGTGTTGTCTTGTGTTTTTATTTATTTTTTTCTTAAACTTTGAGCAAAGGTGGGAGATGTACATTTTAGGTAAATGTACATGTTTTGCTCATGTCTCAAAAGTAGCTGAATTTATGATTTGAAATTTTCACATTAGCTAGATGTCAGTGAGCACTAGACCTTTTTTGTTCTCTGCAGAACCAAAAATAAGTGTTTTATAAGCATTTCAAATCTGTTTCACCCATTAAATTAGTATTGTGGTTAAAAATTGAAGTGGGAAGCCTCTTCTCTGCAGGCAAATTTTAACGCAGAAACAGATTGTGTATTGAAATGTTTGTGCTCAGATGGAGGTTATGCTCATAACTGCGGCAGAGGCTATTGCTTCAAGAGCAATATTGGGGCTTCTGGACACAACTGGTGAAGTCAGCAGAGTTTGTGTAAACTGCAAGCCCAATAATTTCTGTTCCAAGAGCTTCCAAGCGTCACTGGTGAAGCAAAAGTGGTTTTATGCTCTTTACTTGTAATGACTCTTGATTTCCCCCCCCCCTTAAAAGTAAATTAAAATGCAAGCTGCATATAACAATTTAACCTTCAGATTCTGAGTTAAATGTTCAAAAGTAGGTTAATGGGGAAAGTTGCAGTTCTGGTAGTAACATTAATTCAGCCGTGTTCCATGTTTTGCTTTGTTTGTGTTGCTTTTCAGATGTTTGTTTATATAGTTAAAAATGCAGAATGTGTAAGAGAGCAGGACTAATGTTACTGTGATAACTTTTTCCTGACTTGTCAACATTTAAACTTCTAACCTTGTGTTATATTAAACTGAAGTTTTGTATTTTAATATAAAGCACAAAACATTGGCATGATAATATTACAGCCTTTGTCGTGTCGGGACTGAAGTACCCTGGCAGAATTGTGTTGGAAGCCTTTGCAGTATTCCTGGTTCTAGCCAGTGCTGTCGTTCCCTCATTTTTAAGAAGGTGAAAAGTTAACAAACATCTAAAGGAAAATAATGGGAAGAATGTAATAGGAATGTCACTATTTGCAGCTTGCTCACTGGTAAAGTAGTTTTCTTATTTGTACGAATGACTTTAAAGACTTAAAGTTACAGAGAATCTGCCATTTACTCTAGTTTAAGAAGAACTAATCTGATCACTCTTCATATTTGCAAAGGAAAAATAAGGGCTCTCTAACACTTGATTAAAACCTTCAGTGTGCTACTTTCTAAATGCTTTCCCGTTGTAGAAAGAGATGCTAAGGTGGCTCTTTCAAGTTTTAGTTAAGAATTTGCGGTGGTAAAGTGTTTCTCTTATTTTCTTTGACAGAATCCATGTAACTATTAATTTCAGCACTGCATCTGTTCAATCCTCCAAGTATCATCATTACTCTGGTTTCTGTTTTGGAAACAAGAAGGCAAGTTTGTGTTTCATACTATGCAGTTCACTGTCTTATTTTTCTTTCTCTACCTTGTTTCTAGGTTCAACTGAATGCTGGCCAACTGCAGTATATCCGCTTAGCTCAGCCCGTATCAGGCACCCAGGTAGTCCAGGGACAGATCCAGACGCTTGCAGCCAACGCACAGCAGGTATGTACGGTAATACCAAAAACTTGTCATTAACTATTAAACTGTACTTCCTATGAGTTGAGATTCCAATTTCCGGCATTTCTGATTTTTCTGCTTTACTGCATTCATTAAAACAAAACAACACAGTGAAAGTCTGGAGTAACCATCTCGTTCATGTAAATGTGGGTAGTGGTGTAAATGTTCACAGCACTTGCACAAGGCCTATGGTGAAGCCCAGCCACTACTCCTTTAATGCCATAAGACACAAACAGTTCAGGCCTTCTGGAAAGATCACCAGTATAAGGAGGATTCATGAAAAAAGTGGGCTTGAAGGAAGAGGGCACATGACTGGCAAGCTGTGTGGGCATAGGGCAAATGAGAGAAGGCACAAAGCAGAGAGTGAAAGACACGAGTGTGATCCCTTTTTGTCCTTTGGAGCAATCTTAATGCTAGAAGCACATCTCTTGCATTGAAAGTCCATTAACACCAGTGCTGCAGGCTCAGGCTCTTAGCAGGGAGTCTCTTCATCCCTGAGGGTGGGTGAGTATGCGCTCCTAAGCAGATAGTGCTCCTTTGTGCAGATATGGGAGAAGTGGCAGATCATTCAAGAATGGCTCTTACATTTTTCAAAATGTAAGCTCCTTGATTTTTTTCCCGGTGCACTCCAAATGATCTAGTGCCTCTTCCTAGGACTGCATATAGTTGTCATAAGACATGACGTTTTATCTTCTCACCCTCGCCCAGTCACCTGTAATCACAAGAAATAAAACTAATCATGTTAATGAAAAATTAAGATGGCTACACTGCTTCATTACCCTCTAGATAGCCACTGAATGCATCTGATGAAGTGAGCTGTTGCTCACAGAAGCTTATGCGCAAATAAATTGGTTAGTCTCTAAGGTGCCACAAGTCCTCCTTTTCTTTTTGCGAATACAGACTAACATGGCTGTTACTCTGAAACCTTAGTTTGGAGATACACTCAAAGAAAGCTCTTTAAATATCAAAAACTCACATAAAGGGAAGCAACTTGAAGTCGACCAACTTAACATGAGTACATGACAGTTTTCAACTGGCTAGCCAGATTAGGGTTCAGTAGATGTGTGTTTCATTCTGTTAACCTCCCAAACTTTCAAGCATGTCCATTTTGTGCACGTTAAATGGATAGTTGGCCTCGTGCATTGGTCATAAGAAGTCTCCAGTCATACCAGAAATCTGTTTTTGTTACGTAAGATGCCTCTTGGAACTCCTGAAAACTTTCACCATTTTTTAATTGAGGCATTTTTGCAACTCAATCATTGACTTGGTTATCAGCCTGCACTGGTTGTGGGGTAGAGCTTAATGCTTCCCACACTTCATCTGTTCTGCTCTTCTCTTCCTTCTATTCCTTTTGACTAGGAGGATAGGGCAGTAACTCCTCAGAGCTAGAACTGCTCCAGAGATAGGGCAATAAGGTTTTCAATGAGAGCAGCACAGCTCAGATCAACACAACTGCTAAGATGCTTCATATTCTTGTTAGACAACTGTAGCTAAACGTAATTTTATCCCCCTTCAAAAATTGAAAGAACGGCTCATCTTCCTGTCTGTAAACTGTGTCCATATTCTGCTTATGAAAGTAAGAGGGGACGGCTTTGCATTGCTTTTTAATTATTGAATCCAACAATGCCCTTTGTTCGCAACTAGCATTCATTGCCATCCTACTGTGTGTGTGGTTTCAGATATTTTTTGTTTAAAATTGACATTTCTGTGAGCTTGTACGGGAGACTAATTTAGCGCAGAGGTAAATACCGAGAGATGGGACTTGTGGGTTCTGTTCCCAACTCTGCCACCGACTCACTGATATGGCTCTAGGCAAGGACCTTAATCTGTCTTGCTTTACCACACAGGGATGTTGTGAGGCTTAATTTAAAAAAAAAAAAAAATCTGTAAAGTGCTTGGCGATCCACCAGTGGGAGGGTAAAATATTGTTAATTTATTGTTGACCCAGCTGGAATGTTCCCTCACTGATCACCCGTGTCATTTCTTTATTGTAGATTACACAAACAGAAGTCCAGCAAGGACAGCAGCAGTTCAGCCAGTTCACAGATGGACAGGTACCTATCTCAGAACTCATGATGATTGACTGATCACTAGGGAGCCAATGTCCATGAAGTCAGAGCTAAGAAAGCTCTCGGTCGTTAGTACTAGGTGTCTAACAAGAAGTGGGACAGTGAGATTAGAAAGTCACTACCACTCCCAAAATGGACCTAGCAACCAGGATTCATGAGAACTGTGACAAACTTGTAGTTTATGTGAAGTCCTTGTATTATCTTGCTATATTTGCTCCAAATTAACCCAGCTCTTTGAGAATATGGCAAATCAGCTATTTAACTTTTTCCCTATCAATCTCCTCCCAGGTGCTACTAGAAATAAGATGATGTGTCTTATTAAGATAGCATCCTAGGAAACGTTTAAGCCAGTAAACAAGGATAGATACTTGGTGTGTAACCTCTCAGTGTGTCACTGGAAAGCTTTTTGAACAACTTGGGGGAGGTCTATTCTCAATTTGTCTGTGTGAAGGGAGTGTTTAATGATAATTTAGCACACTCTTTGTATTCATTTGTCATAAATGCTGCATATGAAGTAGATGGAATAATTTCTTTAAGTACTTTGAATGGACACATCAGACTAGATCCAGTTAGGTGTAGATTTGCCACAAATAAACTTTGTAATACAATTTGTTGAAGATAGGGCTAATATGAAATGCAGCCTGGTAAAACTTCAAGGTGTAGACTACTAGAAAATAGAAATCACTACTAAATTGATATTGAGCAAACTGGGAGTAAATGTATAAATAAGCAATTCAAGATATAAACCAGATTGCAGGAAAGGCTCAATAAATCAAACTGAGCCATAAGCTGTGGAAGTGTGTTGGAGGATACTGTCTCTCTCTATTCAGACAAGTTGTGAAACTCGTATCCAGTGCGAGAACAAAAGTTAGTTCTGTCTGCTTGGAATATGTAATAGGATTTCAAGTCTAAGTGGTTGAGCACTAATTGAATTTATCATGCAGAGTGCCAAACGAAGGTGATTAGAAGTAACCTGACAAACTGACTCTGATACTTATCAAAGGTTAAATCATCAGTAGGGGCTTTTTCAGTCCTAATCTGTTCAGGAATCAAACTCTCATAGCATTATACATATAAAACAAAGTCTGTCAGGGTCCAACCGGGCATCAGAAATGCATAAAATTACTTCATTATACTGTCACATTTTGGTATTTAAGGCCTAGAGTAATGCATGCTCCAACTTTTTGAGCACATTTTACTTGCTTTGTGTGTTGATTTAAACCATTGGTCAAATCTGAGGGCTACATGGCTGCATGCTCCTAAGAGTTGAACATCTCGCTGACACTTGATTACCTTTTTTCCCACCCCCTTTCAACCTCTTCCAGCAACTCTATCAGATTCAGCAAGTGACCATGCCTGCAGGTCAGGACATCACACAGCCCATGTTTATTCAGTCCACCAATCAGACTTCTGATGGACAAGCTCCTCAGGTTGCAGGGGACTGAATGAGCCCACTGTAGTGAGTATTCTGTCAGCATGGAAATTGACACATACCAGCTTGACTTTTGCCATTCCGACCGGCTCTGATGAAGACGTCTCCCTCTGTGTAGCTGTACTTGATATGAAGCCTATAGTAGGCTCTGATCTCTGGTGCCTCTGGCGGGCATGAGCAAATATCCAACAGAAACGGACAGGGAGGCAATGTTTTTATTTTTTTTCAGAAATCAGTATGTCGACATCCTTAGCTGCTTGTTTATCTTGATAAAACTGAAAATAATTAAACAAAATGGAAATCTATAGCAGCTTATTAAATGATGTAGAACATTTTTCTTTGGTCAAATTTGTAAAAAGGTCCTGCATCTTGTTTCTCATAACAGCTTTATTGGCAGTATTCTGTTTGTATTCTACTCTGAATAGAGCTAGACTAAGGTATCTCAACTTGGTAGTTCAGTAGGGGTGTATGCGTGTGTGTACGCACGTGTGCACCTGAGTGTACTGGGAGATTTTCCTCCCCACCGCCCCTCTGGTTTTGGTAAGCCTGGGCATTGGATAGTTGCAGCTTCTGGGGGAATAAAATATTCCTTGCGTTACAACGAACATCTCGTCTAAGGACAGTAGAGGCTCTAACTTGTCCCAGTCTATTCCAGAAACACGAAAGGAAATCTGGAAGGAAAAAAAAACGTTGTTAACCATTGTGCTAGTCTCAGTCAATGCATGTATTATAAGCTGCATGAAATGCAATAAATTTCTTTTTAGATAATCTGCATGTCTTTTACTGGCTTCAGAGGAGCAGCCGGGTTAGTCTGTATTCGCAAAAAGAACAGGAGGACTTGTGGCACCTTAGAGACGAACAAATGTATTTGAGCATAAGCTTTCTTGAGCTACAGCTCACTTCATCGGATGTATTCAGTGGAAAATACAGTGGGGAGATTTATATACACAGAGAACATGAAACAATGGGTGTTCTCATACACACTGTAACCAGAGTGATCACTTAAGATGAGCTAATACCAGCTGGCGGGGAGAGGGGGGAAAAAACCTTTTGTAGTGATGATCAAGGTGGGCCATTTCCAGCAGTTGACAAGAATGTCTGAGGAACGGGGGGGGGGGGGGGGGAATAAACATGGGGAAATAGTTTTACTTGGTGTAATGACCCATCCGCTCCCAGTCTCTATTCAAGCCTACATTAATTGTATCGAGTTTGCAAATTAATTCCAATTCAGCAGTCTCTCGTTGGAGTCTGTTTTTGAAGTCTTTTTGTTGTAATATTGCGACTTTTAGGTCTGTAATCGAGTGACTAGAGAGATTGAAGTGTTCTCCGACTGGTTTATGAATGTTATAATTCTTGACATCTGATTTGTGTCCATTTATTCTTTTACGTAGAGACTATCCAGTTTGACCAATGTACATGGCAGAGGGGCATTGCTGGCACATGATGGCATATATCACATCAGTGTCTGAGCATATGTATGAGTACCAAAAGTAACCAGCACAAACCCAACAAGGTGATAGCCTCCTACTGAAGCTCTTAAGGGCAGGTCCTGTAAAAATGTTACAAAATGCCATGAGAAATGAAACTGCAGGAAAAGGGATTCAGTGGGTGGGGAGGGCCAGATGGGGTCTTGCTTCCTGGAGGCGTGGTTCAAATGCGAGACATAACTGATGAGATTCTACTTCTGTATCCTGCCTTTCACATCAAAAGAGCGCCACACACTCCTTAAACTAGAACACAAACTAAATACTGTGATCATATCATCCACCACTGAAATGCAGCCGTTCCTGGGTAGAACACAGCTATTTAACTGTGCATAGCAACACTGCATGACAGTTCAGTACAAGAGGTTAGGAATGCCCTTTGCCCAATAGAAGCTACGGGGCAGGTGGGTCTTAGGGAGACAGATGTAATTGTCTGAGTTTGAATTCAGCTAGAAGCTCCATTTTTATGAAATACATCTTATGCTCAAATGTGGTCAGGACTTCCGTTTATATCTTGTCCAAAATATGGACGCAATTTTGATTATCCCAACCAGGTCCCTTGTTAGATGTCGACACATCTAACAGCATGATACAACTGGCAGACTCTGCTCAGGAGTGGCCTCAGGTTGCTGTGAGGTGCCTGAGCAGAGCAGTGTGAAGGACTCTCTCCCTTGCATTGTCTGGCTGTAGCTCATTGTTAAATTTCTTATTTTTAAAAACATCAAATTCACCCAGTTTTTAAAATGAGAACTGTGGCTAAAACTGTGCTCAGCAGGTAATCTGAGCCATTTAGGTGATAGAACACTTGGGTTGTAATGGACTGTGGCCAATTATAATTCAATAACATCAGTGAGACCATCTGTTTCTTCCTCACAATCTCAAACTCAGCTGTGCAGTGAGCAGAGTTAGCATGTAGAACTTTGAGTAGGCATCTGCCTTCAGGCATAGCCCTGGACGTATGGGAATTTCCGAGATAACTGCTTCCAAAGACAGAAAATTCCAGTTGTTTCAATGCTTGACTGCTACAAATTAATAGACGTGAAGACCGATCTGATCTGACCTAGAGAGTCAGAGGAGATTTGTTGCATGTCCAAACCTTCTGGGCCTTATGAACCAGGACTTTCCTCTGCTTAAGTCTAAATGTGTAGAAAATTAAACATTTGGGGGCTGAGGCTTTCCTTAAAATTGGTGCTTTTATTGTAACCTGTCACAGCTTTCTCAGTTGAAGCATGACTTGGACCAGTGTTTTTGATTGAAGAATCCAGGGTCAATTTTAGCTGTCTTAAAAATTTGCCTTTGTTAGAAGAACCACCTGAATATAGGTGGGAGAAAATAATTCCACACATACTCTTGTTCGAGCTGAACAAATGCTTCATGTCCAAAGACTGGCCACTAGAGGGCACCACACAACGGTGTACATTTTGCATGGGTCTGTGTCTCACTTAAGGAGATGTAGAAGTATTGGAAGTTAACCTGGGACATGTCTGTGGCTGCACTGTGCTCCATATCATTACACAGATGGACTTCATTCCGCAAGTATGTGGCTGGCGGTTCTGTCTGTACTCAAAAGATGACACATCAGAGGGTTCCTCCTCCCTTCTCACTCCCTCACTGGCCACATGTCAGGTGTGTTCTTCATGCAACGATCTTTGCACCAAGAAAGCTGCTGGCAATTGATAGCATCCTGGTTAACTTGGTGACCATGAGCAACTGACCCAGGCAGAATTGCTGTTTCAGACCTGGCCATTGTAAGCCCAGCTGAGCGTGAAAGTGAAGGGTTTGGGTGGGTGGCAAAAAGAAGTTACTTGCTTCATAAGCAGCTCAGTTGGCAAAAGAAAGGAGCAGCATTTAATTTATGCCTAGGGGGATGCCAAGCAGCACAGCTGGAGAATTAGCATGTAATTAAGGGTACTTCAGCACAGCACTTCAGGTCAAACCACTTCTGTGCAAGGAAATGGTGCCTGGCTGAAGTGTCCCAGCACCTTGTAAAAGTTAAGAGCTGACTCAAGGGGTAGAGTTTACTGGGTTTTTCAAAGGGCTTTTGAGAAGGCCTCTTTACCCCAATCATTGTTGTCCTTTATTGGTTTTAATAGCACAGTCTGAGCCTGGATTAAAGAGGTTTAAATGATAGGAAACAAGCTTATTGAAAGGTTTCAGAGTAACAGCCGTGTTAGTCTGTATTCGCAAAAAGAAAAGGAGGACTTGTGGCACCTTAGAGACTAACCAATTTATTTGAGCATGAGCTTTCGTGAGCTACAGCTGTAGCTGAGTGCTGAGCTGTAGCTCACGAAAGCTCATGCTCAAATAAATTGGTTAGTCTCTAAGGTGCCACAAGTACTCCTTTTCTTTAAGCTTATTGAAGTGGAGGACCATGAATACTGAGGTCCCCCATTGTTAATACAGGGAGTTGGGATTTTCAGACGCGCTCGGCATTGTCCTAACTCTGCTCCCGTTGAAGTCCATGATCTGAGCTAGGTCAACGCTGAGGGCTACTGATCTCTCCCCTTTAATGACTTGAGCAGTGGAGAGCCAGTTCTGAAGTTCAGCTGCAACACCCAACTCTCTTGGGCAGCACAAGCCTAGGAAGTTTGAGATTCCAGGCAAATGACATTGCCTGGGGAGCAGGGAGGATTAAGAAAGCACAATGGTAAATGAAATTGCACTGAGAGAAACCTAAGGAAACGTATGCTACCAGAAATAATCTCTGCGCTGTGAACGGCAGCATCCTCTGGGGAAAGATGTCGGACTCCTCCCAGACAGCTCAGTGAAAATGTTACCCCATTGCACAATAGCCATTATGAACTCAAATGGAAGAAAAAAAGGATGCTTTAGAAATTGCACAGTGATAAGTCGTGCTTAGAACTTGTGCGTGAAAAACCTCATCCCACCTGCAAAAATACACATCAACCGTAACCCCAACAAGGGCAACTTTAAAGCCGTGACAAGGTGAAGTTTGGGTAAAGCCAGAGATGGCAAGGGTGAGATTATCTAGGAGAGTTAGAGGAGACTTGAAAACGGCTGGCTTCCCTCAACCTTACGAGAAAACGAGGGACCGCTCCCGTCAATGGAGGTGGTATGGTGGTATGTTTAGCGCCCATCGCAGGAAACACCCCTCTACTCAGCCCATGCCTGGAATTAGCTGCTTCAGAAGGTCGTTAGAACACAGCCTGCCTGGATTGCATCCAACACTGGGTAATTGGAAATCCCTTTTGGTAGCGCTGTGAAGCAAGACAATAAGCTCAATACAGGAGTACCTGCATGAAGTTCTCTGGCCTGGGCTATACAGGAGATCAGACTAGATCAGTGGTTCTCAGCCAGGGATACGCATACCCCTGGGGTACGCCGAAGTCTTCCAGGGGGTACATCAACTCATCTAGATATTTGCCTAGTTTTACAACAAAACTACATAAAAAGCACTAGCGAAGTCAGTACAAATTAAATTTCATACAATGACTTGTCTATGCTGTTCTATATACTATACACTGAAACTAGCCACTGGACTAAATGTTCTAATGGTCCCTTCTGGCCTTGGAAACTAAGAGAGGGTGACTTTAAATGTCGCAGCAAGCCATAAAATGATGGCCGGGCTGGGTCAGAGAGGAATGCCTCCCTTGCACTCTAATGGCTGTGGCCACAATTAAGAGATGTAGCTGCCTTTTTGCACCTGGCATTGCACATTGCCAAGGCACTGGGTAACTTGATTAGCTGAATACATGGATCAGTTTTAAGATGGCATCACTCCGTCCCTCCTGTTGAAGAGGGAGAAAAGAATGTGATCTCGGGGTTTGGCAGAAGATAACCAATGCTATTTCTGCTTCTCCTGCCAGGGAAAAGAAAGCACTTAGCATTTAGACTTCTGAGTCTGCCATAATTTCTGATTTAATCACTGCGGGAGGGGAGGGGGGGTTGTGATGTATGTTTTACTTCTGATCTCAGCATTCATGCTCACACTCGGCTGAAAGATGACCATTAGCTGGGTTCTTTCTTTACAAGGAGTCTGTAGGATCAATTTAGGCTTTTCTTCCTCCACGGGAGTGATTAGCTAAGCACAAACCATGAGAGAGAGAACGTGCCACTGTTGCTTACACTTGGGAATCAGTATTCTCATCTCAGTGGGCTGTTTGTTACGACAACTGCCCTTGTTCTGAGGTTTGCAAGTCGTCAGCACAGGTTATGTGACTGCCCCCTTCCCCCAAGCAAAAGTCTGGTGCTAAGTTCACCCTCTGGGGTAAGGACTATCACTGTGTGGGAACTGCTTCAACAGTCCGCAAAGGAATTGGAGATGTACAAAGAGCATAACTTACTGCTGCATAAGAAATAAACTCTAACAGTCCCATGGGATAAGGCCACATGCGCTTGCTTGTTTCTGAGGAGGTATAAAGCACACAAGCAAAGCTGAGTAGTTTAGGGGATTGTTGATCTGGATAAAAACACATTGTGTGGTGTATTGGGGGAAAAAAAACAGGCCCTGCTTCTGCTCCCCTGCACCTGTGCAGAGGGCTGTGAAAACACCATCAAGTCAGACTGGTTGCACTTCATAGGGGTGCAAAATGCCTGACATTCAGGGCAGTGAACTCTGGGGCCCATTGTGTCACATTCACCGTTCGTGGATGGATTGTGTGTGTATAAAGTATATAGTTAGAGGTAAAAGGGCAGGCATGGCTCTTGTACACCCACCTAGCTCTGTTGAAAGTCGGGAGGGCTGGGGGAGTTAGTTACCAAAGGAGGCCATTAGATCATCTAATCTGACTCTGCATAATGCAGGCTGTTAAATTTCACCCCTGTGCTGAGTATTTGACAAAAGATGCTCCCAAAAAGGCAAACAAGTCTTGATTGGAAGATGTCAAGAGCTGACGAGTCCCCTCTTCCCTTGGTCGTTTGTTCCCATGGCTGCTCGCTCGCACGATTTAAAAAAATTGTATCTAATTTCTGACTTGAATGTGGCTAGCATCCGCGGCAGAAGTGGACCTGAGAACAATTGTGGTTTGATCCCACCTTAAGGTCGGTCTGGAAATTCTGACCCTGCGTTCCAGAAGACATTGGGCAATCGTTTCCATGGTCTTCCCCACCTTCTGGCTCGAAAGGTCAAGATCCTCAGCTGCTGTCTGTCAGCAGGTCTATGCTGATTTACACCAGCTGGCTCAGAAGATTTCCCAGAGTGGTGTTTGGAAACACGCTTCCCCGAGGAACCCACGCAGGTTGGACAGCAGGGGTTTTTTTCTTCATAAAAGAAGGCCCTCTTGAATGTTTATACTTGGTGTTTAAGTTTTTTAAAACATTTGTAGAGGATATTATGATAAATCAGAATAATATTTCCACTGGGCTAGTTTCACAAGCTGTAAGCCTCGCCCACACAGCTGAGGGTCCTGAAGATGAACTGAAGTATTGCTGTTTGGCTAAACGTGTCTGAGTGACGGTATTTTGTATCCTGAAGTAACCCCGAGAGCCTCCCTCTTGTACTGGGAGAAAAAACCAAGAACCATCCTAGCGTGGAAAACTCTGGGGTGGTGCACCCCAGGCTCTTGGGCGTTGGGATATTATGGGTGAAATAATTAGTCTGATGCTTTCTATAGAGCCTTTCGTGCCAAAGTGCTGTGCAAACTACAGCCCCGATCCCGCAATATGAACCTGACAGGGTGTCAGGAGGTGACGGGGATTGCCGGGAGCCTTTTGTAGCATCAGCACCACTGAAATGCAGCTGTCTCTGGGGTGGAGGACAGCAGACAACACCCACAACAGAAGAGTGAATAGTAAAAATTGGGCTGGGACAAACCATGAGGTTTTTATAAAAGTGCCATGGGATCTTAGCATCCATTTAGCACCAATAGTCAGTATCTATTTAAGCCCTTGGCTGAAAGGTGCCCATGTGTTAAATTGCCCAGGACTTGGTGTATCTGGCTGGGAGGGATGAAATGCTTGAAATGAAATTGCCAGGGTTTGAACCTGTCATTACAAATATCTCAGCCCCCTCTGACCAGTCCAATGGGCTCGACTCATGCTTGCTTTGATGCCTGTTTCATTTCCCCAGGGCAGGCATCTCTGAAGTGCCCAGCTCTGTGGTGCGGAGGCGCCTGGCATGCTACAAAAAAAGTACAGGCTGTTCTTGGGCAACAGAAACCTCTGGGGGCGTCTCGGGAGGACGACTCCTTTTACAGCACTCGGCGTGGTGACTGGGGGCAGGATGCCAGCCAGGCCCAGGGGCCTTTGGGTAGGAACAGCTGAGTTCTAACGGACTTTGCACAGCTGTCCCTCTGCTTAACTCTCCATAGGAAACTATTGAGCTGCACCAAACCCGCCTTCGCGAATGTGTCTAGAATGCAAACAGGTGGCTGGGCTTGTTCTGCACGTTGCGTATCGGCGAGTCTGCAGAGGGACATAAGTAAATCCATCTGACAAGCAACGCTACTTCTTCCACCTTCCTTCAGTCAAGAAACGAACCTTCAATATCTCAGCCAAAGCCCTAGAGATGCAAGCACACCCAGGCTCTTATTAACCTGTTATTCTAGTGGGTCCCCATCGCCCTCCCAGCCTGGGTCAATTCTGCCCTCGATATGGACTCCCTGGAGTCCATGAGAGAGGGAGAAAAATGACCCTGTTCATCAAATTCAAGGCCAGAAAGGATCATCATCTCTGTCCTCCTGTATAACCCAAGCTAGAGAATTTTCCCCCATTAACTCCTAGAGCTGATTTGTTAGAAAAAGTCCAATCTTGATTTAAAAACAGTCAGCCATGGAAAATCCACCACGACCCTTGGGAACGTTGCTAGATCTGGTGGGAAAACAGTCAAGAAACTTCATGGGAAACTTTCAAATTGTCTCTGTTTGACAGGTTTCAAAAAGAAATTATTTTCTCGTTATTTAGAAATTGTTACCAAAGAAAATGAAAATGTTCCCCCGGGGAAGGTTCCCCATTTCGCTCCTTCTTTTTCCCTTCTCGAGCTGCTCAAAAATGGGAAAACTTTTGGGGGGAAAAAAAATTCATGAATTGTTTTCCATCCACATTTTCTCTCTCGGGGTGTTGGCGGCTGATTCGTTTAATTGCAGTTGTAAACACGAGGGAAATAACCTACTGCCCCTTGGGGGAATGTATGACAATGCAGCAGAGGGAGCAAATTGTGCGAAACTCGACTTCCCCCGTCTCTGATTTCAGGCTGTTGCAGTAGCATGTGCTCAGAGCCGCAGCCACATCGCACGTGCAGCGAAGAGCTTTCACACCAGTGCCGCCCCAGCGCAGGGAGGGACACCCAGCAGGCACGGTTGGAGTTGCAAGGCCTGTGATCTTCCCTGGGGCTTGGGAGGCAAGCTCTGAAAGGAGCGCTAATGCCCAGCGTGGGGGTCTTGCCCTTCTCATCATTGGAGGGAGAGAAGGAAAAAAACCCAAGTTGGGACAGAGGCAAATGGCTGCTCCCAGGACCAGCTCTGCATGCCAGGCAAGGTTGCTAATCTGCAGGAGGCCGGGCTCCACAGGAGCCTGATGGGTGGTCCCTTGTTCCAGCTGCAGTAAGGGAGGGTCAGCGTCAACGCTTGCCCTAACAGGTGCTTCTGGCTTTGGCGAACTGGGCCAAGGACCTCCACCAAACCACATCTATAGCTGAGTCAATATCCTCCCCCTCAGCCAGCTGGAGATAACACCCCACCCCATCTCTCCTGCCCCTCCATGCCACTTCACCCATCCTCCATCCACTGTCAGACTCCGTCCCCACTGCAGACTGCAGCCCGCCCCACGTAACCAACCCCCTCCCCGCCTGCTTTGGACCCCGAATGACACTGGGGCAATGGCTGCTACTCAGCGCTGGGCACCAGGCCGTAAAGAAACTGTCCCTGCTCGTCTGCGCTCAGGGCTCGGGCAGCAGTTGGCGGGTCCTGTGCAGACAGCTGGCGAAGACATGAAGAGGAGGCTTTTGCTCCCCAGGGCCCATCTGCTCCCGTGGCTGGCACCGTGTCCATCCCTCCGCCTTGTTCGTCTCGTCCCCTTTCTCCCAGGTGACATTTCAGCAGCAAACCATTGCCCGCGAACTGGCGTCCCACAGGTGGATGTGGCCCGCTGGGAGCTTTGCTCTGCCTCTCCCAGCAGCGGCTGGGCTGTATTGATTAGAAAAGGGGAGAGGAGAAAAGCCACGCCACTCTGGCAAAGGGCCAAGCTCCTGTCCTTCGTGCTGACTGCTACCCTGTGAGACCGTAACAGGCCGATACCTGAGCCGCACCCAGGCCAGGGGAAAGGAAAGCGCTGAGCACGGGGCTCCTATCCTGCCTGTTTCCAGCTCTGCCACAGACTCGCTGTGGGACCTTGGGTAAGTCACTTCACCTCTCTCTCGGCCTCCATCTCCTCACCCGTCCCGGGGAGTGTCTCCAAAGAGCAGCGGTGAGAATCATAGAATCTCAGGGTTGGAAGGGACCTCAGGAGGTCATCTAGTCCACCCCCCTGCTCAAAGCAGGAGCCATCCCCAATTTCTGCCCCAGATCCCTAAATGGTCCCCTCGAGGATTGAACTCACAACCCTGGGTTTAGCCGGCCAAAGCTCAAACCACTGAGCTATCCCTCCCGCCATTGGGAGCCATTGCTGCACAGAACCGTCCGGGAAACGCACGCTGGGAGTTCATGACGTGGGCACCAACTTTTACTTTTCCCCTGGGGCGCTTCACCCCTGCTCCGCCCCGAGGCCTCACCCGTCCTCCGCCCCTTCCTCTGAGGCCCCGCCCTCCCCCATCTCTTCCCGCCCCCACCCACCCACCCACCACTCGCCGCTCTCCCAAGCCACAAAGCACCTGTTTGGTGGTGTCCTAGATCCACTGTTTGGTGGTGCCTCAGATTAGCTGACCGGCGCACCACCAAACAGCAGGTGCTGTGAGCTGGTGGGTGCTGAGCACCTGTTATTTTTTTTCATGGGTGCTCCAGCTGCAGAGCACCCAGGGAGTCAGGGCCTATGGTTCATGACAACTTTGGAACTTTCCAAAAGTCTGAGCTTTCTGCGAAAACACACTCCACTTCTGCTTGCTAAATACTTCTGGGTGTGTGTGTGGAGGGAAAGTCTGCTGGCCACATGGGAGCTGGGAATGACTGTGCATGACAGCGCTTCGCTGCGGGCTCAGAACAGGGCTGTTTGAATTGAACATGAGTGTGAGCCAGATACATGCGACGGATTAGAGCTGGTACGAAAAGGAGCCAGGCGGAGGGCTGTGGAAAATGTCAACATTTCATCAGACACCAAACAATTTTGGCCATAAGCTGCTGGGGGAAGAAAAGCCCCAAACCAACTTTTGAGGAAAGTTAGCAGCTTTCTGCCAAAATCCTCAGTTCGTCAAACACACCATTTTGCATGGAAAAAAGTGTAGACGAGCCGTTTGACAGATCCCTCCCAGCTTTGGGGTGCATGGTGGCTTCCCCCCTCCTCGGACAAACCCTGAGTTTGATTTTTTAAGGGCTGGCTGGAAAACAAGAATTCCGTCATGTGAAAAATGTCAAGAGTTTGACTTTTGGTTTTCATTCTGCATCAGACCAGAACTGACTGCACGCTAGCCCGCTCTGCGATCTGCCGCTTGGTTTGTGAAGGAGCGTTGTAACCGTGCCGTTGTGGATGCTGATGGCATTCCCAGGACTGGCCCGGATCTGGCAAAGACTCTCACCCGTGCTTCTCTTGAAGCACGATGCAGCCCCATGGTACAGAGCACTGAGTGTTTTGGTCCTGCTCGTAGGCTTAAAGTTAAACGTGCACAAGTCTTTGCAGGCTTGGGGCCTTGGGCTGGCACCATTTCAAACCTAGGACCCCTTTCTACTGGGCAGAGGGCCTGAAAAATAAAATGCAGGGGTGAGTGCTGCAAACAAGCTGCCGGTGAGACTATTGGGCCTGGCTGCCATCAGTTAATAAGTGCTAGCAAGCCTTCTGCAGCTATGGGAAGCTTTGTCCAAGCCCTCCTGGGAGAGAATCATAGAATCATAGAATATAAGGGTTGGAAGGGACCCCAGAAGGTCATCTAGTCCAACCCCCTGCTCGAAGCAGGACCAATTCCCAGAGGATGGAGGTCAGGGCATGCTCCTTAGTGAACAGAATTCAAGAGAAAACCCTGCTCCGGTGTCTGAACTCAAACTCCCGGTTTCAGTTGAGCTGCACTAGGCAGTCTGCCCTCTTCATGGAGTGAGGGGAGGACATTGCCTCCCCCCTGTGTTCCTGGCAGCAAGCAAATGCTATTTCAGTGGCTGGAGGCCTCAAAGACCCAGACATGAATGATCAATGGGCTAGAGGCTCAGGGCCAGATTCTGTTATGCTGGTGTAAACCTATTGCCCTTGGCTAATTCAGATTTACACCGGCGTTCCTGAGATCCCTCTGTCCTTTGCCGCACTGGGCCTCGCTGTGCTTGTGCTCTACGTGTGTATGTTCGTGTGTGTAGAAAGATTATGCCACATGCACAAGCACCTGCCACCCGCCGCCCGATGCCTTTTGTGCTTGGAAACATTTTACTCCTCGGTGCTAAATTCAGCTTTCCCTGTATCCTGGTTTTGCCCCTTCTTAAAGAGAAGCCAAGAGCTTCCCCCAAATCCCTGTGAACCTCATGGTTGGTACACCCTGCCCTATTGTGTTTCAGGCAATGTGGCCTACAGAATAGGGCAACCAGGATTTGGAAGATCTGGATTCTGTTCCCAGCTCTGCCACTGGCTTGGGGCAAGTCACTCATCTGCTCTGTGCCTCGGTTTTCCGTTTGGTAGAATGGGGATAACGTTTCTCTGCTTTTCGGCTCAATGGATGACAAGTGCTGTAGGTGCTCGAGTCCATTATTTTAGGGATCGATTTAAGGAGCTCTAAGAAACAAGGTCCTCCCCCCCCCCCCCCCCCCAGTACTACACCCTAGTGTTAAAAAAAAATGCCATTGCACGATTTCTCCCAGACACAGGCCGGGCAGCCTGCGCCCTCGTCGCTCAGAGAGACTTTGTGTTTCTCAGCCGGGGTCAATGAGTTAAGCCAGGTGTGAGAGAGGATTTCTGCTTAATTTACAACCTTTGGTTTCTCTACCAAATGACAAACAGCCGGCGTATGTGACACTCGCAAGCTGGAGGCCCAGGGAGCAGGTGGGAAGGAGTTAAGTGAGTGCCACATTGGGCCTGTTTTGAATGTGGACGATGTTGAGCTGGAGCAAGAAATCACTTCTTGGGCTGCTTAGCTGGTCGGGAGCTTGTCTGTGGCCGAGTTCTGTCCTCACGTACGCACGTGCAATCCCAACGAGCGGCGTGAGGCTGCGTGGGCACCACTGAGGGAAGGGTGGCCCTAGGACTTAAACCAACAAGGCACCAAATCAGCCTGTTGGGTTCTAGCCATCTCCAAAAGAAGCCTGGCAACGTTGGCGTCTGAGTGTAAATGCTTGAGGCAGCTGAAGGCCACGAGCTCACATGTCCCGTCTCAGCCAGAACTTGCAGATCTCAGCAGATCAATTCCTCCCCACCTCAGGGCGGGATGGCCTGTGAGGAAGCTGCTTCCCCCGGCAGACACAGTCTCTGAAGAGGGAGCTTCATTTGTTCTCTGGGGTGTTTTTGCTGCTTTCCTTCTGGCTACATGTCCAGTGCTCTGCAGGTGGGTCTCTTTCCTCCCCTCCATGCCAAGGCTGGTGCCATCTGAAGTTGTCCCTAAATGCTCTGCTGATCTGACAGCACCTTCCACCCCAGGATTTCAAAGCACTTTACAGATTATTTAAGCCTTGTGGGCAAGTTGTACCATGATCCCCATTTACTAGATGGCGCAGAGAGGTTAAGTGACTTGCCCAAGGTCTCAGACTGTGTCAGGGCCAGGAAGAGCACCCAAGAGTCCTCACTTGGAGTCCCCTTCTTAAGTTGCTATGTCCCGTTCCCTACTCACACAGAGCTGGAGAAAGAACCCAGCGGCCCTGACCCTCAGCTCCTTGGATTTAACTCTTCCACCACACTCCAGTGAAGGGAGGAAGAAGGAGATGAAGAAACAGGAGAACTTAGCTCTTTATTCACATGCCTGGAATTCACCCCTGACTCAGGAAAAATCCCAAGTTTCTTTCTAGTTCCAGAGCCAGGCAAGTGGCCAATCCTGCAGCAACCAGGGAGCCCTGTCTGCCCCCATCCCCCTGTATAAGTCAGCCCCTGCGTCTGGGTGCTTTGTTGGGGCAGCCCCATTCCTAGAGCACCTGCCATGCTGGGCACGGAGTGCTTTGCTGACTCAGCAGGCTCCATGAGCGCCGCTCTCCCCTGCCCAGGAGGCTGGGGAGGTACAGGTGGGCCGGGGTTAAAGACTGGAGTTGTTGGAATCCATCCCTGTTGCTAGTTGTCAGAAGCTGCCGTCACTAGGGGACGGCCTCCTCCTAAGACTTTTTGTTTAGTATGTTCAAGTGCGTGTGAGCTTGAGAGCCAGGAACTAATGGCCCTGGCTGCGGCCAAGTATGTGAAAGCAGGTGCTCTGCAGGCATCCCACTCCAGCAGCAGCTCCCGCTCCTCTATTCTTGGGACCCCCCCGTGCACCTCAATCCCCACCTGCAGCCCATCATGCTATTCCAAACCTAGACTTCTCACACAGCTCTGCCGACACCCCTCAGACCTGACCTACAGGCCCCCTTTCCCCCCAACTGCAAATCCAGACTGTCTGCTCCCGCAGCTCTGACCTGTACTTCCTTTCATTAGTCACGGCCTGACCCCTTCCAAAGCTCGGTCAATGCATCTCGCTCCCAGGCTGCAGCCAGTGCTGCTGGAACTAGGGATGCTGCTGCACCCCCTGGCTTGGAGTAGGAATAACAAACACCAAAGACATGGCTTCCATCATCAGCACTCCTGGCTGCAGCTGCCTCTGCCCTCCCAGTCTCAGGCCCCTAGCAGACCGAGTCATCCACAGGCCAAACGCCGTGACTTTTTTGGTGGGGTGCAAGAACCAGAGCCAGGTGGAACCCTGGGAACTAACTTTCACATGCGCTGTGAGCAGGATGGACTCAGGGCTGTGCAGGTGACAAGCCGTAGAGTCAGCTCGCCACCCTAGCTAGACTCGTTGCCCAGGGCTTTCTGAAACCCCAGGGCTGTTTGGATTTTCCCTTTGATCTAACCATGCTCTCAGCTTGGTGCCAGGATCCCGAGCACGGGGCTGGCAGGCCGCACCCTCCGCACAAAGCCAGAGCTCCTGTGTTCCCTCCCCCCACCCCTGAGCTCAGGGCTGGAACACAGCTCCCGTCCCCTATTAGATTCTGCAAGAAGTCACCCTGTAGTCACCCTGCGGCTCCTCTCTGCTTTCTACTACTCCCACCTCCCAGCCCAGCAACTTTGCTACCACATACAGAATCTGAAAAACTTACTGGAAATCCTGTGCATGCAAATTCTGTCCTCTCTGCGGTGCCAGGAATTCACGCTGCAGTCCCAAGAGGGAAATGGGCTCAAAGCACACAGGCCTCCTCACACTTAATCTACCAGGCCTTGGAGTTCCTCTTCAAAGTTTCATCATAGGGTGTTGGGAGGGGGGGAGAAAAGGGGGTGCAGTCAGACAGGGCTGTGGGGGAGATGGTGGTGAAACAGCCGGTGGCGTGGGCTAGCTTCCCGAAACCTTTGACGGTTCTGATGGATAGGTCGGTGCAATATTGATTGCGACTCCCTGGCTCTTTCTCAGACACAACCAACAAACCCTTCGCTCTAGAATCCGTCAGGTTCTGACGAGGGGAACACACCAAGCTCGGAAAGCCGAGGCAGAGACACGGATGTTTGGAGAGAGCCAGCTCTTCTTCAAGCAACGCCAAGTCACGGTTTTACCAGTCCAGGCCCCCGGAGAGGTGCATCTCCACAGTGCTTTCACACAGACTGACCAGGAAAACACCGGCAAGGGCCCTGCATCTCCATTAGCTTAATAACCTGGGTAAACAAACGTATGATTGATTTCTAGAGAGAGGAGAGCGCTAAGATTGAAAATATACCTTAAATAGATGCTGCCAGGGGACTTTAAACCCCAGATGCATATTTGATAAATAAGACTTTAAATATCCTAGGATCAATACAAATTTCCCCAAAATAGAACTGGGCCTGGCTTGGGCTCTCTCACACCCTTTGCCATGTTTGCAACCCTATTATTACAGCCCCCTGCTGGCCCATGGAGCCAGCCAGGGGAACTTGACCTGAAACTGACGTGAAATTGATGAGTTGTTTTCCTTCAGAGCAGCCCGAAAACAAAGGGTGAGAAGTAGTTTAATTTTTAAACAATTATTCCCTTTTACTAATCTCAGTTTTGGTTAACATAAGGAAGGAGATTTTAGAGATGAGAGCAGAAGCAGCGAGAGCCTAAAAGCAGAGCAATGGAGTGGGGAAGGTCATTGTAGTCAGATTGTTAGAAGCCGCCCCCCCCCCTTTTTTTTTTTTTAAGTAGTAACAGCTATGTTGTGAGCAGTTTGGAGAAAGGAGGCCTTTGTTAAAAATCATCCCGGCCCATGTTTCTCTGGGAAAACCAGGCTGGCCGCTCCTGAGCTAGATCTCTGGGGTAAAAACAAGAAGAACAAACAAACAAAACCCAACCATCCAAACCTTATTTGTACATTGTTAAGATAACCCCCAACTCGGTTAAAAGTCCTTTGCCGGTCACCTTTAACTCTACCCCATAACCCCTCATCCCTCCTGAAATCTGCTTTCATCAGTTGCCACTGGAAACATAAATCTGCCTCTATTGAGTGTACCAAATAAACGACAGCTGCTTTGGGGGTAGGCTGCTATAATATTACCCTCCCCCCCACACACACACTATATCGGACACAGGGTCAGTCACTGCCACATAGGAAGAGCCTTTCACAGGTGGATCTTTGCATTCCTAGGACACAAGCCTCCAAAGTCCAGCTAGCTGTACCCCTCAGATCGCTGAAGCAGATCCATCCCATCTTATACCAATGATGAATAGTAACGTACTTCATCTGGCAGAGCGGCCTCCGCCCATATGCCTTACAGCAGGCAAGGAATTCCAGAATTATGTCATAGCTGCAGCATTCATAAAGAGATGACAGCCACCAGGAGTTCCACAATTACATCCTCCTGGTGTAAGTCACAGAGCAGCAGCTGGAGAGAAGAATTAAATTCTTGGGGGAAGATCTGCAGAGATTGAATCAGTTCCTTGGGAATAACAACCAGCTGTTAAGAATAAAGGGTCTCCTTACCGGCACATCGTCCTGCCTGGTGGTGTTTGCATGACAATTTCCAGCGTGACGGTGGGGAGATGACTGAACCAGGCGGGACAGATGAAATGTCTGGATAATAGGGGCTTAGAGCATGACTCCACTCTGCCCTTTAATTGTCCATCCACCCCTCATGCCCCAATTCTTCTTGGCAACTTTAGTCTTTGTATGACTCATGTCATGTTGTATCAGGGGGGTCAGGATGAAATCTGCCCCTAGAAAAATCTCTCTTTTACCCTTATAGTGGATCCCGGTTAAGTAACCCCAAGGACTCCTTTTCCAGCTCCTGTTCCACAGTGCTACCACCAAGCCAGCTACCACCTGGGGAGTAACTGGCGGGGGGGAGGGGGAAGTTATAGAGGATCGCAAATTGAATAGAGGGATGCAGTTGCGAAAAAGGCTAATATTCTGGGGTGTATTAAGATGCGGAGAGCAATTGTCCTGCTCTGCTCAGCCCTGACGAGGCCTCAGCGGGAGTCCTGTATCCCGTTCTGAGGGCCACTCTTTAGGAAACCTGGGTCAATTGGCTAGAGTCCGGAACAGAGCAACAGAAATGCTAAAAGCTTTAGAAAATCTGACCAACAAGGAAAGGTTAAAAACGCTGGACACATTTAACCCTGAGAAAAGAAGACCGAGGGGAGTCCTGATAAATCTTTCAAATATGCGAAGGGCTGTTATAAAGAGGACTGTGATCAATTGTTCTCCGTGTCCACTGAAAGTAGGACAAGAAGTAATTGGCTTTATCTTCAGCAAGGGACATGCACGTTAAATAGTAGGAAGAAACTTTCTAACTCTCAGCTCTGGGACAGGCTTCCAAGGGAGGCAGTGGAATCTCTGTCACTGGAGGATTTTAAGAACAGGTTGGACGAACCCCTGTTAGGGCTGGTCTAGGTTTACTTGGTGCTGCCCCAGCACTGGGGGCTGGACTCTGTGACCTCTTCAGGTCCCTTCCAGATTTCTATGATTCTATGAATACACGAGGAGACTGGCTTGTTGCCCATGAATTCTCCAGCCTACAGTAACTCTGCACTGGGATTCACCTGCCCAGCTATTAAATTAAACAGGGCCCATTGATTCCTCCCCAAGCCTTAGGCAGTGAGACCCAGATCCACCAAGGTTATTAAGCTCCTTCCTTCCATTAATAGCAATGCAAGTTAGGAGCCTAAATACCTTCCTAGATCTGGGGTTCACCCCCTCTCCTGCCTTTCCTGGACGGGAAGAGATTCATTCTGCTTCGCTCTCCAAGTTGCAGCTTTCCCAAGTGTGCAAGCAGCTCGGGCGTGTGGGCAAATCCTTCGCAGGGAGAAGTATTAGGTGGCAAACGTATTATCTAGTCATTTATTGCACGTATTTCCAAAGCACCCAACACACTTAGTGATGCTCGCTGGGGCCGGGCGCTTGGGCCAGGATCCTCAACCACCATGATAAACAATTCACTAATCTAAGCCGTAAATTTTCACTCATGCTACTCTACTTCTCTTTCAGCAGCGTGGGCCCTGGGGTGCACTTGGGGGAAACTGGCTTTGAAAATAAAACCAGCTTCTTTAAGGGGGGGAGGGATAGCTCAGTGGTTTGAGCATTGGCCTGCTAAACCCAGGGTTGTGAGTTCAATCCTTGAGGGGGCCGTTTAGGGATCTGGAGCAAATATTGGGGATTGGTCCTGCTTCAAGCAGGGGGTTGGACTAGATGACCTCCTGAGGTCCCTTCCAACCCTAACCATCTATGAATCTATGAATCATATAAACCCCTTGGAGAGGAAGTGTGGCTAGGGCAGAGGAGGAGGAGCTAAGCCTGTGGCACATGCTGCTGACCCTCCCACCCCCGCGTGTCACATCAGGTAAATTGTTTAATCTCTCTGTGCCTCGGTTTCCCCATCTAAGTCAGCGATTGTACCTGCTGCTCAGCGTCAGGGGGCTGTGAGGCTTAGCTCATGCAGATCCACAAAGTGCTGGGAGATCTGCAGGTGAATGTTACGTTTACAGGCTGCCTAGGAAATAAACCAATCAGCAATAAACCGGGTGTGGCCAAGTGCTGGTCCTGGGGCATGTACACAGGGCCCTGGCCCCACAGCTCAGCCCTTGAACTCCGAGGGGGTCTGAGTTCTGGGCCACATGGCTGCAGGCAGCAAGCAGTGGCTGCTAGAAGCAGACACAACCTAGCCTTAATGGTGGGAGACCTGCAGGGCACGGATTGGGAGGGATTCTCAGCAGTAGCCAGGAAGGATGTGTCGTCTCTCCTTCCCAGCTGGGGGAAAGCGGGGACGTCTCTGTCCCTAACGATACATCTCCACTGCAATAAAAGACCCACAGCCCGGCCGTGGCTGGCCCAGGTCAGCTGGTTGAGGCTTGCGGGATTTGGGCTAGGGGGGCTATAAAATTGCAGGGCAAATCTTGTGGCTCAAACTGGAGCCTGGGCTCTGAAACCTAGTGATGGGGGGGTGGGTCTCAGCGCCTAGACTCCAGTCTGAGCCCCACCATCTACCCTGCAATGTTTAGCACCATGAGCCCAAGTCAATTGACCCATGCTCTGAGACTTGGTGCTGCGGGGTTTTTGTATCTTCTCTTGATTAACAAACACACCCTGAGGAACATAGCGATTGCCAGAATGCACCAGACCGGGGTCCATCTAGGCCAGTTTCCTCTCTGAGAGTGGCCCCCACCAGCTACGGCTGCAGAAAGTGCAAGGAGATCAAGTGTCAATCTGTGGGCAGCAGATTATCTTTAACACCTGGCCTTTGCTTGGCCTGCCCTGCCTGGTGAATCTGCCCACAGCATATACCAGGATTGATTTACAACAGAGTCCAGATTATCCAAGATCTCTTCCAAACAAGCTGCTGCCATGTCTCCCGTCTCTGCTGATTCCCAGTTTATTGGTTCCCATTTCTCTAAACTGATTCCCTGTGCTCCCTGCCTTGCTTTCCCCAGTTGGTTCTCAAAGATGCTGAAGTTCAATAATCACAGATGGCTAATGTCTGGGACCAGTAGCAGATGATGCCTTCCCCAGAGCCTGGTGAAGCATCAGGGAGTCAGTTTCCTTCAGCTGCAGGCTACCTGTGGTCTCTCTCTGGGATTCAGATTAGAACAGGCTGCCCAAAAGGCAAAGTGAAACTTGGCCAAAAGCACCAAGTTATATGTAAGTTAACCCATGGTCCAGTGTGCGTATCTCCTCCGCTGGGCCTCATGCAGAGGATGGCGTCTATTCCAGCTCCCAGCCATAGGTCACAATCCTTTAGCTCGAGTGTAGAGGGTGATGCTTTTAGCTCCGGAGGTCTCCAGGGTCGGCCAAGGTGGGCCGTGTTTATATGTGTTTCTAAGCCCTGCATGGCTCTGACATGGGTGTTCAGCTGGTTTCAGGTCTCGGGGCAAGCTGAGCCCAGATCTTGTGCGCTCTCCCAACTCTTTCCAGCTAGCCTTGATCTCACTGGGAGGGAGCTGCCGGGATCGGACGGAGTTTTGCTTTTGGGGCAAGGTGGTGGAATTTAGTGGGTTTTGACTGAATTTCACAGTTTTTTGAGGGAGTTGTTTGAACCGCAAAGAGAAGCTCAAGACTGTGGCCAAAGCTTAAGGGCTGCAGGCGGTGGCCAAAGAAATGGAACCCAGGAGCTCCCCAGAGCTCTGCTTGGCATGTCATGGGGGGAAGGCAACAACTTAAACAGCCAAAGCTGCAAGCAGCCTGCAGCCTCTTCCCTGGGGCTGGGACCTTCAAGTGGTTAGGTTTTCAACAAGCTTTGCCAACCAGGCCCTCCCCTATTTGGAAACAACATTTTGATCCACTCCAGGTGAAGGCTGCCTGCTGGCATCAGAGAAAAACAGCAGCACAGATGTCAAAAACAGGTTTCAGAGGGGTAGCTGTGTTAGTCTGTATCAGCAAAAACAAGGAGGAGTCCTTGGGGCACTGTAGAGACGAACACATTTATTTAGGCATAAGAATATAAAAAAGAATCCCTCGCAAGGGCCAGACCGGAGCGTCCAGCCCCTTCTCTGACCGTGGCCAGCACTTCAGAGGAAGATGCAAGAGACCTTAAAATGCTGGATTATAGCTCAAGCTCTCCAGGGGGAGGGTCCTTCCTGACCACATGGGGTTTGCTTTGCGCCCTGAAGCATGAGGTTGTCTAACCCTGTTCATTCTTTACCTCCCCGCCGGGGTCTGGCTGGGGGGGCTGCTCAGCCCCAGAAATGCCCGACCTTTTACTGAGTAACAAGCTCACCGCCGTTTGGCTGGCGGGGGAAGGGAAACCACGGCGCTGGGCTGCGAGACGCCGCCGGAGAACGCATCGTAGCTGAGCCCTGAGCGGGACCCCCCGCCCCAGCCAGGTGGGGGAAGCTGGGAAGCGACTGAGAGCCCAGCAGGCGGAGTCCCCACCCCCTCCGGCCCAGTAAGTCGCCGGGCTGCGCGGAGGGAGGGGCTGGGGGAGGAGAGAAAGGGCCCGGGGAGGAGGCGAGGTGACATGTGAGTGTAAGCAAAAGGCAGGTGGGAAATCGAGCGGCATGGAGAGGGGCCGGGGAGAGCTCGGGGCTGGGAGGGCGGCGGAGGCTCGGAGTCCTGCGCGATTCGCTGCGCTTTGACGCTAACCAGCCCCCCGGAGTGCCATGTAAACTGCAACTCCTGGAAACTTCGGCGGCTCTGCCAGGCTTCGGCGCAGGAGCCTCGGGACGCGTCCGCCGCCCCCCGCCGCCGCCGAGGTGGGGGGGGCTCTCCCCGCTGCTCGGGGAGGGACGCTGCGTGTCGCCCTCCACCCCAGCCCGCTCCAGCTCCATCGCCGCCCCTTTCGGATGGGCTGAGGCTGCGGGACGTCCCGGGCTCCTTTCCCGGCCTCCTGCGCGGAGCGCACCGGGCGGACCCGGACTTGCAGGGGCGCGCGGTCCCCTCGCTGCCCGGGGCAGGAGCGCCAGCAAAGGGCCCCCTTCGGGGAGCCAGGGGGCGCGCGGGGAGCTCCCCTCCCTCCGTCCCAGCCCGGGGCCCGGACTCGCCTGAAGATCGGGCCATGCGGGGCCGGCCCGTCCGGGGGCCCCGCTCCGTGCCCTGAGCGCGCCATGGCCGGGCTGCAGCCGCCCGGCGAGGGGGACCTCCCCATGCTCTCGCCGCCCCCGATCCCCGGCGACCCCCGGCGCGGGGAGTTCGTCGCCCTCACCGCGGTGCAGACGGAGAAGAGCGAGCCGCCCGCGGGCAGCCCCCGGCGCCTGGGGCTGCTGGGGACCCCGCTGCCAGCGCCGCCCGGCGGGGCGGCCTCCCGCTCCGCCGCGCACAAGCGCTATCGGCGCCTTCAAAACTGTCTGTACAACGTGCTGGAGAGACCCCGCGGCTGGGCGTTCGTCTACCACGCCTTCATGTGAGTCCGCCTGCCCCCCAGCCTGCCCCCCAGCCTGCCCGCCTTCCTGTGAGTCCGCCTGCCCCCCAGCCTGCCCCCCAGCTACCCGCCTTCCGCCTGCCCCCCAGCTACCCGCCTTCCGCCTGCCCCCCAGCTACCCGCCTTCCTGTGAGTCCGCCTGCCCCCCAGCTACCCGCCTTCAGCCTGCCCCCCAGCTACCCGCCTTCCTGTGAGTCCGCCTGCCCCCCAGCCTGCCCCCCAGCTACCCGCCTTCCTGTGAGTCCGCCTGCCCCCCAGCTACCCGCCTTCCTGTGAGTCCGCCTGCCCCCCAGCCTGCCCCCCAGCTACCCGCCTTCCTGTGAGTCCGCCTGCCCCCCAGCTACCCGCCTTCCTGTGAGTCCGCCTGCCTCCCAGCCTGCCCCCCAGCTACCCGCCTTCCTGTGAGTCCGCCTGCCCCCCAGCCTGCCCCCCAGCTACCCGCCTTCCGCCTGCCCCCCAGCTACCCGCCTTCCGCCTGCCCCCCAGCTACCCGCCTTCCTGTGAGTCCGCCTGCCCCCCAGCTACCCGCCTTCAGCCTGCCCCCCAGCTACCCGCCTTCCTGTGAGTCCGCCTGCCCCCCAGCTACCCGCCTTCCTGTGAGTCCGCCTGCCCCCCAGCTACCCGCCTTCCTGTGAGTCCGCCTGCCCCCCAGCTACCCGCCTTCCTGTGAGTCCGCCTGCCCCCCAGCTACCCGCCTTCCTGTGAGTCCGCCTGCCCCCCAGCTACCCGCCTTCCTGTGAGTCCGCCTGCCCCCCAGCCTGCCCCCCAGCTACCCGCCTTCCTGTGAGTCCGCCTGCCCCCCCCCAGCTACCCGCCTTCCTGTGAGTCCGCCTGCCCCCCCCCAGCTACCCGCCTTCCTGTGAGTCCGCCTGCCCCCCCCAGCTACCCGCCTTCCTGTGAGTCCGCCGGGCCCCCATCCCCGTCCCCCCCAGTCTGCCCTCCCCCCAGCTACCTGCCTTCCTGTGAGTCCGCTGGGCCCCCAGCCTGCCCCCCCCAGCTACCCGCCTTCCTGTGAGTCCGCCGGGCCCCCATCCCCCTGCCCCCCAGCCTGCCCCCCCCAGCTACCCGCCTTCATGTGAGTCCGCCGGGCACCCACCTGGGGGGCGCCCTACCCCTTTCCCTCCAGCCTGATACCCAGCTACCTGCCTTCATGTGGGTCCCACCAGGCCCTCAGCCTGGAGCGGGTTCCCATCCCTGGGCCCCCCCCAACCTGTCCTCAACCCCTGGCTCCTGGGTGCCCTCAGCCTGACACCCATCCACCCACCTTCATGTGGCCCTGTCTGACCCCTAGGTCCCTAACCTCACCACATCCCTGGGGTGGCAGGGTCCAGCATGTGAGAGGGGTCCCAGCCTGACCCTTCAGGATAACACCATCCTCTGAGCCCCCCTAGCCCTTCCCCCATCTACACACCTTCATCCCAGTACTGGGCCAGGTTGGCTCATCTGTAGGGGTCCCATCAACTATTCCCCCATCTCTATCCTGACCCCTAATCTCCCAAGGACCAGCCCACCAATCTAATCCCCAGGAGGTCCCTCATCCTCCTTCCCCAGTGCCATGTGTTTGTGTGGGTACTTTGGCTCCTGCATAACCCCACCATCCACACCTCACAACTATTAGGCTCTTGCCTGAGTTCTGGATAGGGGAGCATCCCTGGTCCCCATCCCAGTCCTCACTGCACCACTCCAGTCTGCATAGACAGTACCTGTCTCTCAATGCTGGTCCCCATGGGGG
The DNA here is from genome assembly GCF_965140235.1 of Caretta caretta. Lineage (NCBI taxonomy): Eukaryota > Metazoa > Chordata > Testudines > Cheloniidae > Caretta > Caretta caretta. Next base: position 5,739,714 of record NC_134224.1, read on the forward strand.
TCCTTCTCGTCTCCAGTCTCGGGTTTCATCTCCACTCTTTTTCACCAGTCCCCTTTTCTCCTCGCCCACATCCTTTCTCTCAGGGCTGATTCCTACCCGAGCTTCTTTCCAGTCCTTCCTCCGCTCCACCCCTCTTCCACCAATGCTATCCTAACCCTGAAGTCCTTTCTTGATCCAGTATCCACCAGCTTCTAGTCCTGATCCCCTTCCGCTATTTCAGCCCACCTTTCACAATCCATCTCTTCCTTCCAGGTGGCCAGTTCTCTTGTCAATCCCCTTTCTACCTTAAACCCCCTGCAAAGAGCTCTGAACTGCCAGCAGAACCTGCTGGGGGAGTCCCCAGGGGTCCACTTTCCTTTGTCTTGTCTCCATGTGAATGTAAAGAATCCACACCTGCTTGCATACAGCTTCAAAACTCTTCCAAAATTTGCACTAGTTTCCTACGAATTTAGTTCACACCTTTCAAATCCAGGTACATGTTGTTAACAGCCTTGTCTGTGTTCCACTTCATTGACTAGTGTGTTGAGTTTTCGACTAACATCTTATTTTGGGAGGAGGGGGGTTGGGTTACAAACAACTTTTGTGGCTTGCTTTTTTAAAAAAAAAGCACTCCATTGTTTGAACTTTGTGTCAAGTCTCAGACGAGGTGAGAATACCTCCCAGATCATTTCCTCTCAGTTTGTTTCTTTTTCAAGTTTCAGAGTAACAGCCGTGTTAGTCTGTATTCGCAAAAAGAAAAGGAGGACTTGTGGCACCTTAGAGACTAAAAGGTTAGTCTGTAAGGTGCCACAAGTACTCCTTTTCTTTTTTCTTTTTCAAGTTTGAGATAGTATCTTCTGCTTTGCATGACTTCAAATTAAAAAGGTAGGGGTTTTTTTAGTGTTAAATAACAATGTTGATAGTTTATTAGCTCCAAGCCCTGGAATGGACCCAGAACATAAACACAGGCTTGCTTTCTGGGTCTGCCTTCCCTAGATATTAACTGGCCCGAAGGTTTTGCGGCTGTCATGAACTATAGCGTAGCTGTGATAATCCAGGAAAGCAAATGGAACCCCTGAAAAAAAAAACCCTTTCCCAGCATGGGAAATGATGTATGTATTGTGGCCCAAGGGATATTGGTTGCTTAGTTTAGCTTCTTTCTGAAGAAACAAAAGATTTGTGTTAATCCCCCTTCAGACTTTGACCCTAAAGTTTTTGTTTGACTGTTTGGAATTTTCAATTTAAAAATCAAAGAAGCTCAAACATAATAATACTAAAGACCTAGAAGTGGGATGAGTTGCCCTCCATTCTCGCTTGGAGAGAAAACAAGAAACATTTGTCTGACTATTTCTGTTTATTTTTCTTAAAATGCAAATCAAGGGTCTGTCCTAGAAAGAACTCCTGACTTTCAGAAAGGCAGGAGCGGTGATGCCTTGGTTCTACAGGGCTGGGCCCTAGAAAAACAATCCTCACTTAACAGATCTCTGGTGGGTGAGCTGCCTGGTATGTACATGAGTCTGTTAATTTCGTTAACAAACTCCCATTCTCAGGGATGGCAAAGGGAAGCCAGCGTCATTTATCAAACGGTGACTTAGAAGGGAACGGACTTGTGTGTGCGTGCTCTGGGGAGACACGGAATGAAGAGTGATTGCGTTAGAGGACACCAGCTCAGCACGGGCTGTGACATGATTGGTTTTGTATAGAATGCAAGGCATTCATGATCGGTGCCTTACTAGTGCAGTGCAGACATTTCTTGGGTTCAGCAGAAATGGTAATTATTGAGAAACGAAAGGGGGACCAGGAGGCCTCCAAACCTTGTCGCTCCAGTGTCAGCTGGTGTTAATTTGGGGGAATGGGGCTTTGCCACAGAAAATTAGCGAGTTGTCTTTCTGCCTAATTAGATAGCTTGTGATTTTTTTGTGCTTAAAACAGTTGCAATGGTGCTCTGGGTAAATAGGAGGTCCATAAATCAAAGAGCAGGTGTTCTGTGTCCCAGAGGCACGTTTTTTCCTCTTTTAAGTGGGTTATTTCAGCCAGCGCGCTCTTACCGTATTTCTCTTTAGTTATACAAAGGCAAAGGAAGAAACAGCAGTAGGAAAACTCCCTGCCCTGATCCTAGGGTGCTAGCTCCCTTGGCAGAAGTGTTGGGAACCTCTTTGCATAGGTAGAATGAATTAGGAACCCCAATGTCTGCCCCATGAAAGGGTCTCTCCCTGGGTGGAACGCCACTGGAATTATGCATATTGGAATCGGGCTAGATCTGTAAGGGAGACTCAAACACTAGGCACTGCAATGCCAACTCTGCGTGCCTTGCTGCCTGGCGGGAGTCACCCAGTCTCCCTGTTCCATACAAGGGGCGTGTTAAGTTCCTAAAAAAGGACCCACAAAAGTCAGTGGCTGAGTGACCTGCCTAAGCTAGCCAAGAGGAAATGCCAAGGAGCCAAGGGAAGAAGCCAAAGGGAGTTAGGCATCAAAGTCTGGGCTGGAGGGAGGATGCCTCCATCTGCTTGGGATTCACAGCCATGCGTACCCTTCTGAAGTTGGGAACCTACACCCTTTCTCCTCAGGGATGCACGAAGGAGGAGTCCCCCTTGCCACATGTAGCTCAGCAGTTCGAACACTCGCCCAGGAAGTCGAGAGACCCAGAATCAAATCCCCCTCCCACCCCCACAGCCTTGCATGGAACAGGGACTTGGCTATCCTGCCTTCCAAGCGAGTGCTCCAACCACTGGGGGTAAGGAGCTCTGGGGCAGGTCTCTCTCAACCTCTCCTTGGAGCTGTGCCACACGGCACAAATATTCTAGGTTTCTTGGGCCAGAGAGAGAGAGATCGACTCTATATCCCGGTGACTGGATGTTCATTGCCTCATCTCCTCTTGCAGCAGCCTTGCTCTGTGCAAGGTTCGATCTGGTGGGTGGCCACTGAAAACGCCTCCCGGGTCAGGCCCCACAGGTGAAATATGTAGGGCAATGCCCAGTGTGAGGATGCTGCTGGACTCAGAGTGAGCTGGGTGTCAGGATTTATGTGGCATTGCACATGCCTGATGGCAGAAATGTAGTCACCCTGGGGAATTTATTGGGGGCGGGGGGGAGTTTGATGTCTAAGGAGTGTAGGTGCCCGTGGGGTTAGGCAGCAGCTGGGTGGGGACTTTAAGGCTCCACATTTTGGGCTTGGGTCCTGAAGAGGCATTGAGGTTCCTAATTCGCTTTGTGAATCTAGCCCTTGCTCTGCAAAGCAAGAGAGCTGAAAAACGCGGCTGAGAGGGGAACATGTGCGCAGAAAGGGAAGTGTGGTTAAGCGGTGGGAGCCTGTGTCTGGGTGGAAGCGCTGCTAGATTCTCTTCTAGGTGTTACCGCTACTCGTGGCTTTGTGCAACTTGCAGGGGAGCTGCGTCTCTGTGACACTGGTTTTCCCAGAAGCCCAACCCGGGCATTACCACCCGTGCCTGGAAGAGAGGGCAGCAGCCTACCTCATTCGTCTCTGTAAAGGGTGTTGAACTCCTTGGCTGAGTGGAGCACTACGGGGGGCCTGTTAGGACACCCGCTGGAAATCTGAGCGAGTGACCTGCGAGCGTGTGAAGTGCAGAGTGCCTCGGACAGAGGATAAAGAGCAGCAGGTTTGCACATGTAAATAAATATCTATTTAGACCCTTTCTGACAGCAGGTCCCTTCCTGTTTCGTTTTTTGCGATGCAAGGCGTATGTGGATTTCTTCCCCCCCCCCCTTCCATATTCTGATTTAAAGCTCAAAGAGTCTGAATGTCTTTGAAGGAGCCGTAGATTCTCCATGCTGCCGTGCGAATGAGCTTCCAAAGCACCCAAAGGTTTGCTGAGGCAGCTTGGGCTAGTGGGTAGAGCAGTGGGGCTGGGGAGACCAGGATTCTAGCCCCAGCTCCAAGACTGACCTCTTGTAAGACCTAGGGTGAACCTGTGCCCTTCTCTCTCCCCCCCCCCCCCCCTTTGTCTAGTCTATTTAGATTGTGAGCACTTCGGGGCAGGGCCTGTCTCTTGTGCTGTGCGTGTGAGCGTGAGAAGGGCTGGAGGATAATGACTGCCTAGATCTACTCTTAGCAGGGCGGTGTTGTGGCATTACTCTGCCCTTAGGACAGATTTGAATGGGGAGCGGGTAGCCTGCTCCTCTGCTCTCCTCCGACAGCAGCAGGGTCCAATGCAGCGACGCTGCGCGTTCCCCAGCCGGATGTCCTTGGGGCCGTGTCCAGGTCTATCGGTGGGTTCAGCCACAAGTGGGACAAGCGAAAGTGCTGGGATTGTGTCTCCTAGTCGCTGTTCAAAGCCTGCTCAGGCCTCATGGGAAAACCCTGCTGAGCGCTCTCTGCAGAGATCGCTCTGCTCACAGACCAGTGCCAACGTCCCGAGCTGCGGTTGGCTTTCTTTTATTTCATTTTTTCCTCCTTCCGCGTCCCTCTTAACTTGCTCCAGGTGTTTTCATGGGGATGGGGTGGGGAGAGTGGAGGGAAAGCTCCCAAAGACTCTCTCTATTTTATGCCTGGCTAATTTTGGGTAGGGGGGACCTGTAGTTTGGCTTGCAGTGCCATTAACCCACAGCTCGGTGTCTCATGAGACGCAGCCAGGGCCTAATCAAGGAGGAGAGTTGAAGCTGCAAGAAGCTTCTCCCAGACCAACCAGGGGTTTGACCCTACGTGTCGGCTGGATCTTCAGAAGCAGGAATATTTCTAGACAGGGTTTACTCAGTGCTTGAGCAGCGATTTGAACTCCCCTGGGGAATCTTTTGCTAACTTGGCGTGTGGGTAGCAATTAGACTCTGGTTCCAAATTGCCTGCAATCTCCCCGGGAGAAAGTGTCGTGATCGAACATGCTGAGAGAAAGTGCCCCTGGATTTGAATCTGAGAAGAGGGAAAGGAAGTGGCTTGCTCATGTCAGTATATCTCCGGGAAACTAGGAACTACATCAGACTGGGAATCAGGACACCTGCCTTCTGATCCTGGCTCTACCCATGACCCTGGGCAAAGTCAGTTCCCTCCCACCTCCTCTGGCCTCAGTTTCCCCATCTTACAGATGGAAAGCATGGTATTTCCCTATGTGTTTTTTTAAAGTGCGTGGAGATCTCCGGCTGGAAGAGTGCTGTGGAAGTGCTGAGTATTGCATATCCACTGACGTGCCTGTGCTAAGCCCGGGTCCCACTGCGCCATGCAGCTGGCTGCTCTGTCTGCAGGCCCAGGGCGTGTTCTTCCCTCTGTACCATGCGCTCGATTTCTGTGGGCCCAGGAAGGAGTTCAGCAGGCAGCCACCGGTGCACCTGCGCTCTCGCTGCTCCGGCCCATTTCACGAGATGGTCTTAGCCAGGCAGGAGGTGCACTCCAGGCACCATAAGTCAGAGCTGGCAGGTACCGCCATGGGGGCCAAGGTGGTGGGGCTGGGTGTGGGGAATGGAAGACTGGAGTGGAGGGGGTGAGCAGCTGGAGCCACATGATTGGGAGAGGACAGGAGGTGTTTGGCGTCAGAGAGTGGGAGACCCCCCACACACACACACCTAAAAATAGCTAAGATCAGCACCAACCAGTAAGTGTGAGGCTGCGTGTCCAGGCTGCTGTATACCTGCTTATGCACATGTATGTGCCAAGCCTGTCCGGGCTGCGTGTGCATCCCCCGCCTTTTGGCGTGTGAGTGTGTTTAGCTCTTGCTGCAAGAGCCCGAGCCACGCCGGTACAGTGCCAGGCCGTCAGAAGCAGCCAGGATGTCACGACCGTGCTCTCCCATCTTGGTTTTGGGGAGCTATAATTCAGTGGTAACAGAATGTACGAACTGGGAACTGAATGTGCGAGTCACAGCCTGTTAAGGGCGGGGGGGGGGAGTGGGTCTGATTTAAGCTAGCCTAGTGAGGTAGCAGGATGGATTTGTCACTTGATAACAGGGCATCTGCATTCCCCGGGGGGGAGATCAGACAGGAGCCGGTCTGCCATCTGTAACTCTTCTCGGGACCCTCAAAGTCGTTCGCTGGGGTGGTTTTTTTTCTTTGTTTGTTGTTGTTGGGGGGGAGGGGGTTGTGTGCGCAAATGTTGTGCTGGAAACAAAGATCCTCCTGCGAGGAATTAAGGGTGACAGCTGGCGTGGAAGGGCTGGTAGTCGTATATTACACAGATTTTTCTGTGCTCTGAAAGAAGAAAGGGAAGGAGAATCTTGCGTTCAAAGAGTAATGAGTGGTGCGCGCACACACAACACACACACACACACACACACGCCATCCAGCCCCCCCCCCCCCCATAACTCCAGTGGAACAAGACTATCCACTAGAGCCCCTAGTACAGTGCTGCCAAGCAAGGGGCTGTACTGGGGTGCTACCCACCTACCCTTCCTGGTTCCCATTAGATCCCTGACATCTAAACATGCCCTTCCTCATCGTGGAAACTGGAGAACGAGCTCCCTGCTAGCGGGATCCTCCTCCTGCCACATCCCACGTGGTGTTCTGGAAGCCTTCAAACGAGACTCTGATCTGCTGGAAGAGGGACTGCATTCCCTCTCTGTCTTCGCTCATCTGCGCCACTTCCAGGCCTATGCAATAGCTTCTGTTTCCCAGCCAGGCCTTGCTGGGAAGGATTAGCGCCAGGGGACTCCTGTCGAATGAGCTTGTGAGGCGGGGGCAGGGTGCAGTGATCCACAATGAAACTCTCCAGGACACCAAGTTCAGGGTTTGCCCTGGCCCCATGCGTACGTGATGCAAGGTCCCCGTCACACCTGCTCCAGCAACGGGCCTGGTCTGTGGCTGCGTCAGTTGCATCTAGGACCCTTGTTTGTGACCTTTACCATGAGATGTGTTATTGCGTCACAAACTTGGCATAGAGACCTTGATGGGGATTCAGGGAAAGGATTACACACCCTGCCTTGGAAACTAGTTCTTGCTACTGCGAGGTTGTTTTGTGGTTGGCCGTCTTGTCTTCTAGATTGCAAGGTCTTCAGGGCAGGGACCGACTACCCAAGGTGTGTACAGCTCCTAGCCCCGACCCAGACTGCGACCGTAGGGCGCTACCCATGTACAAAGCACTAATAATTAGCAAACATGACAAGATACCGCTTTTCTTCTCAAAGGGGGTTGGGGAAGGCAGTGGGACTGATGTCGAAGGCAGGGGATGCTCCCCTAGCATGGGGCAGATTGTCTCCAAAGCCCTGAATTATTATGAATCCTGTTGATGAAGGTAGTAGCTCCAGGCCAGCCAGGAGCAGTGCCCCCCTGTGGTAGGCGCTGCACGAACACAGAGCAGTAGGCAGTCCCTGCCCTGAATAGCTTGCAGTCTGAATCTGTACAATCACGTCCCTCTCATATATTGTTCGAGCTGGCCAGAAAGCTGTGTGCAGGGTGGGGTGAGCTCAGTATGTGTGTCTCTGCCCCTTTCTTCACCCCCCCAACATAAACTCCGGTCTCTCTTTTGGTGGACATCTTTCTATAAATACCATCGCTGCTTGGCGATCGATACAGGAAGTTGACTCGGCTTCACCCCAATGCTGCAGCTCTCCACGCTTTGGAGAGCTCTGTTGGGACTGCGTTTCTGTGTGCTCCCATAGATCTGTCTAATCGACGTGGCCCTCAAAGGGAAAACCTTAGAATGGCACTTAGAGAAAGCCTAAAAGTTGTTCCGTGTCCCCCAGATACTTAAAATCCTGCAGACTGAGAGCAGTGGGCTAAATAGGATCTCCACTCTCTGCTTAGGGGCTACGCACGGGGGTCTGGAGGTGCCCTGGACAGGTGCACAGGTGCTGGGCAGTCTGGTTGCTCTCCCCATCTGCCTCAGCATTGGGACATGGTGCACAGCTGTATCTAGGATCACAACAGCTTGATCAGGTTTGCTGATGGGCTGGAATCTTACACATCAGAGCCTTTATTCTGGGGTAGATTTGGATGTGTTTTGTGTGTTCAGGGTGTTGAAGCCAGTAACTTTTAAAGAATGGGATCAATTTAAGCTCTGCCTACCCTGGTAGGGACCCTATAAACTCTCCAGGAAGTTATGGTAGCGAGCACCTAATGTAGATGTGCGTTTTGCTTCCAGTATTTCCTTGTCTGTGCAGGCGGCTCCTGTCTGTCCTGCCTTTCATAATGTCATCATCAAGATGGGGGAGTTACTTGTCATGTCGCACTCTGGGAACGTTTCACGTCGAAAGGGCAGCGCGGAGGCAAAGAAAGTGACTCGCTCAGGCTCAGTGGGAGAGCTGAGGACAGATGCTTGACTTGTGACATCGACCTGGGCGCTGTCATCTTGGAGGACTGTGGAAATAGGGTATTAAATGGAACTATACGCTGTGGAATGAAATGCTCCCCCTCTCTTAAAACCGGTTTAAGATCCCAAATCCAGGTCTCAAATATGAGTCTCTTTTCATTGGTAAACTGAGGATCTGGGCCTTAGTCTCTGTAAATTGGGACAAAATTCCTTCTCTTGTCCTCTTAGTTCAGAGTCCCTCTGGAGCAAGAACTGATTCTTGTTAGATGTATGTACAGTGCCTAACACAGTGGGGCCCCAGGCTTTGCGGAGGCTGTTTATATGGACTGAGGTCGCACCTTAGGGCCCCACGGTGCTCGGCGCTGTACAACCACAGAACAAAAAGAGTCCCAAAGAGCTTACAATCTGAACGCTCCATTGCAGCCCTTGGTTGCTACCACAATAGAAATAAGAACCGGACTCTAAACATTTTCCCACAACATCTCTCAGCAGCTGCCACTGCGCTTCCTGGGCCAGAAGTGTCAAAATTACCTGCAAGTGCCTGGCATTCCCTGGCCATGAGCAGCCAAAGGCAGGGATCTGGTGAGACTTCTGTTTTCCTGCAAGCTTTCCAGTCCTGTTTTTTTTTGCAAACTCCAGTACTTTCACACACACGCTCGCTCTCGCTCTCTCCCCCTCCCGCCCTCGGGTGCTCACCAGACCTGAACCTCAGACCCCCTTTTGCAGTTGACTAGTCACTTTCCATATTGCTGCTCTGAAAGAACCGGGTTCCTACCAGCTTATGTTAATGGTTATGAAACTTCCGGGCACTGAAAACTTGGCTCAGCAGAATTTGCTTTCCTAGAGGAGCATTTCATTAGAAGAGCAATTTGACCAGGAGCAAATTACAGAAGATTGAAACAATAACAAAACCAAACCCCTTACAAATTACTGCCCCCACTCCCATGCTCAGCTGCAGTCTGCAGACCTGTTCACTTTGCTTCCCTTGTTAGTGTTGATTTGATGCATTTTACCTCCAGCACTTCTTGTTAAAATCTCACCTGTGTGTCTGGAGTTCAGGACGCGATCAGAGGGAGAAGGCAAATGGGAACCTAGTAGGAATTGTTTGTGCATCTCTTATGCTGCTTAATGAAAGCCTGGCGCCCCAGAGAGCTGTTGCATTTGTGGGACCCCATCCTGTCTCCTTACATGTGTACCTAGGAAGGGTTTTGAAAGTAATTCAGCTTCAACAAAGAAGATCAAGAAAATGCAATAGAGCATTTCTCTCTCTCCCGTAGCTGGAGACGCTGGGCAAGTCCAGTCTGGTGGTATCCTCCAAGCCACAAGTTCAGAGTTCTAATCCCAATTCTGACACTGCCTTCCTGTGTGGCTTTGGGAATCTCACATAGCAGCTCTGTGCCTCAGTTTCCCCATCTATATTATGGGGGTAATATTGACCTGAAGGGAAATTAGCTGGATTCACCCTTGCTGGTGCAGGGCAGTTTTCACACATGCTCCCAGCCCAGTAGGGGATTCATCCCTGGATCTGGGGGAGGGCAGGGGTGGCTTCCCCAGGAACTTGACTCTGCAGCCAGGAACTCCACAAGATGAAGCCACCTGAGAGATGCTCTGAATCAGAGGCTTTGGCCACATATCTCCTCACTGATCAGCCCCATCCACTGTGCGGCTACTAAGGTTGCAAGCACCTTGTCCTACTACCACCCCAATCCCCAGGTGGATTTTCCATCCCTGGGGGGCCCCACTTCTGGGTCCCCCAGGGCAGAAGCTGCCAGGACCGGGGGATAAATCAAGGCCTGTATCTACACAGTGCTTTGAACAGGAAGCCAGCTAGCAATGAGCAAACAGTTCTTCTGAAGTTTGCTGATTTGAACTTTTACTTCTGCAATTCCTTGCACTGAAACGAAGAACCATTTCCCCTGTAAACTGCAATTTCAGCCTGGCTGGGCATTGCCCAGCACCAGCCTTAAATACCCGCCCATGTCGGTGGGAGAGCTGTCTGTGCACAGACCACGCAACTGGGCCAAGAAGCTGCTGATTCGCTTGGGGCTTGGTCTAGCCGGGACGCTACTGCCCGGCAAGCCAGGGTGTGAATCTACAGGGCTAGCAGGCTGCACAGTGACAACCTTGTGTCTCTTGCAGGTACAGAATGTCCCTTTTTGGACCCTGGAACTGCCTGGGCAACCTAGGTGAACGCGGGGGGATGAAACTGAGGCAGGCAGCGATGTTAAGTGTTTCTGATCCCTCCTGCCAAACGCTGCAACACACTGGCCGGGACCCAGGCTGCTGACCGCTGATATTTTCTGGTGGTTCTTTTTATTATTATTCCCTTGCATCCTATTACTGTAGAGACTTGCACAGAGCAGCAGCCGATTTCCTCTGCCCCAGCGGCTCGCTTTCCCATACAAGCCAGGCAGCAGGGACTAAATTTGACCCTTAGCTGGGTGGGATGTGGATGGGGACCTGTGCCTGTTGCCCCTGGGCTGGTTGTGGTTCACATGGCCTGGTTTGGGAGGTGTATGGGTGTAAGCACCCTTTTCTCCGAAGGAGAGTCTGGAAGGATGTAGGGGAAAGAGAGCCTTGACGCAAGCATTTGCAAAATCAAACCAGCAACCGGTCAAAGAAAATCAGACACAAATGGGGCAGGATGAGCCACCAGCTTTTGTGTTGCAGTGTTTTGTCAGGCTGCTTTCTTAGGTTGTGATCTACTTGATTTCCCCCCTCTCTCCCCTATGAACGAGCCCAAAGGGAAAGTCCCATAGAAATCTCAGAACTTCACCGGCTTCTGAGTTGGAGTCGTGAATCTTTCAGCAGCACAAACTGAGCTCGACTTCACCCCTGAGACTTAGTTTGTCTCAATCGACTAGAGGTGGGACAAAATCAGACCTGACCTCTCAGTGCAAACTTTGGCTGTGGCTTCAGAATCAGATCCTGTGAGTGACCTGAATATCCCTGAGGTCTGGGCCAAAGTGAGTTCTGAGCTGGGTCCCAACTCTGTAGCTGAGGCTGGTGTCCACTGATGAGCTTCCTCGCACGCTGGGTTTGAGTCTAGAGTTTGAAGCAAACCCCCAAAAGCAGGCCAGTTCCACAGTCTCCCGGAGTTGCCTGGCTCTGCTGGTGACACAAACGGCCATGGATAGACTAATCCATGCAGGGAGATCTTGTCCTGAGAGCTAGAATTGGACACTCAGGGGCTCTGTGCATCCTTGGAGGGGAGTGAGTCCGCGGCCTTGGCTCCCTGAACTGAGGTGACCCTTCCATCAGCCCCAGACAGAGAACCCCCAAACCTGGGAGGAAAGAGAACCAAGCTGAGGAGGAGCCTGGTTTAGGGCTGGAATTTGCCAGTGGTGGGTTCTGTTCCCGGTTCTGCCACTGATGTGCTGGATGGGAGTCAAGTCAATTCCCTTCTCTGTGCGACAGGCTGGGGTGGGAAATCCCAGCTGTAACAAAGGAAAGGCTCTGATGGCAGGAGGAGAGGGCGTGATGGGAGCAGACACACCTCAAGCGTCCGTGTGTGCCATGGCATCCCTGCAAACATGCTGAAGAACCTGATGGCTGGAAGCTGCCGGCACGGTTAGCAGAAAGGCCTTTATCCGGAGGCACCTTGGGTGAGATGCCAGCTGGTTAGTACGCAGGTCGTAGGCGCGCAGCATGAGCGATAGGCCTGGCGAGGCTGCTGCTGAAACGGGCAAAACGTGGCAAACAGCCAGTCAAGCCCCTTCGGAAACAGAGCGTTAGCAACGTGACCAAGCCAGAGTGCCCGTCGTAACGTATGACAGCCCTGTGTCCCTCGCCCGAGGTATCTCAGAGGAGGGACAGCCGTGGGGTTAACGCACTGGCCTGGGGCTCAGGAGAGCGGGGTGCAATATGCGGCTCTGCTATGGGCTCTCTGTGGGAATCAATCTCTCTGTGTCGCCATCTGGGAAATGGGGATAAAAGTACTTGACTGTTTAGATTGCAAGCTCTTGGCGGCAGGGCCCGTCTGCATTGCTTAGCACAGTGCGGCCCCTCGCACAGCTGGATCAGTAAGGGTTTGTCTACGCTTCACACGGAGCCCAGGTCTACGGGACCTGGACTTGGTGGTTCCAAGCCTGTGCTTGAGCGTCCACACTGCATCGTGAATCTGGGTTTCCAGTTGCTGGACTCTGGTCTTGCAGCCGTGCTAATGTGTCCACGCTACACAGACCTTCTCACTCGGGTCTGAGGCTTGACCTGGCTCCACTCTGCAAAATGACAGGGTTTGGACCCTAGTCAGAGCGGGATCCAGGCTCCAATCCTGCCTCCCTCCTTCCCCAGCAGGATCCTAAGACCCGGCTCCTGAGTGCTGGCTGACCCGAGTCAGACTGATCTGTGTGTGGTTTGAAGAGGGTTTGGCTCAGCCCTGAGTCCGAGCCTGGGCTTAGCGTGCAATGGGGACGTACCCGCAGATGCTACCGTAACGCTAATGAGAAGTCGGGCACTGCTGCTTTTTAATGATGCCGCAGTACTTCGCTTACAAGACAGGGAGCAATTGCACGGCAGCGTGGTCCACCCCCCCGCCCCCCGGTGCGCCGTCTGTATGTTCGTCCCCCTATGGCTCCGCTGAATTGGTGCGGGACGTTGGCAAACAGATGGACTCCCCCTTCGCTCGCTGCCGCCGCTCCATGCTGAAGAAGCTCTCTTAAGCGAGAGAGCAGGGGATTAAACATGCATAAGCTCCGGCGTACCATCGCCCACCACTGAAGGCACGGTCACAGCAGCTCCACTGAACCAGGCCCAAGTCCCAGAGTAGTGACCTAACTGTCAGGCCATCTTCCTCTTCATTAAGGCTCACTACCCCCGGTAAGCATCCTCCCTAAGACGCTGAGGAGCGGAGAGATTAAGGCCCCCTGGTTTGGGGTTACTCAGTGATTGGGCGCCCTACCCCCACCCTAGGGCCTGATTTCTGCGGGTCATCAGGGGTTGCTCAGCGCCTGTGAAAGTGAGACCCTAGAGTTGCAGACCTAAGACCCCCCCCGCCACCCCCAAACTCTTGCAGATCCTGGTCCAACAATTTGGGTAGCTCAGATGAGAAGTCCATGGCCTCCCGCGGACTGGAGCCCAGGCCTCCTGACTCTGCAAGAGCAGACCTTGAGGTTTTAAAAATCACATCTCATCCCACAGGAAGTGCATGCTCTCTGTCCCGGGGGCCTTGCTCTATAATGAATGGGCCGAGGGGAGTGAGAGCACCAGGAGTAAATGCGTACCATGAAATATTTACAGGGTGTCCTTCCTCCGATTGACTTTCAGCAGTCCCTCTCCGCGCATTACCGTCAGGGCGCATGGAATGATGGATGGACTCTGCAGGTTAGTGCTCTGCCACTGAAGGGTATGAACCAGGAGAAGGATGGGGCGTGGACTGCTCTGTAAAGAGAGGGGATGTTGTTCCTGCTCACCAACTCCTGGGATTTAGGACTGCTGAGCTCTGCCACTGATTCACTCTAAAACCTTGATCAAGTCCCTTAATCTTCCTGTATTGTGGCATCCTCATCTGTAAAATGGGGCTGAGGATACTGAGCGGATCAGGAGGCAGCTGGGAGACTTGCCTGATGTTTGTAAAGTACTCTGGTATCCTCGGGGGCGGAGGGGGAGCCGCTGTACAGTCACGCTCTCCAGCACTGGGAGGCCGAGGGAGTTGTAGAGGTGGCTCTTTGGAGAGACAGTGAGTAAGCCAACTGGCTGCCAGTTTGGCATTTCATAGGCCAAAGGTATGTTACTGGTTATTTATGGCAGTCCGTAACCCTGGCTCATTCTGCGGCTTCTTCCCACCTCTCCCTAGCTCCTGCAGTTTTGTGAGAGCCTGGGAAGTTGTAGCTTGAGGCTGGCACCTGTGTCTCTTGCATCATCTGACAGAGACCATGTGGGACTGTTTCCATCCTCTGGAGCTCAAGTGTGTCTCTCTGTAATGTGCCACCTGGCATCCACCGGCCCAGGAGTGTGGGCATTGGGTCCTCTCCAGAGCCGCTCATTCCCGCAAGAGAAGGAGGGATGCAGGTCTTTTAAAAAGCACTCTCAAATGGCCTGATCCCACACTACTTGCCCAGACACGATTCCCATTGACTTAACTGGCTCCGTCATGGGCTGGGCCGTTCTCCCATGGCAAGGATTGGCCCAAAGTGTTTTTAAAATAAGGAGTACTCAGCCAAGCGTGGTTTCCATGTGGGTCCATGATAGAGCACTGGGTGTTTGGAGAATGTAAAGAAACTCTTGCCTGATAGCAGACGCGTCCCAGAGAATCCAAGCAGCCGGAGACGGTGTTTTGAAGAGGTTTTTAAGATTAGGTTGGACAAGCCCCTGCCTTAGTGTGGGAGGGGCTGGATGAGATGACCTCTCGCGGTCCCTTCCCGCCCTGCACTTCTGTGATTCCGTGTGGGTCAGAGCCCACATATAGGGCAGCTCAGCTCCCAGGAGGTGGATTTGTCTTGCTGTCCCCGTCCCTGTGCCATCCCCCACATCCCATGCGGTGGGGCAGGGCGGATAGGAGATGTGGCTGTTTCACTTCAAAGGGGCTTGTGCTGACCCTTGTCTTTGTGTGTTTCACTCAAGTTCTTAAAAAAATAGATTTTGTTTGTTTCATTTGGAATCTGAACGAACCAAAGGTCAAAGCTTAGCCCACAGCCTCCTTATATTTTTAAATCCAGTTTCCACCCAAACCCACACATCAGGGCACCTGTCTCTCTCCAAACCCGGCCGTGGCTTGCACACCCCTCACTAAACTGGCACCAGGTTTCAGCTTGATTATAATCACCCCGCCAAACTTGGGTGACTCTCCTGGCTCCCTCTCTGGCATTTCAGTTCTCTGGTGGTGGTCCTTACGAGAACAGATTGACAGCTTCCCAATCCAAGCCTCCCTGAGCCAGGCTGCCGCCATGTGACACTCTGTCCTGGCAGGTCAGTGGCCTTGAGAAAGGGATGGGGGTGATGGGAACCTACCTCGAGGTGGGGAGTGGTGGGGATGCCGGTGGAAGGGAGAGAGCTTTCCAGTCCCAGGGGGCTGGTGGGAGAGACGTATGCAGAGTGGGGAGGGGATTTGGGATTGGATCGTTGTCATCGGGAGTGTATCTGAAAGCCTCTTGTGCCCAATACCTGTCTTTCTCGCTCACAGTAACTCTGCCAGGAAAGGCTTCCGTTACAGCTGGCTGGTGTCCCATCCATCCCCTGCTTATCAAATGGCTGGGATGCTTCAGGTGTAATATTCCCTCTCTCAGCCCTCCGGCTTCACAGGAGCCATTTACCTTTGCTTTGCTTCCTAGCCATTGGCCCCATATCTCAGCTCTTCTCTCCAAGGGTCTGTGGCCAGGAGCAGCAGCCTCTCTGCCTGGATAGAAATATCATACGAGTACCTTGGTTTTGCGTTTCTCTGGAGCCTTGTGCCCAAGCAGCTCCAATCTGCCCTTTGAGATACTCTGGGATCGGTTACAGTTTCTCAGAATATGTCTGCACAGTGAGAAACCCTCTGCGGCTCTGAGTCTGAGCCCAGGCCAGCTGACTCGGCCTCGTGCTACAGGGCTAAAAACAGCCTTGGAGATGTTCCGGGTTGGGCTGGAGCCTGGGGTCTGAGCCCCGCCCCACTGCTCCGGGTTTCAGAGCTCGATCGGAACACCTACACGGCTGTTTTTAGCCCTGGAGCATCAGCCTGAGTCAGTTGACCTGGGCTCTGAGCCTTGCTGCCACGGGTGGTTTTTGCTGTGAAAACGTACCTTCAGTAACCTTCTCCAATTGACTTCCTTTTCTGTGCCTCACGCACCCCCTCTGTGAAATAGAGAGAAGTGTACTGACCCACATTAGAGAGATGGAGCGGCAGCTACCTCTGGGGTGGAAGTTGACAGCAGTTTAACAGCCACTACCCAACAATTCTGGCCTGGAAGTGAAGAGGAACAACTTATCCATTTGACAGTCCAGGAGGATTTTAGGAAGAGGCAGAATATAATTATCTGCTTGGAGTTTGGCCTGAATTAACTCCCCCGCACTTAAGATCTTGGAGTGAAAAATATTATGGGGCAGGAACCAATAACAACAAAAGGCCAATGCTGCAGTTTCCCAGGCCAGACTCATAGCCACCAATGCGTAAAATTAAGTGACTAAGCCACAAAGGGAAACTGTGGATTGATTTCCCTGCCCCCCTTCTGCCGCCAGATTCCACTCTCCACACCCAGCCTTTGCTAAGCTCCGGTGCAGCGAGTTACCTCTCGCCTGAAACCCCCCCGGGCTCAGCTCCCGGGCCCCTGTGCACAACAGGTGCGGCAACAGGCATTGCTCTTGCAGGACAAAGAAAACGTTGCCATTTACAACCGGGGAGGGGGTGGCGGGGGGGGGGAATCTCCCATTTGATTCCTCTGTCCCGTTCCCAGCAGAGGCATGACACTTAGGCACACTTAAGAGTTATATTTTAGTACTAAGCCGAGATTCCCCTGGGACGGAGTGCAAGGAAAATGGCTGAGTCAGCACAAGGAATCTGCTTTCTCTCGCTTCCTGTTCTTCTGTAATTGGGTCCATCTGTGTTGAAGCCTGGATTGTTCAGAGGGCGACTGGATCCTGAGGGTAGCCTTTTGCCTCCAGGTCACCAGTTCAAATCCAGCCCAGGCTGGCAGTGAGACCAGGCTGCATCGAATGGGAACTCACTGGCTCTCAGACCCGCCGGATCGTAGTCTTCCATGCCGGAGACACCCTTTCCCTGCACCTCAGATGCTTCGTTAACCAATTAAACCTACTTCCCTTCTGAAAGGCTCCAGGCATCTCCCTGAGCCTTGTTCTCTATTCTCATGCTCGCCAACCTTTCAGAAACTGCAGCCTCTCAGCCTTTGAATGCAGCTGCTTTGCGGGACGTTTTATTCCCGAATCCTCCATGCCGATGATGCCAGCGTTTTGGCAGTGTTCTTGTGCCCATTCCCTAGGACAGAGAGAACATTAGGTCTTTCTGCTCCATCCTTTCTCCACGTGCAGGCTTGGGGGGTGGGGGAGAGATTTGACAGGGGGCCGGGGCAGTGCAGGTTAAGGTTTTTAAGCAGGGCTGCATGGGGACAGAGGACGTTGCGGCTTCAAATGAAGGTGTGGTAGCAGGACTGGAACAGCAGAAGGTCAAGATTGATGTGTGTGGGTAGAATTATGGGTATGTAGTTTGCCGAGCATGTTCCTGCTCTATGTAATATCCCCCCAAATTAAGAGGAAAGGCGGGGGGGGGGGATTGCCACACTACCGGTTCCTTTCTGCCCCGCCAAACCCTGCTTCTAAGTGGCTGTCCTCTCATACCAGTCTGTCACTGGTCCTCCCGGGCCCATCCTCACCTGGGTAACTTCATTTGCAAGGGCCCTGTGCAATGTTACTTTTCTCCAGTGATCACTTTGTCCCCTGGGCACAGGCTAGGGAAGGCAAGATGTCGCGTTATCCCAGAGCAGGCCAGAATCCCAGAGGCGCCAAGAAGGCGTAAAGTTCCATATTGCCCTCCCTGGCCAGTGCCTTTTCTGCTGTCCCGCCTGAGAGGCGCAGCCCAAGCTCCTTCCCACTGGCGCCCTCGGGGAATCTGGCTACGTCCCTCTGGATTTGGCCCTGCAGTTCCATGCAATTGAGCGGCGCCTGCCGAGCGACAACTCCCGGTCCCGGCTTGGGCTGGTTCTGCGCCATCCCCGTCCCCCGGAGGCGCAAGGCTCCATATCCCGTTACGGCCATTGCGATACGTAACCCGTCACCGTCCCAGGGTGGAAGCGGAAGGACGCTAGGCGGGGCTCTCGGATCCGAGCACTAACCCCCCTGCGCTTTCCCGCTCAGGACGCCCTGGCGCTGGGTGCCTGGTGGAGCACGTGCTGCAGAACAGCATCCAGCAGGCCTGCTTACGCTGACCCTATTTTTATGTATTTTGCTTGGCAGGTTTGGGCTGGCTTGGAAGGAGAGCGTGGCTTTCGCTGCAGCTGTCTCTGTGCATCAGGCTCGGGTCCTTTGTTTCTGGGAAGGAGCCTGATGCTTATGGTGCCGGGGGCTTTTCTCCCGGGCAGTCCAGGGAGCTCCTAGCACTAGGGAAGCCCCATCTCTGCTGCACCCCCGCTGCTGGGTCTTGCCCGGCCTGGAAAGCACCTGCCTCTATGCAAAGCTGTTGAAATAAGGGCTGGGGAAAGCAGGTTGGGGAAGAGAGCGAGCAGGCTACTGCGAGAGACACCCTGCGCTCCTCCGCCGCACGTAGGGTGGCCTCCCCCACTCTCAAGTGGGAGCAAAGCCTGGGGCTGGGAAGTAGAACCGTGTGATGAACTTTTCCTCACTCGGCACTAGTTAGAGCAGTGACGTCCCCAGCTCCTTGCAGATCCGGCCAACGGTCCGCGGAGCTTTGCCGGGGAACGTCTCCTCCTCTCGCCAGAGAAGCCCCTCCACCCTGCCGCCGACCTCTTTGCCCCCAGCTCTCAGCGATCCTTCTCCAGCTAGCAGAGATGGGAGTCGTGAGTAAAGCAGGGGGTTGGCCAAGCACCATGGCAGTGAGTCATGGACAACACCTGTCAGGATCCATCCAGGCACCCCTCCCGCACAGTTGGATGGTTACAAGGGTCACATCCTGTCTAATCTTAAATGTCCCGAGTGATGGGGCTTTCCCTGCTTCCTTGGAGCAACTGTCTCAGGGATGATGGGCTTGAGTTGCCTCAGCTGGGCCTGGGGCTAGATGGCTCAGCCCTCCGGCCGGTTAATAGGCCCAGCTGGGCTGCTGCAGAATCTCCTGATTGCAGCTCACTGGCTGCTCAGGGCTTTTGCCCACAGCAGCACTCTCGCCTGTGCCTGCCTAGTTCCTCTCCAGCGCTGATCTCTGGCCCGGCTTCTGACTCTAGCTCTGACCCTTGGCTGGTCTCCCAGTTCCTGGCTCTGACTCCCCGTTCCTGGTTCTAACTACCAGAGCAGACTGGCCACCTCCCAGTCCCTGACAACCGTTCTATAGCTTAGGGCAGCTCCCAGGGGAGAAGCTTTCCCTGGCATTGCTCCTAAGTGTTCACTGGTTTGGTTTAATCTTTGATGCCTGCGTCCTTGGGTGTTGTTAGCATTAGAAATACTTTGGATCCACTCCTGGCATTACTGGTATGTGCTACTCTTTCATCATAGTAGCAGCTGGAAGCCTCAACCTAAATCCTCGGTGTGCTAGGAGCTGTACAAACCCATAGTGAGAGACGGTCCTTGCTTGAAGAGGTTGCAGTCTAAGGAGAAGACTGCGGGTGTTGGCACTGCAGTAATGGTATTTTAAGTTGGTGTGTCGGAAAGTTACAGGAGGTTTAACAGAATTCCTAGCTGTGGGTTGCTAAACAGCCAGCAAAAAGACCAGCTTCTGATCTCTGTTACATAGTGGTAAATCCATCGAAGTCTGTGGATTTAATCCAGGTTTGCGCTCCTGGAATGGAGAGCAAAATGTGGCTCCAGAAGTTCTTGACGATGCTGAGTTTTTAATGTATTAACTTACTTTGGTGTCTCTCTCTCTCTCTGTGTTTGGTCCCATCCTGCCTGGATCTGTTTGGACACCAGGATGGACCCTGACCAGCTCACTTGACTTTAAACATGACTGCCCATGCCTGAACTGAATGCTAAGTCATGTTTAATATCCTGTAAGTAACCATGACTCCCTCTGGGCCGTGTTCCAACATGATGTCACTCTGCAGCCCGGAGAAGCCCTGCAAAGTAGCAAGGATTCTGAGATACTTGTGGGTGTCTCTTGCAATAACTTATATTCAAACCTTACTAAGAGGTGGGCAATCCTCGAACTCGAGGCTCTAAGCCTTTCCAGGACCGCAGAGAGGTCTAGGGAGGGTGGGAATGGAGAAGACCTCCTGAAAGACCCCTCTACATCCTTTTCTAGGTCAGTACTAATGCGATTAGTATGTACCTTGCCTGGTGTGCTGGAGCTTTTAGCAATTGTGTGGGTGTATGTAGCTGTGAGTGAACTGGCTATAGGCCAGGGCATCTGGACTCCTGGGTTCTATGAGGGCCTCTGCCACTGGCTTGCTGTTTGACCTTGGGGAGATGGTTTTGTGTTTTTGCTCCCCTCTTTCTTTGAGGATAAGGATACTGGCCTTCCTTTGGCGAATGCTTTGCGCTCTATGGCTGGGAAGATTTATGGCTGTCTCAAGCGCTGTTGGGTGCAGTGGGCCGGATTCCGTGTGTCCACAATAACGCTGCGGACGCTGCTGGAGTTGGGCCAGGTTTGCCCAGGGAAGCTAGGAGAGGAATTTCTCTCCAGCGATTCCATTCCTCAGCAGGCCATGCAGTGAGCCTGCAAGCGCAGCATCCCTGCGAGCCCCTGCTTTGCATATCTCGCTGCCTGCCATGGGTTTGCCTGACGATATTAGCCGATGGGACGATAAAGTAAACAAGAGCGGGCTCAGTGCCATGGCAGGTGGAAGGAAGCAACAGCTGCCCTGGGGCTGGAGGAGGGAGAGCAGAGGGTTGAGCCCCAGTTTCATCCGATGGCTAATTCTCTCTGTAACCAGGGGACATGATCCTGAGCCTCAAGCTGTGCATTCAGGGCTTGATCCTGTGAAGTGCCGACGCTCTGGCCCCAATCCTGCAAAGTATTAAAGCCAGTGCTTAGCCTTAAGCATGCGTGTCGCTCCCGTGACGGTGAATGACCCTCTCTGTGTGCTGAGAGTGTAGCTGCACTGATCTCGGCAGCTCTGCTGTCTGGGGAAGCAGGTGGCAGGTTTGATCTGGGTGAGGTTCCCTCCACGTGCTCGCTGGATTGGTACCTCCCATATCCTGAACTGGAATGAACTCAAAGCAAAACTCGCTCCATCCTCAGGACTCTTGCATCCAAACTGCAGTGAAATCCAAACCTCAAAAGCCACATAAACTGGTCAGGGCAGGTCCCTGCCTTATTTAACAGCTCCCTGACCCTCCTGATGCAGCGGGACGTGAGGTTCCCAGGTCGGAGCAAACCCCAGAACCAGGACTGTTTGGCAAGACTGAAGAGCAGCTTAGAGGGAGAGTAAATGGAGAGAGACGTGATCACTGTTGGCTTTGATTCAGAGCTGCGCATGAAGGCTGAACTGGGGTGTCTCCCGGCTCCCTGTTCGTTCCATGCTGGGAGTTCTATAGCGGGTTTCTGCAGGTGTGACGTTGTTATTTTTAACCAGTGCTTGTGGCTAAGGTGGGGCAGCCTCCTACTGCATGGTGGCTGAAGTAGCCAGGGGTTCTCACTGCTCCTTGGCATTGCACCTAGCTAGCAGTCCCGTCTGTACACGCCTGGCCCTTCTGGGGGATACTAGGCTCTGTCACTCAGCTGCAAAGAGGTTTCTCTCTCTGCTCCGCAACCAAAGAGCAACCCTCTCCCCTGTCCCTGGCAGCATGGCACAGGGGCGCAATGCAGCGTGCACAGGGCTGTCTCTACCCCCACAGGCTGCAGAGTAGCAGCCAAGGCCCTGATCGGCAGTCCTGCGCCTTTGTGAGCAGGGGGCTGGTGGGGCCTGGTAGTGAGAGAGATGCAGACCCTGCCAACCAGGCATCCCTCTGCACCCTGCCTCTTGTGGATGCCTGTGGAACCCATGGGGCACTGAAATCTCCTCCGCAGTGGCTGTCCCAAGCCCGTCGGGGATGGTGCATAATTTCCTTCTAAACAGAGGTGAAACTGTTGGTCTCCTAACACGATCAGGATTTGAACTCAAATCGCCAGAGGCAGAAATCCAGCACGTCCCCTGAGTTCAGATATTGCCGTGCCAAGGTAACACACTAAGTGTCACATCCTCCAGCTCTGGTGGTGGGTCCGTTTAGGATAACAGCCTACTACTGCTGTCAGCTACCGGCATTGCTCAGTTAGCTCAGAGGGGTGAGGTTTGCTGGAGGAAGAGGGTTCGGGCCCAGTGTGAGGAGGCGTGTTAATGGGAGCCCTCACCAAGTGAGACCCCGAGTGCTGGTGGGTGCCGGTAGCAGGGAGCTTGGCTGCCTGGGGGAGCTCTGCCCGTGCAAGGCCGAGGGCTGGAGTCTCTAATGCACAGCAGAATAAACAAGGCAGCAGCCCTCGCCATGGTTACCGGGCCAAAACAGGCTTGCTTCGCAGCGGATTATTTATATCCCTCCGAGCAGATCGGCTGCCGTCTCCTGCTCTCCTAAAAGGGCGGCGGAGCTAGGGACAGTGGATTTATAGGACATGCTGTTTATAGAAGAGCAGACAAGGCTCAGTGCTCATGGGAGCTGAATCCCCGTGCGGAAGGACTGGCAGCCTTAGGCCCAGGCTGGGGAGTCTCGGGGGCAGGCCGCTGGGATCGGATGCTGGGATGGGATATCAGGAGTGCTCGGCGCTCAGGGGATTGGGACCTCCGCGGAAGGGCCACGTCCCCGAAGCACAGCACCGCAGTAGGGCCAGCGTCGACTTGGAGGGGGGAGCCCCCGGAGGGAGGGACCTGCCCCCCCTTGCAGCACCGTGT
The DNA here is from genome assembly GCF_965140235.1 of Caretta caretta. NCBI lineage: Eukaryota > Metazoa > Chordata > Testudines > Cheloniidae > Caretta > Caretta caretta. The sequence goes on from NC_134224.1 coordinate 5,762,273, forward strand.
CCCCCAGCCTGGTGCTGGTGCCTCGGGGTCAGCACTGACTTGGCAGGGAGAGCGCCCCCTACTGTATCCCCGGGGGCCTCCCAAAACAACTTCTCTCCTCCTTCGACAGCCTGGCGACGGGACTGTGGACGCAAGCAGCTGAGCTCCTAGATAGCTCGGCAGTGCTGCTCCGAGGCCGAGATCTGTGAGGCAGGGCTGTGGACCGGGGGGTGCCAGGATGGATGGATGGATGGAGCCTTGAGGCAAGAGTGGGGTGCGACAGTGCAGGGCAGAGCTGAGCGTGGCCAGTGACCACTGGCTCGGCTCCCTCATCTCTAAAGATCAAATCCTGAGGATGCTGGTAAAGCAGAAGGAAACTGCTCTCAGCCAGGCCGAGTCTCTGCCCTGGGTCAGCGGGGCAGGCGCTTCGGGGTGAGCTTAGGGCAGCTAGGAGGGGAGGGAAAACAGGAAATTTGCAAAAGGGAGATCTGTCCCTTTGCTGAGCCGTGTGTAAGACAGGCTCGAAGTGTTTTCCCTCTGCTGAGTTGTTACCCAGAGTGTGTGGCTTTTATTGGAAGCCGCCGCATGGCCCCGGTGCCCCCTGCTTCCTGTTTTGTGGCTTCTTACGTTGAGAAAAAAGATTTTGGACCCCAGTCTGTTTATTGGCTTCCCCTAGCTAGATCCTCCTGTGACTCCATCCCTTCTGCGCCTGGCTGCTGGGCAGCAGTCCAGCCTCTGGGTTCAGGCACGTGTGAGCTAGAAAGTGAATTTGGTTTGGGGGGCTTTTCTCCCCACCCGCGGGGCTGGCCTTTACTCCAGCAGCATGGAGGAGTCAGGCAATGCAGCCCCTATCTGTCTGGACAGGGGATGCCCAAAGCGTGGATAGGGGGCATCACCTACGGGTTGGCGGGTGGGGAAGGGGTTCTGCTCAGGATGTCCCCAGCAGCTGTCACTGAAGTTGTACTCAGAGCTGCATCCCTTTGAGGTGAGAGGCGTGACGTGATTTTGTCCTGAATGTCCATCCCCATGGGTCATTCTGCCCAGGGCCAGGCCCGTGGTAGGTTAGCTCCTGTGACGATTACTCCCTCACATCCCCGTCCCACCTACACTGAGGCATCTTCTGTAGAGAGGCAGTTCCCCCTTGCTGACAGCAACCAGCAGCGATTGCTTCCCCCCCAATCCGGCTTTGCAAGTGGGTCTGTGGCTGGGGCAGACAGGCCAGACCCCTGCATTTACCCAGCTCGGTCCCTTGTGCTGTGGGGGAGCTGAAAGCAAGGTCATCCCATCAGCGTTAGCAGTTAAGCCGTTCTCTGTACCAGTGGCCAGAGGGGACCACGCTGCCAGCCATGCAGCCCTCCACGGCGGGGAGGATGCTGGCCCATTTCGCCCTGGCAGCAAATCCTTAGCCCCAGTGGCAGCAAATGCCCATCGTGCCCTGGTGCTGCTGGCCATGCCCTCTGCTCTGGGGAATTTGGCACAGCTAGTGCTTGATGGGATGGGGCTGGACGTCGCTCTCCCGATCCCGGCTTGCACGGTGTCTGTAGAAGAGTTTCTCGTGGAGCTATTTGGTCATCACTGCAGGAGCATTCGGTCCACTCCCAGCCCACTCTAGGGGAAGGTGCAGCTTGATCCTGACTCTTCTCCCCGCCCCAGACCCCCACCACTTTGCTGATGCACTTTTCTCCTGACCGGCAACCCTGGTTTTCCACTCCTGGGGCCCATCCAGCTCTGCCCATCTCCCTTCCAGCCCCTCCCATCCCAGTTGGGGCAGGATGGTGAATGGGGCCCTGGGATGATAGTCAGTTGGCTTGCTCACCCCGCTGTGTAACTGCAGTGGAGAGGGGTGGGTCAGAGGCCCGGGAGCACAGTGGGGAAAACACAAACCCACTGGCTCAGTGCTGGGGTCACTGGAGACGAGACAGGAGGTAGGAACCCGGAACAACCAAACGCTCCTGCAGAGCCTCTGGTGGATGGGGAATGTCTCCTGCCACCCCTGGCCAAACCACCTGCCCTGGTGTGACTGTGTAAGCCAGAGGAAGAGCTCTTCATCTTCATCCCAGCCTCACCCAGCGCTTCCTCTCAGCTGGCCAGCTTGTGCCATTCCTGTCCCCCGCCACCTGTCCAGCTCCTTTTCCCCTGACTTAGCAGCTTTCAGTTCCCTGGCTCACCTGTTCCCATGCTGGCATTTGTGCTGCGAGTCCGCCCTTCGCTTCCCGACGCTGCCCATGCAGACAGGGAGCATCTGGCGACAGCTGCTCTAATGAGGATGAATGTCAGGAGAGTTGCAACTTTCCAGTTCGGGCCCCACCCATCTGTTCTCTTCATAATTGTTCATTTTGGGGGGAAATACCCCCTTTTGGGGAAGGGAGGAGCCAGCGGGACCTAAGACCTCTTATCGTGAGGGGATTGGGCTCAGAAAGGGAATTCCAAGACACTTATATGGTTCCCACCGCTGTAGCATCATACTCTTTACTGCATTTATCCGTCCATTACCTCTGTGAGTCATGGCAATGCTGTACAGGTGGGGAAACTGAGACACAGAGGCTCAGTGAGTCCAGTGGATCAAGAAATTAGACCCAGGTCTCCCAACACCCAGGCGAGTGCCCTAGCCTCTGCCACATCTGAGCTGCTGGGGTTCCCCGCACACGTGGTCTCCCTGCAGCCCATCACAAAGCTGCAGGAATTTGAGCTCCAGCCAATGGCTACTGTTTGCCAATGAGCCACCCTCCAGCTAGAGATTGGCCCGGTACATCTTCCAAGCACTGTGCAGATGCTAACCTAGGCCCAGACACTCAAAGGTATTTCGACACCTAACTCCCATGCGCCTCGCTGTCTGAAATCTAGGCAGCTCCCTTTACAATCAATGAAAACCTCTGCTCCTATGCAAGGTTGGGGTGTGTGGCTGATTCCCGACTGGGAGGAAATTCCGCTTTGGGCTCAGGAATGCTGAGGCCTGCGGCTGGCTAGCGCACTTGCAACGGCATCTTGTGCATACTCTTTCTTGCACGCTCAGGGCCTGGGGTGCAGCCCCATTGAGCTAATTGGCTTCATTTCTCCTCCGGCTCCCAAACCGTGTCTCTGCCTTAGGTGCCTCTCCCTGCTTTCTTCATCCTCCCGGCAGGGACAGAGCACTCGGGGGACAGAACTAACCCCACAGGCCCCTGAGGTGCCTTGTCTTTGAGCTCCTGTGCTCTTGACCTGACATTAAGTGCCAGGCTCGCCTTCTGACAGCCAGGAAGGTGAAAATCCTGCTCTGCACAGCAGGGCCCAGTCGGGGGCGGGGGGGTAATGTCTGGTTGGGGTCTCTGGATTTGTGCGGGTGCTTTTGCAGTGCAGGCGAGCTGGACTGGACAGCTGCAGTGAGAAGAGACTCTCTGAGCAGGGGGAGAATCAGGTGATGCTTCAGCTGGCCTGGTCTGTGCTCCCCTCCTGGAAGCCCTTGAGAGGGGGTGAGGCTGTTCTCAGTGTGGTCTGGGCTGGTGTCTCATCCCAAATCGCCTCTTCTGTACCCAAGGTATTGGGGGCTTTCTTCTGCGCTCCTCCACCCCCATCAGGCCTGATCTCCTCCCCCCGCCCCCGCTGCGTATGGGTCGCTCTGAGCCTCCCCCACATTGCAAAGGCTCCTGCCCGGTGTCTGCTCAGCCATCGTGCAGCCTGGGCCCATTTTGGGGGAGCCCCACAGCTGCTGAGTGACTCCTAGGAAAGCGCTGGCCCTCAGCCCTGTCCCGGAGCCTCCCCACACCCAATGCTTTGCTCCTGTCCTGCAGCTTGTCCTGAGTGCAACATGCGCCCGAAAGTCTCAGTGTCTAGAGGGCAGGTGTCCCGCTGGGCAGACGGCCAGAACTGGAAAATCCTGCCCCCCGTCCCCCAACAATCTCCCCTGGACACCTCCCTGATCTTTTTGGTTTGCATTTTCCTCACTGCAACAGGCCCCTTCCCAAAGCCGTTTCTCGAGCCGCCTGACTCTCCCTAAGCAGCTTAGATGCTCCCAGAAACCCAGGCTTGGGTATTGGCCAGGCTTTAGATGTTAAGTCCTAGCGGGTGACCCGCTTCGGGGAGAGTTTTCCCAATGTTGCTGCCCCTTCCCTCTCCTGTCGGCCCCTTCTGGGCCTCTCCTCCCCTGCTCCCGGACACTAATCCCACTTTCGGATTACAGGGCCGGTGTGGGAGCCGGCTGAGCGAGTCAGGGTGGGATGAGGTAGGAAACAGGCTGCCCCAAAGGGGACGATGAGTTTGGACAGGACCAGGGGACCCTTTGCTGGCAGCGGGAGCCAGCTGACTGGCTGAGGTGCTCCCTGTTCTCTGCACTGATGCTAGGACAGCGCTGTCTCAGATTTTGTGCCCCCCTTTCCTCCTCATCCCAAAGACAGCTGCTGCGGCTAGTTCAGAGGGCCTGTTTCTCAACTTGCAATGGTGAGCTAGTTATGCCAGTCCCTGGCGCCAGCTAGGCCTGGCTTTCTCTTGGAAGGTGGTGTCACGGAGTCCCCGGGCAATGCTGTGGAAATGCTCCCTGCGAAGCCAGTCAGGACTCTGGGGAAGTCTCCTTTCTGTGAGCAGCCTGTCTGCAGGACACACAGCTTCCACTTTCCTGACCTCGGAGCATTCAGCATCCTCTGCCCCTCCGTGCGCTTCCCACAGCGAGTCTGCCCAGGTGGGGCTCCTGGGAAAGCCAGAGGGTCCTGCCCCCCAACTCCGCAGTCAGACGTGACTCTCAGCCAGCCAGTAAAACAGAGGTTTATTAGACGACAGGAACATGGTCTAACACAGAGCTTGCAGGTGCAGAGAACCGCACCCCTCAGCTGGGTCCATTTTGGGGAGCAGTGAGCCAGACAACCACGTCTGCCCTTCACTCCATGTCCTAGCTAGCCTCAAACTGAAACTCCCTCCAGCCCCTCCTCCTCTGGGCTTGGTTCCTTTCCTGGGCCAGGAGGTCACCGGCTTCCTTTGTTCTCCAACCCTTTAGCTCTCACCTTGCAGGGGGGAAGGGCCCAGGCCATCAGTTGCCAGGAAACAGGGTGTCGGCCATTCTCTGTGTCCAGACCCCTGCACACACCTGCCCTCTAGGGCTCTGCAGTGATCATACACCCTTATCCCACCCCCTAGATACTTAAGAACTGCATAGGGGAAACTGAGGCACCCCCACAATATTCAGAGGAAACATTAAGAATAGTCCCGCTTCGTCACAGGTGGCACCATGTTTTGTCCCGTATGCCCAGTGTATTCTCCATGGATAGCCATGGCCAGGTGTCCCAGAGTCCCTTTCTCTAAAAGCAGTTGTGTGGGTTTAAATCTCCATCCCTGGGGCGTTCATTTTGCTGGCCAAATACACACGCTGTTTTTCGACAGCCTCTCCTGTTTCTCCTGCTGCTGATTCGAGGGTGCAAAGCTGAACATCATTTAATTGTGGGCACAGTGGGGCAGCATTTTAGACTTCCAGGGGCCTGCTGAGTTGAGGGGTGAACTGGCCACATCCTAGACCTTCTGCTCCTTCCCCACCCCTCCAGAAAAGCCGATTCCAAGTTAGATGCTAGGGTGGGTCCCTGCTGAGAGAGACAGAATTTGTTTTCTGTTCCCCCTTTCCCCACAACTCTCCTTCTGCCGTGGCCTCCTCCTTCCATCTCTCCTCCTCTTCCTGCTGCCCCCCCTTCCCTTCTTGGCTTGTCCTCCCCTTGGTACAGGCCTCCACCCTCTCCTTTCCTACTAATCACCTTTTCCTTCCTCTCCTCCTCTTCCTTGCTGCCATGAAGATACCCAGGTGGCCTACCCTGGAACCAGACTGATTGGGGAACACAGATGTCTGTAGAGAGGGGGATGGTCCATTCCAGCATCTTTGTGTCGCCTTGTGTCTCTGTTTTCAGTGCTCTGGAGTTGTTGCTCGTATAAACAATTTATGCACCCTTAGTGCATGTATTAAACAATTACACTCCTGCAATCCGCCTTCAGGTGCTCCTTATCCATCTGAGATGGTCCCTTTGTCTGCTTCCTGGGCACAAGGCCAACAGACTCATTTTGCAGGAGCCTAAGTGGCAACACAGAAGAACTTTTCCATTCCAATCTCGGCCTCCACCAGCCAATGTTGTGAGCATCCCAGCCGTCCTGGGTAAAGGGCCTGCAATGGTGGTAGGGTGCGTGGCTGGGAAGCGAATAGGATTCCCTGGGCTGGAGTGGGAGGGGAAGATGATGTGGGAACATACAGAATGTATCCAACCTGCCTTAGGCTGGCCTCTCGCGACGCTGCCCTGCAGCAGTACGGCCCGCCGGGGTTCAAAGCACATCCGCGCTGGGTAGGTTAGCGCTCCTTGTCCTTACCCACCCTGTGCGCAGAGTAGGGATGGGTGAACCCCAAAGAGGCAGGTGTGTTCACTTCCTACCCTGAAGTATGATCCCCAAACTCAGTATCCCAGCTAGCCGCATCCATGCCTGAGTTGACCCTGTAGAAACTCAGTACCATAGTCGTGAAATGGGGGAAGGGGGATACCATTTCCTGCCTTCACAATAAGCCCGGCATTAGGGACGGCGGGTCTTCCTGTGGGTCTGGAGAGGTTGGCCCTATCTGGCCATTGCGATGGCCTTGGGGATCGGTGCGGTCTGTGGCATTCAGCAGTTTAGTCTCCTGAGGGCTGTAATACTGTGGGGTCTGAAGGGCTCGGGGTGGGGGTAGCTGGGTGGTGGTAGTGGGCTGTGATCTACAGGAGGTCGGACTCAATGATCTGATGGTCCCTTCTGGCCTTGAGCTCTATGTCTCTGGCACGGCAGCTCGTTGCTGGGTGGCTGCAACGCCGCGGGCACAGTGTGAGTGTGAGACTTCTCCCCATGTCACAGTCACGGTCTCCCCATCCGACCCCGTGTCTGATCATCCGGGGCCAATCCCACCTCTCTGGGATCCTTGGCAGATGTCTGCAGGGACGGGGATTGTCCCCAACTTTGGGTTGTGATCAGAAAGTAAAAGGGAGCCCAGAGCATCTCTCAAATCCCATCTCCTTAGGTTAATGAGAAGCTCAAATCTTTGCACGGAGCTGACCGAGCTGAGTGATTTCTGCATTCTTGTCTGCATCATGCTTCATTACTCATGTAATTGCTTGTGAAATTCTGATTGTATAATCTCGATTGCTGATGCATCGAGCAGAAAGGATCCAGCATCAGCCTCTTAGACAAATCTTCTTTTGCCTTTTAAACTGCTCATATATGATAGGGAGGCCTATTGTCCTGCCCCCCGGCCCCGCCAGGCAATTTGGTGTCCTCCAAGTCCTGATTTGGGGAAAGGGTCATGAGAGAACATGGTCTTGTGATGTGCCGGTGCAGGGTCATGTCGTGATGGGCACCTCTCTGTTGTGACTCTCATGTGTGTCCCGACAGAGGAATAGTTAAGTTGGCAGCTTTCTGTGGAAACTGCCAAGAGAGGGTAACCAAAGACCCAGCTGGGACATGTATGGGGGCTCTTGAAAAGGACATTCATTCTCCTGCTGCGTTTCTAACTTGGTCTTTGCTACTAGGCTGCACACACCACTGGGTAGGTGCTGGAGGGACTGTGCCGGAACCCATGGGGAATTAGGGGCTTCCAGAGGCAAAGATCCCTCCGGCTGCTTCCTGCTTCCTCCGGTTTGTCCTGCTTCTGGACTTGACTCCCACATGCTGAAAGAGTTAATTGCATAAATGCTGCATGGAAAGGAAGGGGTTTTGTTGTTAATTCACAGGGAGAAAGATTGTCTGTGGCCCTAAGCCTTGCAATTTTTGGAAAGGTCTTGGGGGCTTGTGTGTGTTTGTGTTTATGCACGTGTGCGTGCAGTGGAAAGCTTTAAGATCTCTCCGTTTGGGTCACAGTGTAACTAAAGAGCTGTTAACTCACAGGGTAACTAACAAGCTCCAGAGCCCATATATTTAAGTGCAAAGCTTCCAGGGGCAAAGACCGCAGCTGGGTTTGTCTCTGCTGTTATCCCCTTGCCTGGGATGTGTGTGTCCACATTGGAAGCTCCAATCTGTCTTGGTGCAACACCCTGCAAGAAGCTCGTTGCAGCCCAGGCGTGATCACACTCGTTGCAAACCTGAGACGCTAACTTTCTGGGCTGGGACCAGGGGCTGCCGATCAGACTCCCCGTTCTCGCTGCGCCAGGCTGTGTGCCGGTCACGTGACACTGCAGGCCAGGCCGAGTCCCGGCACGTCACCTCACCTCACGCACCCCAGAACTCTGATGCTGGAGCGGTGACTCGCTCCGGCCACTTGGCACCATCCTGCACCACTGCTCCGTCGGTGACACGTTTGCACAAGCACGTTGGCGTTTGCTTTCCAGCACCTGAATCTCGGGGAGGCAGAACCCCACCTGTCGTCACTACTGCTATCTTCAACAGCACCCCGAGCCCCTGGAATGGGAGAGCGATGTTCTGTGCTGTCGGGACAAAGTGTGTCCCTAGTGAAAGGGTGAGGCTGGAGTCCCAGCCCCGTGTGTGTGCGTTGGCATCACGCTTGGCACCTTTGAAAACCAAGCCCGGAGCCCTTGATTAGTTCAGCCTGTAATGACAGTTCAATGGAGGAGGCCAGGCAAAGGGGAGGTTCTCGATAAGTGTGTGTGTAGCGATGTTCCTGCTTTAAGTCGCGCGTTAATGTTGTGGGCTGGGAAGAGACCCCAGGAGATAAAGTGTCAGTCACAATCCCAGCGACATGCCAAGCCAGGCTGCCAGGGGGTATGCTGACCTCCCGAGGACTCACCCTCACACCGGTGCTGGCATGAAGTGCTCCCCAGCGGTTAGAGCAGGGGACTTGTGTGCTCAGAACACTTGGACTCCATTCCCCGTCCTGCCACAGAGGCGTGGTGTGACCTTGGGCAAGTGGCTTTCCAGCTCGGTGCCTCAGTTTCCCTGTCAGTGAAAATGGGGGTGGTGATACTGATACTGGGGAGCTTAACGTTCCCGAGCACCAGCAGGGAAATGCCAAGCGTGAGTAGCATGATGACCTCGGACCCCAGCCAACCCCCAGCGCTGGGGGCTCTCAGCCCTCTGACGCCTGCAGAAGGAGCCTGATTCCACCCAAACTCCACCAGCTCCTCACAGCCCCTTCCTTCATCCCCTGCGGGATCCTGGCCGCTGCCCTGTTTGCTTTGGTTTCTTCGCCGTCAGCAGCCAGGTGTCTCCGCTTTCAACATGCAGCAGTTGCAAGGAGGGGAATCATCCCCCACTCTAACCCCAATGTTTATGGTTTAAACTTGCCCAGCTGTTTTCTTCTCTTTTTAGAGCTTCTTTGGCGGGTTTCAGCCACCGTGAGGCCAGGCTGGGTTTCATGTTCTGCTGACAGGCTGGGAAAGTGGGGATTCAAGGCGCTGCCGTTCTTCCTTTGACCTTTGCAGGCGCTCAGAGCAGTTCTGCCAAAAAAAAAAAAAAAAAAACAACCCAGCCCCCCAGTAAGGCAGAGGGGGTGGGGTTATAATCCTGGAACTGGGGTCTTGGGCAATGTGGGGCTTATTTGCATTTAGACACCGGTGAGAACCCCTAGCGCAGGCTCGATTTACACCAGTGAAGATTTACGCTGGTTTCGAACCCAGATAAGTTGCCCCTGTGCAAATCACACTGTGCTGTACAAAGCGCATCGAGTTAGGGGTTTGCTCTGCACCCCAGCGGCTCTCATCCCAGCATGGATATGGCTTCAATAAAGAGGAAAGCGTGCCCCTCTGCCCAATGCGCCCCTCCTTGTAGCTCAAGTCGAGGCAGCTCCCCTAAGGTTGGGTTTATGGCGATGGTGATTTTGCTGCAAGTCCGGAAGAGCCAGGGGAAAGATTGATGCTTGAACACCGACGGGCCGGGCAGGTGTTTCCCAGGAATTTCGGGAGGAGGGCTCTGCCAGGAAGGAGTTGTGAATGGACCAACCAGCAGAGGTTTGGAACCTGAATCTCCAGCATCTCCTTGCTTCCACCTTCTCGTGGGCAAAGCTCAGCCCCGCCTGGCTCGAGGAGACGTACCCGCGCCAGCTTGCTGAAAGCGTAGCGTAGCGGGAGGGGCTCGCCTCCCAGGTACGTATCTAGCATTCCCAGCCACCCGCCCCCACTTCCCGGGGTCTGCTTTTCTCTGCCCTCACCCCCAGCTGGTACAAACCTACCCCCTCTGGCTAGGCAGAAGTAAGCATCTGGCCAAAGGTGTTGTAGCTGGCCGGGGGACCTGGCTTGAGTGCCCACCGCTGGCATCTGTGCCGCCGAGGCAGCGGAGCAGGGCACGCTGAAGGAACAGATCCCCCTTGTTTTTTCCTAGAGCCGAGCATGCTGAAGGAAACGCCTGGATTTGGTTTCAGGCCCCAGAGACTCGTTACAGCTGATTCGGCTTTAATGCCCCAAGTCAGCAGCAAACAGAGAAGAGAAACGCGACAGAGACTCAATGTCAGCGAGGGAACAGCACGCCCTCCCAGCAGAGGGGCTGAGACCGAATCCCCCCCGGCGCTATCTTTAGCAGACTGATTGATTCGCCTGGGCGGGTTTTTATTTTGTCAGGGAAGCTGGTTTTGGAGCCGTTTCAGCCAAAGTTGGGGAAAGAGCCTGTGTAGGTTGAGGGGCCCCCTAAATGACCCCACAGGGCGAGTGCTGAGCCCCGTGGGCCATGCCGAGAGCGTCTGGTTTCCATTACTGTTATGATAAATTTGTTGTCCGGCTTGCAGTAGCATCCAGAGACGGCGCACCAGACCATCCCGTGCTCGGAGCTGCACGCCCCACACAGAGGGATGCTCCCTGCCCCAGAGAGTGTGCGGTTTGCAGCGTTCCACTGTTTCCATTCCCAGGCTGCCCTCCGGAGCCTCCCCTGGGTTTGGTGGCCCAGGGAGGGGCGCAGCGCTGTGTGGATAGTGGTGCCGGGATCCCAGCAGAGCTCATGGGAAGAACCAGTGTGGCCCTGTTTTGGGGACTACGGGACTCAGCCCTTCAAGGGGATCGCGGGGGCAGTGTGAGAAAACAAGACCCGTTGTGCCGATGCAGGGGTAGGGGGGTCATTGCCCTCCCATGTCCCTTCCGCAGGGCTTCACTCCACACGTGGTCAGTTGCACGCGGGGCCCGGGTCTCCTACAGATGGGCTGGGACACCAAGTGAGTTCTCGGCAGGGCTTTAAGTTTTCCTTCTTCTGGAGCCAGTATAGAAGGATCAGGTGTAATGAGGCCACCAGGGAAAGATGGACACCTTGTCCGGAGCAACGCTGGCACCAGATCCACAGCGGGTGTGAACCCAATGCAGCTCTCTCGGCGTCAGCGGAGTTCAGCGGATTTACACCAGCCGGGGATCTGGCTCTGGGGAATTTTGGCCAGGGCAAGGGGGGGAAGAAAAACGTCCAATTCCCACAATACGGCTCCTGTCACTTCTGTGCTTCGCACACTCGAATCTCCAGGGCGGCGCGCTGCCCGCTCCAAGACAAGCTGGCGGGGAGGGAAGGGGAGCTTGCTCAACCGCCAGGCCAGCTCCTGCAGATTGATGGCCCTTTGTATGTGGTTACGTGAGCCAGCGGCACGAGCCTTCCACTTTCCATATTTAGAATTGCTGGATCAGGGGAAAAAATGTATTTTTGGAGAGTTCCATTTGCTACGTCTCCAGATTCTGGGCTTTTTTTTCTTCTTCTTTCTTCTTTCTTTTAAATGTGCCAAAGCCCCTTTTGTTTTAACGGGGCCCAGGACTCACCCGGCGAATGGACTCGAAGCAACCGTGAGTGCTTCTGTGCTTGCGCTTTGGCAGGCCCCATTGCGATTGAGTCTCTGGTGTTCTCAGGGACGGCTGGTTCCCTGTTCCCCACCCCTTTCGCTTGCAACGGAAGGCCCTTGCCTAGGAAGCAGCGTGTGTGTATTTAAAGAGCCATGCGAAACATTCGCTCCAGCTTTTGTGCTGGGTTTCCCAGCTTTTCCCCTGGTTTAACTACTGCCAACGTTTGCATGGGAATGTGGAGCAGCAGCCTCATAACTAGCCTGTAGGAAACAATCTTGCACCAGCGTGGCCTAGGTTAGATCCCCTTGATGCATCTCTTCTTGACTGTTCTTGCAGTTCAGCCTTTCTCTAGCGCGCCACCCGCAGGCGGAGAGGAGAGCTGGTCCTCGCCGGCGGGAATGTCCCGTCCTTGGTCCGTCTGAGGCGGTGCGGGAGAAGGGGCATGGATTGTGTGTTGGCTTCTCTTCCAAGAGAGACCAATACAAAGAGACTGGTGCTACTTTGCCTCAGTACCATTAGCCCCAGATGGGGAAACTGAGATTCAGGGAGGTGAGTCTCCCAAGGTCCCTGCCAGAGCTGGGACTAGAACCCACGTCTCCATCAGGTGTCTGGCAGTGCTCTATCCGCTAGGCCACACTGCCATTAGAAGGGCTATTGCTGGGCTGCTGGGTGTCCTCCCATCAGGCTGGGCAGGCAGGGTGGGAGTGTGCGTGGAGGCTAGGCCTCTCCCCGCCAGCGTGTGAGGCAGGGGGCTGGGAGAAGTGAGCTGCCCCAGGGAGAGCATGGGCATTGCCAGCATCCCCTAGAGAGCTAGAGGACTCGGGGAGCAGCGGATTATGCTCGTTCGCCACAGTTCAGCCCCTGCTCTGCTGTTCTGTTAGCATAGCCGCCTCGGAGCAGATTGCAAGGGCCAGGCTCGCCCTCAGCAGGATCCACCTGCCTTCGGTGTTTATCTCCTTCTCCAGCTCGCTCGCCCTCTCTTCACCCAACCGTTTATTCTGGAAGTGATCCGAGGCGGCTGACTTCAGACTCGGGGAGCCCCGGGGCGAGGTTTGGTTCCTGGCAGTGCTCCAAGCAGACTGGAAAAGGTGTATTGGGGCGGAAGCCGGAAGCCCCAAGCCGGCAGCCTAATCTAACCCCCTGCCAGAGCCGGCTCAGTGCGATCTCTCTCGAAACCTGCTGCTTGACTCACTCCGATAACAGTAACCCGGGCTCACAAAGCCCGTCCTTTAACCCGTCTTTCCCAGAGAGGAAATGCCCGCAGGGCTCCTGGCAGCCCCTTGGCTCTTTTAGGGCCAGTCCTCTCACCTTCCTGCCCTTAGGGAAAAGTCCACAGCTGCTGAATCGAAAACGCCCCCCTTTCTATCAGCGTGTTGGCCTTTGTAGGGACTCTCCTCGAGAATCCCACCCCGGCGGCAAGATTCCATGTGGGGGGGCTAACGGCCCCCACAGAGAGACTCTCCTTCTCTCTTGGCTTCTGCAGGCAATCAACTACTTTCTAGGGACACCCATGTGGTGTCATGCCTAACACGGACTTTTCCATAAGGGGGAGAGGAAACCCAACCAAACCCAAACGCTTTAGGGGGAGATTCCCATGAGCCCTCTGCTCTGCTCTGCTCACGACGAAGCCAACAGGAGTTAAACACATCGGGAAATTTCACCAGGCAGGTGAACGCAGAAAGGTTCTTTCCGTCTCTGCCACTCCTTTGTACCATCACAGGCATCTTGACTCCCAGATGCTCATTGGAGAAGGGGTGGAAGAAGGGTCTGGCTGCCCTTCCCCTATTTTTCCTAACACAGTCCTGATGCCCGTGGGGCGCAAGTCCCCTAACTCGCCCTTTTCTCTGCATGCTTGAAACCCCGGTTGGTTGGTTGATTTGCAGGCACTGCTGACGTTTACCCATAACGAGCCAACAGTCGAATGGCTACGGCGCACGCGAATGCTGTCTACGCTGGCCAGATCGGCAGCACAAAGTCAGCTCCTGGCTCGGCCGGCTGCACGGAGCCTGAACTATCTGTGCGAGGCCAGCGCGGGGGCAGAGGCTCAAGATGTGGAGGTGGGAGGAGTCATTCCTCCTGCCTGCGCTGACTCTCCCATGGGGAATTCTGTCCTCACCTGAAATGCCCCCATCCTCCTGCGCGGGAGGAGACTGCTGCTCACGAAGGAAGTGGTTGGAGGCCAGGCCTGCTCTCAGGACTCCTGGGTTCCGTTGCCAGCTCCGCAGCTGACTTCGCCCTGGTGACCCTGGGCGTGCGGCTCGATCTCCCTGTGCCTAGGTCTGTGAAACTCACCTGGGGTGAGACGGCACTTTGAAATCCGCCATGGATTCTATCCACGCACTCCTGCAAACCTGGGCATGCCCCAGACTCCCCTCTCTGCTTCCCCCTGCCCTGACCCCCCAGGAAATGGGGGGGTTGCACTGCCCAGTAATGCTGTGTAGTGCAGTGTCTTACACACATACTCAGGCAAGCCTGTCTTTGTCCCAGACTGTAGGACGGAGGAGAATCCCAGGGTTGTGGTAACTCCTCTCTGCCCACGTGGCCGCCCCCTCGCACCCTGTCTTCCTCTCTGCTGCCTTCTCGGTTCGCCCTCTTCCCCTGGCACACTCTCTCGTTTGCCCAGGAATGGCATGAGAAGCAAGTTGCCACCGTGCAGGCGGGTTCCTGGGGCCCTCCCCTGGGGGACGCCGGAACGTCTCTCTTGTGATTAAATATTTAACGTACTGGCCCAACTCCGACAGTTTTCCAAAGCCGGAATATTATTGGCTGGTTTCATTTTTTGGTTGGCGCTCAGCGCTTTCCTCGGCCGCCATTTGGGGTAATGACTGAGGGCGGGGTAGGCAACCTGCAGCACGCGTGCCAAAGGTGGCAGCAAGCTGATATTCAGTAGTACTCACTGTCGCGGAGTGTGGGGGAGTCCAGGCCCTGCACCCCTCTTCCTGGGATCCACTGAGACTCTCAGCCAGCCAGTAAAACAGAAGGTTTATTGGACAACAGGAACACAGTCCACAACAGAGCTTGTGGGTACAACCAGGACCCCTCGATCACGTCCTTCTGGGGGAGCAGGGAGCTTAGACCCCAGCCCTGGGGTTCCCTGTGTTCCTCCCCCCAGCCTCCAAACTGCCAACTAACCCCACCCAGCAGGTTCCCTGCTGCAGCCTCTGTTCACATTCCCGGGCAGAGGTGTTACCTCCCCCTCCCCCTCCTGGCTCAGGTGACAGGCTCTCAGGTCTCCCATCCCCAGGGCACATTCCCAGGTCAACACTCCCCCCTCCCTGCTGAGTCACTTCGTCACATCTCTCCCCCCTTCGAGACTGAACTGAGCGGGGTCACTGTGACCAGTGACCTGGGGAAGTTCGGGGCCCCCTCTCCGGGACAGCGCATCCGCTATCAGGTTGGCACTTCCCTTCACGTGGACCACGTCCATGTCGTAATCCTGCAGGAGCAGGCTCCATCTCAGGAGCTTGGCGTTGGCTCCTTTCATCTGGTGCAGCCAGGTCAGGGGAGAGTGGTCGGTGTACACGGTGAAGTGCCGCCCGAAGAGATAGGGCTCTAGTTTCTTGAGGGCCCACACCATGGCCAGGCACTCCTTCTCGATGGCCGCGTAGTGTTGCTCCCGGGGTAGCAACTTCTTGCTCAGGTACACGATGGGGTGTCTCTCCCCCTTTTCATCCTCCTGCATTAACACCGCCCCCAGTCCCGTGTCGGAGGCGTCGGTGAACACCACAAAGGCCTTGTCAAAGTCCGGGTTCGCCAGAACTGGGCCACTGACCAGAGCCTCCTTCAGCGCCCGGAAAGCCACCTGGCACTGCTCGGTCCAGACCACCTTGTCTGGCTTCCCCTTCTTGCATAGCTCAGTGATGGGGGTGGCTATGGCGCTAAAGTGGGGCACAAATCTTCGGTAGTATCCTGCCATCCCAATAAAGGCTTGGACCTGCTTTTTGGTGTGGGGAGCGGGCCAGTCTCTGATCACCTCCACCTTGGCTGGTTCCGGCTTTAGGCGGCCGCTCCCCACCCGATGGCCCAGGTAAGACACTTCCGCCATCCCCACCTTGCACTTCTCCGCTTTTACAGTCAGCCCAGCCCCCTGGAGTCGGTCCAGCACTTGTCTAACCTGGGACACGTGGTCCTCCCAGGTCTGGCTAAAGACACAGATGTCATCAATATACGCCACGGCAAAACTCTCCATCCCCCTCAGGAGCTGGTCCACCAGGCGTTGGAAGGTGGCCGGCGCTCCCTTGAGGCCGAAAGGCAGGGTCAGGAACTCATAGAGCCCCAGAGGGGTGATAAAGGCCGATTTCAGTCGGGCATCTGCATCCAGCGGCACTTGCCAGTAGCCCTTTGTAAGGTCCATGGTGGTAAGGTACCGAGCTCCTCCCAGTTTGTCTAGGAGCTCGTCCGGCCTGGGCATGGGGTAGGCATCAGATACAGTGATGGCATTGAGCTTCCGATAGTCCACGCAGAACCGGACCGACCCGTCCTTTTTGGGGACCAGCACCACCGGCGAGGCCCAAGGGCTGGCAGATGGCTGGATCACCCCCAAAGCCAGCATGTCCCGGACCTCTCTTTCCAGGTCCTGAGCAGTTTTCCCTGTGACTCGGAAGGGGGAGCATCTTATCGGCGGGTGCGACCCTGTCTGCACCCGGTGGACAGTCAGATTAGTGCGTCCAGGCTGGTTGGAAAACAGCTGTCGGTACGGATGCAGCACCCCCCTGACCTCAGCTTGCTGGGCAGGGGTTAGCTGATCCGAGAGGGGGATTGTTTCCAGGGGGGAACCAGCTCTGGTCCCAGGGAATAGATCTACTAAAGGGTCATCTCCCTGCTCTTCCCACTGTCCACACACGGCCAACACCACATTCCCCCTGGCATAATATGGCTTCATCATATTCACATGGTACACCCGGCGGTGGTGCGCCCGGTTCGACAGCTCCACCACATAGTTTACCTCATTGAGCTGCTTGACGACCTTGAAAGGGCCCTCCCAGGCGGCCTGTAGTTTGTTCTTTCTCACAGGGATGAGAACCATCACCGGATCCCCGGTGGCGTAGGCACGGGCCCTTGCCGTGCGGTCATACCAGACCTTCTGCTTCTTCTGGGCTCTGGCCAGATTCTCCCTGGCCAGGCCCATGAGTTCAGCCAGTCTCTCTCGGAAGATCAGGACATACTCCACCACTGACTCTCCATCGGGAGTGGCCTTCCCCTCCCACTCGTCTCTCATCAGGTCCAGGGGGCCCCTCACCCTCCTTCCATATAACAGTTCGAAAGGCGAAAATCCGGTAGACTCCTGGGGCACCTCCCTGTACGCGAACAGCAGGTGAGGTAAGTACTTGTCCCAATCCTGCGGGTGCTGGTTCATAAAGGTTTTCAGCATCATCTTTAGCGTCCCGTTAAACCTCTCCACCAGCCCGTTGGACTGGGGGTGATAAGCTGAGGCCCAGTCGTGCCGGACCCCACATTTCTCCCACAAGCACCGGAGCAGGGCCGACATGAAGTTGGAGCCTTGGTCTGTCAAGACTTCCTTGGGGAACCCCACTCGGCTGAAAATGGTCAGGAGCGCATCGGCCACGGTGTCTGCTTCAATGGAAGCTAAGGGCACTGCCTCGGGGTAGCGGGTGGCAAAATCTACCACCACCAGAATGTATTTCTTCCCCGACCGGGTCGTCTTGCTGAGAGGCCCCACGATGTCCATGGCCACCTTCTGGAAAGGCTCCTCTATGATGGCAAAGGTCTCAAAGCCGCTTTCCCCTTGTCCCGGGCCTTCCCCACCCTCTGACAGGGGTCACAGGATCGGCAATACTGCCGGACCGTGGTAAAGACCCCGGGCCAGTAAAAGTTCTGTAGCAACCTCTGCCGGGTGCGCCGGATTCCCTGGTGCCCTGCGAGGGGGATGTCATGGGCCAGGTACAGGAGCTTGCGGCGATACTTCTGGGGGACCACCAGCTGCCTCCTGATCCCACAGGACTCTACTTCCCTTGTGGGAGCCCATTCTCGGTACAGGAACCCCTTCTCCCACAGGAACCTCTCCTGGCAGCCTCTCCTCATGGTTCGTACCACACCGAGGTCGGCCAGGTCCCTGAGCTTCCGCAAGGAGGGATCTTTCCTCAACTCGGCCTGGAACTCAGCGGCTGGGGAAGGGATGGGGACCGGTTCCCCCTCAGTGGCCAGGTCTGAGGCCTCAGCCTCTCTGAGCCGTGCCCCTCGGCCCTCCCTTCCCACCAGGGTAGGGTCCTGCGCCTCCGGTGCGGTACCCTCCCCGAGGTCAGGGAGCAGTGGCCCTCGCCGGCTCTGGCTACGGGTCACAACCAGGGCGGTCTGGGGCTTGCTTGGCCAGTCCTCTAGGTCTCCCCCCATCAAAACTTCAGTGGGCAAATGGTGGTGTACCCCCACATCCTTGGGGCCCTCCTTGGCCCCCCATTTCAGGTGTACCCTTGCCACGGGCACCTTAAATGGGGTCCCGCCCACCCCTGTCAGGGTCAGGTAGGTGTTGGGCACCACCCGATCTGGGGCCACCACCTCGGGCCGGGCCAGCGTCACCTCCGCGCCCGTATCCCAGTATCCATTGACCTTCCTCCCATCCACCTCCAGGGGAACAAGGCACTCTCTCCGGAGGGACAGCCCCGCGCCCACCCTGTAAACTGAGCGCCCTGAGTCCAGAGCCTCCAGCCCTCTGGTGGAGCTGGCCTGGGGTACTCTTCCCTCCTGAGCAGGTGGTAAACTGGTAGGCCCCCTGTCACGGAGTTCCTGGGCGATGCTCTGGAACTGCTCCCCATGAAGTCAGTCAGGACTCTGGGGTAGTCGCCTTTCTGTGAGCAGCCTGTCTTCAGGACACACAGCTCACACAGCTTCCACCTTCCTGGGTCTGACCTCGGAGCATTCAGCATCCTCTGCCTCTCCGTGCGCTTCCCACAGCGAGTCCGCTCAGGCGGTGCTCCTGGGGAAGCCAGAGGGTCCTGCACCCCAACTTCGCAGTCAGACGGGACTCTCAGCCAGCCAGTAAAACAGAAGGTTTATTAGACGACAGGAACATGGTCTAAAACAGAGCTTGCAGGTGCAGAGAACGGGACCCCTCAGCTGGGTCCATTCTGGGGGGCAGTGAGCCAGACAACCACGTCTGCACTTCACTCCATGTCCCAGCCAGCCCCAAACTGAAAAACCCCTCCAGCCCCTCCTCCTCTGGGCTTTGTTCCTTTCCCGGGCCAGGAGGTCACCTGATTCCTTTGTTCTCCAACCCTTCAGCTCTCACCTTGCAGGGCGGGAAGGGCCCAGGCCATCAGTTGCCAGGAAACAGGGTGTCGGCCATTCTCTGTGTCCAGACTCCTGCACACACATGCCCTCTAGGGCACTGCAATGATCATACACCCTTACCCCACCACCTAGATACTTAAGAACTGCCTAGGGGAAACTGAGGCACCCCCACACTATTCAGAGGAAACATTAAGAACAGTCCCACTTCGTCACATCTCTCCCCCCTTCGAGATCGAACTGAGCGGGGTCACTTTAGCCGGTGACCTGGGGAAGTTCGAAGCCACCAACGTTCCCATGGATGCCCCAGCATCTCTCCCATTCCTTGGTAGGAGTTACACCAGGCCCTTCCAGTTTCACGCCCTCCCTTAGGTCAGGGGTGGTCGATAGCACTCGCAGGCCGCATGTGGGAAGGTTTATGCAGCCCATGCCCTTTGGCCACCCCAAGAATGTCTCCCCATTGACCATCACCTTCTACTCCCACTGGAGGTCCGGGGGGCCTGGCCCCAGGAAACTCCACACAGACATATAGGTTGGGGTCAGGAGTGGGAGCCTGTCCACATCCCCAACCACCTGGCTGACGGAGTCTATGGCCTTGGGACCCAGCAAGGGAGCTAGACACCGGGGCTTTTCCGCAGGGTCCCCTTGGTTCAATCGCCAGCCTGCTCAAAGGCAGTGAGGTGGGCATCCACACCCCCCCCCTCCTTAACCAGGGGCAGCAATTTAGTCTCGAGGTTCCCTGCGGAACTGGCCCCCCGGGATCTATCCCCACTCACCCCGGGGAGGTCCCCTAGGCCTCTCCGCCCCACCACCGCCAGTTCATGCTGCTGCTGCTTCTGCAGCTCTTTCTCGGGCTCTCGCTGTCTCCCACGGTCCTCTTGCTCTCTCAGACTCAGCTCCAATCCCGTCCGTCTCGATCCCCCGATGGGGAACCCGATCATGAAGACCCTCGTCTGGTCGGGGACAGGAGTCTTGGCGATGCCTGGCTCCCGCTTCAGCTGCTCCCAGATCCTGCTATAGCCCCAGTTGGGGTCAGGAATCTGTTCCTTAGAGCGGTCATCCTCCTCCAGCTGCACGATTAACTCTGCTTTGGTGAACTTTCCAATGCTCAACCCTCTCTTTCTGCACAGGGTTACAATGTCCTTCTTAAGGAGACGGTGACAGGCCATCACTCCGCTCCTCCCAAGTTGTTGTGGACTCACAGGCCCGTGTGTTCTCAGCTCCCCACGGTTTCCAGGGAGAACCCCTAGTGTGCCAGCCCTTCTCAAGGTCACCACCTCTTTGCCAGGGTCGAGCTGCAGACTCCTCCGCCCCTGAGACTGCTCACTGCAGTCCCCAGGGGGACCCCATTACTGCACAGTACTTCTCGCTGGTCACACACTCCCAGGGGTTAACCGCCCCCCGAAACCGCTCCTCTCTGAGCCTTCAGCAGGCCTGGTCCTCGGCAATCCCCCTTCGTGTTACTGCTCCCCAGTCACTTACTGCAGGAAGCGCCATCCACGGGGTGCAGTAGATCCCACCGCTGCCACCAGTTGTCACGGAGTTCCTGGGCGATGCTCTGGAACTGCTCCCCATGAAGTCAGTCAGGACTCTGGGGTAGTCGCCTTTCTGTGAGCAGCCTGTCTTCAGGACACACAGCTCACACAGCTTCCACCTTCCTGGGTCTGACCTCGGAGCATTCAGCATCCTCTGCCTCTCCGTGCGCTTCCCACAGCGAGTCCGCTCAGGCGGTGCTCCTGGGGAAGCCAGAGGGTCCTGCACCCCAACTTCGCAGTCAGACGGGACTCTCAGCCAGCCAGTAAAACAGAAGGTTTATTAGACGACAGGAACATGGTCTAAAACAGAGCTTGCAGGTGCAGAGAACGGGACCCCTCAGCTGGGTCCATTCTGGGGGGCAGTGAGCCAGACAACCACGTCTGCACTTCACTCCATGTCCCAGCCAGCCCCAAACTGAAAAACCCCTCCAGCCCCTCCTCCTCTGGGCTTTGTTCCTTTCCCGGGCCAGGAGGTCACCTGATTCCTTTGTTCTCCAACCCTTCAGCTCTCACCTTGCAGGGGGGAAGGGCCCAGGCCATCAGTTGCCAGGAAACAGGGTGTCGGCCATTCTCTGTGTCCAGACTCCTGCACACACATGCCCTCTAGGGCACTGCAATGATCATACACCCTTACCCCACCACCTAGATACTTAAGAACTGCCTAGGGGAAACTGAGGCACCCCCACACTATTCAGAGGAAACATTAAGAACAGTCCCACTTCGTCACACCCCCTTTCCTGGGTCGTCTGCCCCTCGTCCAGCTGGGTCCCTACCCAATTAACCCTGGGTAGGTTGGGTCTGCTCAGTTTGTCCCTGAGCCCAGGGCACTGGGACCGTATGTGGCCTCTCTGGCCACAGTGATAGCAGCTCAGGTCACGTTGGTCCCCTCGAGCGGGTCGGAGGGGCCCGACGCCAGGCGTTCCCCTTGGGAGGGGGTTCTCCCTATTTCCCCGCTGGGAGGCCCCCTGGTGACTCTCTCTCTGCATCGGGGGGGGCCTGTTCTTTTGGGACTCCTCCCGGCTACCCCCTGACCGACTGTTCACAAACTCGTCGGCCAGCTGCCCTGCGTGCTGGGGGTTCTCGAGCTTTTTGTCCACCAACCACAGCCTCAGGTCGGAAGGGCACTGTTCATACAGTTGCTCCAGTACAATTAGGTCAAGCAGGTCCTCTTTAGCTCGGGCTCCAGCTGTCCACTTGCGGGCATATCCCTGCATCCGGTTGGCCAGTTGTAGGTAGGTGACCTCAGGCGTTTTACGCTGACTCCGGAACCTTCTCCGGTACATCTCGGGGGTCAGCCCAAACTCACGGAGCAGGGCCTGTTTGAACAGTTCATAGTCCCCTGCCTCCGGCCCTGTCATCCGGCTGTACACCTCCACGGCTTTGGGGTCCAGTAAGGGGGTGAGAAACTGGAGCCTGTCTGCAGGGTCAACCCTGTGCAGCTCACAGGCATTCTCAAAGGCCGTCAGGAAGCTATCTATGTCCTCCCCCTCCTTCCGCTGGGCCAGGAAGCACTTATCAAAGTTCCTTGCAGTCTTGGGTCCCCCCTCATTCACCACAGCCGGGGCCCCACTGCTCTTCAGCCTGGCCAGCTCCAGTTCATGCTGTCTTTGTTTCTCCTTCTCCTGACGTTCCCTCTCCTTCTCCTGACGCTCCCTCTCCTTCTCCTCCTGCTCATGTTGACGTTGTTTCTCCTCATGTTGACGTTGTTTTTCATGATCCTCCAGCTCCCTCATTTTCATCTCCCTCTCCCATTCCAGCCGCCTCCGCTCCAGGGATGGGGAGCTCCGCCGGGAGGATCCCCTGCTGGGTGCTGGGGTCAGGGTGCCCTCGGTATTCGCTGGGCTTCCCCCAACCCCTCCCCCAGGCATAGGTAGGAAGGGTCTCGGGATGTCCTCGGCAGCAGTCTGACCCCTCCCAGCCCGGTCAGGCCCCGGGGCCCACGCTGCGTCTGCCGGGCGGCTCCCCTCAGGGACAGGGATCGGGTCATCCAAGCGATCCCTCTCCTCCAACTGGGCAATCAGTTGTTCCTTGGTGGACCTCCCGATGCGCAGCCCCCTCTGCCTGCACAGCTCCACCAGGTCACTCTTAAGGCGTTTAGCGTACATCTCCCTGCTGGCCACTCGCAGGCCGGGCAGCTTCCCACGGTTTCCAGGAAAAGCCCTTAGTGTGCCAGTCCTTCTTGAGGTCACCACCTCTTTGCCAGGGTCGAGCTGCAGACTCCTCCGCCCCTGGGACCGCTCGCTGCAATCCCCCGGGGGACCCTGTTACTGCAAAAGTCTTTCTCTCTGGTCACACATTCCCAGGGGTTAGCCGCCCCCCGAAACCGTCTCTCTCTGAATCTTCAGCACGCCTGGTCCCCGTCAATTCCCCTTCGTTTTACTGTTCCCCAGTCACTTACTGCAGGAAGCGCCGTTCACGGGGTGCAGTAGATCCCACCGCTGCCACCAGTTGTCGCGGAGTGTGGGGGAGTCCAGGCCCTGCACCCCTCTTCCTGGGATCCACTGAGACTCTCAGCCAGCCAGTAAAACAGAAGGTTTATTGGACAACAGGAACACAGTCCACAACAGAGCTTGTGGGTACAACCAGGACCCCTCGATCACGTCCTTCTGGGGGAGCAGGGAGCTTAGACCCCAGCCCTGGGGTTCCCTGTGTTCCTCTCCCCAGCCTCCCAAACTGCCAACTAACCCCACCCAGCAGGTTCCCTGCTGCAGCCTCTGTTCACATTCCCGGGCAGAGGTGTTACCTCCCCCTCCCCCTCCTGGCTCAGGTGACAGGCTCTCAGGTCTCCCATCCCCAGGGCACATTCCCAGATCAACACTCCCCCCTCCCTGCTGAGTCACTTCGTCACACTCACGCTGCCTGGGTCCTGGCCACCGGTCCGGGGGGCTCCACATTTTAATTTAATTTTAAATGAAGCTTCTTAAACATTTTAAAAACCTTGTTTACGTACAACAATAGCTTAGTTATATATTATAGACTTATAGAAAGAGACCTTCTAAAAACGTTAAAAAGTATGACTGGCACGTGCAACCTTAAATTAGGGTGAATAAATGGAGGACTTGTGGCACCTTAGAGACTAACCAATTTATTTGAGCCTAAGCTTTCGTGAGCTACAGCTCACTTCATCGGATGCATTCAGTCTCGGCACACCACTTCTGAAAGGTGGCCGACCCCTGACTTAGGGATTCCCCAGGCTGTTTAGTGTTAGTCTGCTCAGTGAGTGTGGGACTGAGACCACGGAGACCCAGGGTGAGCGACTGCAGGGCAAATGCAGCTTCAGGAAGTTAAAAAGATGTGGGATTTGTCTTTGTGTTAAACGTAAACTACTTTGGAGAACTTTTAGTTTACAGCTAGTGGTGTCTAGGGGTATGGCAAGAGACTCCGGACTCCTGGGTTCTTTCCCCAGGTTTGGGATGGGAATGTGGTCTAGGGGTAAGAGAAAGGGACTGGGAGGTGAGGCTCCTGTGTTCTTTCCCCAGCTCGGGGGAGGGAGTTTTGTCTCGGGGTTAGCGCAGGGAACTGGGAGTCAGGACTGCTCAGTTCTGTTGTGTGCTCTGGATCCATTGTGTGAAGTCCTTTCCCTGCCCATGCCTTGGCCTTTCTGTAAAACCAGGATCATGTTTATCCGCAGTGCAGGGCAGTTTGTGAAGCTTAATTAATGTTCATAAAGCACCCCTCCCCCCACCCCCGACAGTGCTCTAGAAAATGCAAAGCGTGATTCCGGTGGAAAGATGCTACGCTTTCAATCAGTGAAAGGAAGGGACACCCTAGCTCCGTCCCCTATTCCCCCCACCCTCCCGGCTAAAGTTCTCTCCCTCGCTCATGGGACAGTGTGTGTCTCGGTAGCCCCATGGGGGAAGGAGTCCTAGAAAGGCAAATCGAGATCTAAGGGGCAGCTGAAGGCTGCCACCGGGCTAGGACTCCACATTTAGGATGAAAAGGCCCCCAGGCCCCAGTGTTTAAGGGCTGAGCTTCTCCTTGCGTAACGCTCAGGATGTATGGAGCTCTGGTCCCCACAACGGGGAAAGGGAAAGCAGAAATGCTGGGACTGCACAATGGCGAGCTTGAGCATTTCACGGGCTTATGCTGCCTTCCCAGCCCTGGTTTTGCTCGTGCTCATACCTAGAGCTGATGGAAACAGGGGCCTCCTCCCTTTGGCAGAGCTGCGGCTGCTTACATCTGCTCTGAGCGTGGCCCTGAATCACTGTTTGGAAACCAGATTTCCCCCCCACCCCAAACACAACCCCCCGCATCCCATGGTAATAGGTGTATTGTAAGATATGCATCGGACTGTCCGCTGCAGTTTGACGGGGGTGGAAGAGTTGACCAGGGAGGGCTAGACGGGGCGGCTGGTCTGACATGTTCTGAAGGGGGAAATCCAGGCTGAATCCAGCTGCCGGGTGCAGTGTCCCAAAGGCAATGATGGAAAATTCCCCCCCCCCCCCCCCCCCCGCACCTTTCGAGACCCTGTAGCCTGGAGAATGCGTTGCGGGGAATGATTCTGGGCTAGCCCCGAGGAAGGACTACGGGAGTGAATGGGCCTTTCCCACTTCTGTCTTCATTAGGTCCTTGCTCTCCTGGGCTAGGCCCAGGGCATGTTTCAGATTGGAAAAGGAAGCCACAGTTGAGTTACCCGAGAACAGAACAGAACATAGAATCATAGAATCATAGAATATAAGGGTTGGAAGGGACCCCAGAAGGTCATCTAGTCCAACCCCCTGCTCGAAGCAGGACCAATTCCCAGTTAAATCATCCCAGCCAGGGCTTTGTCAAGCCTGACCTTAAAAACCTCTAAGGAAGGAGATTCTACCACCTCCCTAGGTAACGCATTCCAGTGTTTCACCACCCTCTTAGTGAAAAAGTTTTTCCTAATATCCAATCTAAACCTCCCCCACTGCAGCTTGAGACCATTACTCCTCGTTCTGTCATCTGATACCATTGAGAACAGTCTAGAGCCATCCTCTTTGGAACCCCCTTTCAGGTAGTTGAAAGCAGCTATCAAATCCCCCCTCATTCTTCTCTTCTGCAGGCTAAACAATCCCAGCTCCCTCAGCCTCTCCTCATAACTCATGTGTTCCAGCCCCCTAATCATTTTTGTTGTCCTTCGCTGGACTCTCTCCAATTTATCCACATCCTTCTTGAAGTGTGGGGCCCAAAACTGGACACAGTACTCCAGATGAGGCCTCACCAATGTCGAATAGAGGGGAACGATCACGTCCCTCGATCTGCTCGCTATGCCCCTACTTATACATCCCAAAATGCCATTGGCCTTCTTGGCAACAAGGGCACACTGCTGACTCATATCCAGCTTCTCGTCCACTGTCACCCCTAGGTCCTTTTCCGCAGAACTGCTGCCTAGCCATTCGGTCCCTAGTCTGTAGCTGTGCATTGGGTTCTTCCGTCCTAAGTGCAGGACCCTGCACTTATCCTTATTGAACCTCATCAGATTTCTTTTGGCCCAATCCTCCAATTTGTCTAGGTCCTTCTGTATCCTATCCCTCCCCTCCAGCGTATCTACCACTCCTCCCAGTTACATCTGGAGCATGTCTTGGTGCCTCGTGCCCCACCCAGGTTCCTCGGAAGAGGCCGAACTGAATCTCTCCATGTTCCCTTGATTTGAGCTCTGGCTCCGTACCTGAGCAGCACCCCGCACCCCCGGCCCGGCTCCCTCCACCCATCTGCTGTAGCTTTCGGAAGCAGCCTCCTGTTTTCCCCCTGCGGCCCGCTAGCTCCCCTGTTCTCTGCTGCCATCTCGGGGCCACATGTGTCCCCTGCAGGTCAATCCGGTTTGTTAAAGTTTTGCTGGGGAAACCTGTCTCGTACGATGATGATTTTATTCTTTGCACTGACGTAGTGTCAAGCATGGACCATGCTCAGGCCTGCACAAACACAGAGCGAAAGACAGTCCCGGCCCCAGACAGCTTCCAATCACGGTATCTTGTCGAAGGATAGTAAAACCTTGCGGCTCAGAATAGCGTTTGGGGTTGAAATTCCCTCCTCCTTCCTCACGCCCTGTAGAACGAAAGAAGTGAAGCCTTTAACCCTTCTGAGCCAGTATTCACCCGCCCCCCCAGCACCCAAATCACCTACAGCACCTGTCCCTTGCTGTTATCCCTCAGCACCTTCCCCTTGAGTGGGGAAGCTGCTGTTTATATGGACAGCTTTGGTAGCTTGCCCTTGAGGTCCTTATTCCAGCCCTGGTCATGCGTGCCTTTGGCGGGCGCCTTACTGTGGGTGCGAAGGTAGAATGATGCTGCCATGTGCTGGAGCTGGAGCAAGCCAGGCCAGGGGTCAGGTCTCTCGATCCCTGGGGTCCTGAGCAGGGCTCCTGGCAGGAAGAAACACTGTGTAGGTTCTGAACTGGAATCGAGATGTCAGATTATACCCCACTGATTTTGCCCGTGCTCAGCTCCAGAAGCCGTGCTGTTGGCAGGCAAAGACCCTGCCAGTCTTACGCGGGTGCTGCTATGTGCTAGTGATTTCATTAAGCCTCTGCCGTCCTGGGTCTAATTCGGGACGAGCTCCCCGCACGCTCCTGGTCTTGCAGGTGTTACCAAAGTCTGGCTGGACGATGCAGCTGGTTCTGGCATACTTGGTACCGGCTGGGCATTTGGGATAGCTGGTCCCCATGTGGGACTCGTGATTAGGCAGGGTGTCTGGGCTGTTTGCATCTGCCTGAAATGCCAGAATGCCCTCCCTCTCCCGCAGCAGTATCCAGTCGCCCCAGAATGAATGCAGAGCAGGGTAAGGTCTGGGCATGGCTGCATCCCAGCTGATCCTGGGAAGCTGGCAGCGATGGTGGGCACCAGGGGCTGGAATGGAGTGCGTCTCACCCATCCAGATGGGCTCACGGCACCTGCTGTACCGCCAGGCTGCTGGATCGATGCCTGCTAATCTGCTCCAATCATTTGTTTTTTCAGATTCCTCCTAGTCTTCAGTTGTTTGGTGCTGTCCGTGTTCTCCACCATCCCAGAGCATCAGAAACTAGCCAACCAATGTCTGTTCATCCTGGTAAGGAGGGGACTTTATAAACCTCTCTAGTCTTATCTCCTAACGAGTCGTGTCTTCCCAGTTTTCACACCAGGGCTGTAGCCATGATGCCCTAGGGAATTCTGTCATCTCTCATTAGGAGTGGATGTGAACTGAGGCTAGCGTCAGCATACAGGAGGGGAACGTAGGTCTCTCCTACACGCAGTGATTGCACCAGTTTAGCTCCAGGGGTGATATAAAATCTGTGCAACTTTGCATGTGGACGCTCTTACCAGATCAGTTTTAACCTGGCTTTCCTTCCTGGTGTAACTTGCACAGGTGAATTACAAGTGACCTGGTTTGCCCAAGATCTGTGGCACAACTGAGGCTCGAACCCAAGAGAACCCACTCTGCAGCCTCCTCCATTAGGCCAATCTGCCACGGCTCTCATTGCTGCGAGAGGTTTGCAGGAGTGATTCACTGTTGCAATAAATGCAAAAGCAGCGCAGCAGAGCTGCACAATCTTCTGGAGGATTTTTAAATGGAGACGCTCCAGTGGAATGTGTCTGGGAAGCCTATAGCCAAATGTATGGACATGCAAAAAAAAAAACAACTGGAAAGGGAGGGGGAAAGAAACCTAAAAAAAGCAACTTTCCCCCGAACTGTCAGAAACAGCTGACACTGGATTTCTCCCGACTGTGATGGAGACTAAATTAGGAAGGTCCTTGTGACTTTCTCGCTAGTAAGCAAAATAGGGGCTGGAGTGTACAAAAGGTAGGAGGCAAAGCAGTACAATGCTGACAGTGGAAGAAAATTACCCACATATATTTAAGCTGGGCACATGCAGGAGGAGCAGGGCAGCTCCCAAAAGCTCCGCAGTTGAGGGCTCCTGGCTCGTCTCCTTGACTTTCCCGGTGAACAGGGAGGCGTGAAGCCGTTTGCTTAGCTGCTCAGCATTGAAGCTCTGGTTTCCTAAGGACCTAAGCCAAAATCCAGTGAAGTCCATGGGAATCGTTGCATTGATTGGCGTGGGTTTGAGGTTGGGCCCTGGTAAGGAGGGGACTTCATAAGCCCCTCTATTCTTATCTCCTAGCTAGCCGTGTGCTCCCAGTTTCCCCCTTTTCTCACACCTGGGCTAAAGCCACAGTGGCTTAGGGAATTCTTTCATGTCCCATTCACACGCTTCCTCCGAGAGGCCAGCAGGAGTGGATGTGAACTGAGGCCAGCTGTGAGGGTGGGGAACGTAGGTCTCTCCTACACACAGCGATTGCACCAGTTTAGCTCCAGGGGTGATAAAAAAATCTGTGCAACTTTGCATGTGGATGCTCTTACCTGATCAGTTTTAACCTGGCTTTCCTTCCTGGTGTAACTCGCACAGGTGAGTTACCTGCCTGGCTGGGAAAATGTCTAGGACACACTCATGCACGCACCTCCCTTGTCTACACTGGCGTTTGCCTCACGGTCTCTTGTCGCTGATGGTCCCAGTGACGAGAGGGTTGTTACAGACAAAACACCACTGCCTTTGCCACCTGTCCCGAGCCCGGTGAGATGGCGCAATGGTTAACGTCCCATCAGTGGGTCTCCCGGTTGCTGGTGCGGCGTTAGAGGACTGCGCGTCTTATCTCGGCGAAGGCTGGTGTTCTGCCGCCACTTCTTGGAGCACGTCTACACGGCGCGAAGAAACCCGAAGCACCGAGTCGCAGAGCCTGGGTCAGCTCACGGGGCTCGGGCGGAGGGGCTAAAAATCACAGTGTAGACATTTGGGCTCGGGCTGCAGCCCGGGATCTGAGATCCACCCCGCTTGCAGGGCTTCAGAGCCTGGGCTCCGGCCCGAGCCTGAATGTCTACGTCGCAATTTGTAGCCCTGCACCTGAGCCCAAGTTGCCGTGGGTGTTTTATTGCAGTGTAGACGTACCCTGGTGGCATAGGTGCTGGAACTAGGGGTGCAGGGGGTGCAGCAGCACCCCTGGCTTGAAGTGGTTTCCATTATATCCAGGGTTTACAGTTTGGTTCAATGGCTCTCGGCACCCGCACTGTACCAATTGTTCCAATGTCCCTGCTAGGTAGCATGAATGACCACGGGGTGCAGGCAAGGATGATCTAGGCTCATGATGTCAAACGAGGCAGGATCCCGGCATCTAGATCCTCCAGGGCTGGGTGCAATTCCTTCATCCCCATCACCTTGGATTGTCTAGTGTAGCCTCTGCCCCAGGGGAGAGACGGAAACCTGCCCCCGTGTTCTCAACACTTATCGCTCAAGAGCGAACCGGAGGCCCCTCTGCAATCGGATCAGCAGTTTTGCTCTGGTCACGTTTCCAGCTCCCTCCAGCCAGCCCAGAGATGTTCTAACGAGAGGATCCATTATCGGGGGTTCCATTATCCAGCATTAGCCCCGTGGAGTCCCTGGGAGAACTGCCTGCTCCACAGCTGATTTCAGTCCACGCTCGTGCTGAGGGTGCCTGAGAACCGCCCGGGTGGGGGTGACTTGAATCCAGCACCGAGCCTTGCAGCAAGCACCCACGAGAGCCTTTGCTGCAAACATGGGGCCAGTGGGGCTGGCAGGGCTGGCCCTAGGACGGAAAGGGAAGGGATTTTATACTTAGGAGGCAGGTCCCCAGGTCCCTCTGCCCTCTGCAGGCTCCTGTTTCTGGCTGCAAGGTCTGTGCAGGTTTGTCTAGCCAGGCAGGGGTCACCTGGAGGATGCCTCTCTGCAAAGGGAATGAGGAGCCAGCTGACCCCCTCAGGCGTGACTCAAATGAAGGTTCACACACAGTCCCAGAGGCTTTTACAGGCAGCTGCACTCCGGGCCCTCCCAGATTAACCAACCCAGTCTCTCTCTCTCTCTCTCTGTCCTCCCACCCCCACTCCGGCAGGAGTTTGTCATGATTGTGGTGTTCGGCATGGAGTACATCATCCGCATCTGGGCAGCTGGCTGCTGCTGCCGTTACCGGGGCTGGCAGGGGCGGTTCCGCTTTGCCCGGAAACCCTTCTGCGTAATAGGTAGGTGCGGGTGAGGGAAGCCGCCCGATGCACCCTGTTTCACGCTGCGTCCGAGTGTCCTGCTCAGTGATGGGGTGGGGGGAGACCTCAGAGCAGCTGGAACCCAGGCCGCTGTTTGGGGAAGGACCTGATGTGGGTACTTCTCCGGACAGGACCGGCTGAGGGTGGGGTGAAGCCTTTTCTCTGTGCCTCCTGGGCCTGATCCCAGCGTTTCAGGAGCTGGCAGCGGGTCTGGGTCGGGCCGAGTTCCAGAGAAGAGCAGGGGTTCTAGGATCCGACCGGGGCTTAGATTTCACTTTGAAGTGGGCTTGAGGCAGGGGGGTTTCCGTTCCTGCGCCATCCATGCCCCTTTGGGGTGGCGCTGGTCGCTATTTGGGGGCGATGGCTAGCCCTGGGCAGGCAGGGAAGGGTCTGTGGCTTTGATCAATGCGATTAGAGGGACACCAGGTCACATCCGGAGGGGGAGGGAATTGCAAAAGTGGAGAACTTCCGAAGAGGGCAGCGGGATGGTCCCCCTCCCCAAAACGCCCGGTGGATGGTGGAGAGAGCTCTTCCAGCCCAGAGACTAGAGCGAGGCATTGACTGCCTCCTGCTGTAGGGTTGTAGCCGCACCACCATCACTGTGACACTCTCCTACCGTAAGTGGCCAGGGCGAGGGGACCAGCCAAGGAGGATAATCTTGACTGACCCAGTGGCCTTTCCCCTCACTCTGGGGTATTATCAGCTGTGCAGTCCGGGCTCTCGGAGACTGACCCACTTGCAAAGGGCAGACGGCCATGTAGGGCCAGTCTGGGGAGAATGGAAACCTCAGGGGACATGAAGGGGGAGGGACCAGTGATAGACTTTCCCCCCACTGCTAGCCTGTTCCAGGAGTGCTCAGAAGCCGGTCCGGGGAGATGTGTCCTTGGCAGATGTGATGCTCTGGGGATGAGACCCATGCGAGCTCCTAGGCAGGTGGGGTGGGATGTATCCCGTGCTGGGCAAAGCCAGGATCCTTTGTGTGTGTGTGTCTGCAAACTGGACGCGATCTGGGCGAGGTTTGTTGCACTGCCCTCAAAGGGAGGTTGTCAGCACTGGGGATGGAAAATAGGGATGTTTTAATTGCCAGGGATGGGGGTCCATGGCTTGTGCTATCAGCTCGAGGGGGAGGTTATGGCTGGCTCTGCTAGTGAGTGGGGAGGGGTATTGGGGCTGGCTCCCCCAGAGAGGTGTAACTGGGGGCGGGGAGCACAGGTTGGTTTTGCTGGTGAGTGGGGATCTCGAGGCTTGTTTTTCCCACAGTTCCAACCACCTGCATTTGAAGGGGGTAAAGGTTACATCCCTAGAACCACAATACCCGCTAGCCAGCTACCCCTTCCCCCCGTCCCTGCCACCCTGCTAGCCAGCTAACCTCTCCCCCGTTCCTGCCACCCTGCTAACCAGCTACCCCCTCCCCATCCCTGCCACCCTGCTAGCCAGCTAACCTCTCCCCCATTCCCACCACCCTGCTAGCCAGCTACCCTCTCCCCGTCCTTGCCACCCTGCTAGCCAGCTACCCCCTCCCCGTCCGTGCTAGCCAGCTACCCCCTCCCCGTCCCCGCCACCCTGCTAGCCAGCTACCCCCTCCCCGTCCCCGCCACCCTGCTAGCCAGCTAACCTCTCCCCTGTTCCCGCCACCCTGCTAGCCAGCTAACCTCTCCCCTGTTCCCGCCACCCTGCTAGGCAGCTACCCCCTCCCCGTCCCCGCCACCCTGCTAGCCAGCTAACCTCGCCCCTGTTCCCGCCACCCTGCTAGCCAGCTAACCTCTCCCCTGTTCCCGCCACCCTGCTAGGCAGCTACTCCCTCCCCGTTCCTGCCACCCTGCTAGCCAGCTACCCCCTCCCCATCCCCGCCACCCTGCTAGCCAGCTAACCTCTCACCCGTTCCCGTCACCCTGCTAGCCAGCTACCCCCTCCCCGTCCCTGCTAGCCAGCTACTCCGTCCCCATCCCTGCCACCCTGCTAGCCAGCTACCCTCTCCCCCGTTCCCGCCACCCTGCTAGCCAGCTACCCCCTCCCTGTCCCTGCCACCCTGCTAACCAGCTACCCCCTCCCCGTTCCTGCCTCCCTGCTAGCCAGCTAACCTCTCCCCCGTCTCCCTGTGCTCTGGGTCGCAGATTTCATCGTGTTCATCGCCTCGCTGGCCGTTATCGCCGCCGGCACACAGGGGAACATCTTCGCCACCTCGGCACTGCGCAGCATGCGCTTCCTCCAGATCCTGCGGATGGTGCGCATGGACCGCAGGGGGGGCACCTGGAAGCTGCTGGGCTCAGTGGTCTATGCCCACAGCAAGGTGAGCTGGAGGAGGGCGCTGGCCCGGGGGTGGGGCTGGGTTTCAGCATCGGCGCCACGGGAGGCAGGCGGTAGTAAAAGAGACAGGGCAGAGCCGGGCACAGTGTGGACTGGTGCTTCCAGCTTTGCCCCTGCCGCTCAATCCTGGCCGAGAGTCCCCTGCTCTGCCCAGGGCTCCCCATCACCCTGACCTGCAGCACCCCTGCTAGTGCAGTCCTCCCCCGTGCTTTGTTGTGGCCATTGCCGTTCCCCTGTACAGTGCAAATAGGTCGGGCCTGGCTCCTTCTATTGGCCCCCGTCGCTAGTATCTGAGCACCTCGCAGGCTTGAATGTATTTAACCTCACAGTGGGGCTATGATCTCCATCGTCCAGATGAGGAAACTGAGGCACAGCGTGACTTGTCCAAGATTGCACAGGGGCATCTATGGTAGAGCAGGGACTTGAACCCAGCGGTCCGCCCTAGTCCTAGGAGGGCACCCTCACCACTGAGCCGTCCTTCCGCTCTTCCCCTGTTAACCTCCTATGTCTCCCCGTTCCTTTTGGAACCGACCCAGACGCCCATGGCCTCGCCCCAGTCAACCACGTGGAACGTTCCCCTCCAGTCACTTAGTGCCGGCGGCCTCTCCATGCATGCGCAAGAGCCTTCTCCTCTGCAGCTGCTGCTGCGTGTGAGTAGCTCCCTGCCGGTGGCGCCTCTCTGCCCCTTTGCCGGTAGCAAGTGCTCAGCTCCGGCTGGGGCGGCATCCCGGGCGCTCTGCAGAGGGGACGTTGCATTGTGCTGTGTCGTGTTTTGGGCCTTCACCCCCACCCCATCTTGGCTTTCCTCCCCTACCCTCCCCACCTGCCCTTGGCAGGAGCTGATCACAGCCTGGTACATCGGCTTCCTGGTGCTCATCTTCGCCTCCTTCCTCGTCTACCTGGCCGAGAAAGACGCCAACACGGAGTTCGCCACCTACGCTGACTCGCTGTGGTGGGGCACAGTAAGTGCGGCTACAGAGCCCCGCTCCCACTGGGGGGGGGCGCGGTGCGGGCTGGGTGGGGGGCGGGGCGAGGAGAGCTCCGTCAAGGCCTCTCTGTGTTCTCTCCCCCTGCAGATCACGCTCACCACCATCGGCTACGGGGACAAGACCCCCAATACGTGGCTGGGCAGGGTGCTGGCGGCCGGCTTCGCGCTCCTGGGTATCTCCTTCTTCGCTCTGCCTGCTGTGAGTAGCCCCTCGCGGCATCCCGGTAATGCCTGGCGCTGCCGAGGGAGGGGGGAGAGCCAGGCCTCTGGGTCCCTAGTTGCTCATGCTGGCAGTCGGGGGTGCCCTGGGGAGGGCAGACAGCTGGAAGTACCCCCTACCCTCCAGTGCTCCTTAAAGGGACCCTGCCCAGTGGCTGAGACTCCAGAATAGACCCTGCCCTAGAGATGTCATTGGTCATTCTCCGCCTTCATTTTCTTTTCACTTTCCTTCTTTTCTTTTCTCTCTTCCTTTCTCTTTTCTCTTTCTCTTTTTGTCCCTTTTCCCCTCCTCCTTCCTTTCTCTCCTTCTCTCTCTTCCTCCCGTCCCTCAAGAGAAGAGCAATGCCAGACAGAATGGTGGCACCCAATACCCCACCCTGCCCCAATGTCTCCAGCTAGGGACTGCTGGCTCCTCGCTGATCTCTGGAGCTGCCAGGCCCCTGGGGGAGGAGAGAGGGTCTGGCAGAGCCAACAGAGTCCTAGTTTTGGGGGGCATCTTTGCTCCCTCCCAAAGAGTGGATTGTCCTGCTAGCCAGATGGGGGGCGTTGGCAAGTTTGGAGTCCTTCTCCTCCCACAGACTCTGAGCAGTCTGTGTTCATGCTGGGATGACAGATGGATGCTTCCTTAGGACCCCGCAGGTCTGTAGGGATCAGACTGTGTCGGGGCAGTTTGTCCAGCTGCCGCACGGGGCCAGGCAGGTTCTCCATCCCATTTCACGCATGCTGGCCCCTTTCTCCTGCAGGGCATTCTGGGCTCCGGCTTTGCCCTGAAAGTCCAGGAGCAGCATCGCCAGAAACACTTTGAGAAGAGGCGGATGCCGGCAGCGAACCTGATCCAGGTACCGCAGGACGCCTGCGCCTCTCCCTGGGGAAACCCCACCCTCCACCTTGGTCTGGAGTCACTACACAGCTCTGCTGATGGCCCGCTAGCTCAGCCTGCAGGTTGCCCCTCAGCTCCCCCGTACAGCTCTGCCAATGCCCCTCGATCCGCACATGCAGCCTGGACCCTCTGCGATTGCAGATTTCGGCTCCCCCATATAAACACAATTGTGCCAATGCCCCTCAATCTGAACATTCAGCCCAGCACTGCCTGCTATCCCAACCTGGTGCCTCCCCACTCTGCAGATACCCGTCATTCCCCCCCCCCCCTTTTCTGCTCCGGAAGGTACGGCTCTGCAGATACACCTTAATCTGCAGCCCCCCTGCTCTTCCAGCCTTGGGCTCTCCATGCGCACAGCTCTGCCAGGGCCCCTCCGTCCGGATTTGCACGCTTCAGCACATCTGACATGTACCTTGGCGAGGTAGCCTGTAGCCGAGCCCCCGAGCTTGCGGAGGGGGGCCCTGGCAAATCAGTCCCCTTGTCTAGATCAGCTTGCTAGAGAAGTGAAACTTCAGAATCCTTCCTTATCTCCCCAGTTCAGAGAACAGGCGCACAAAAGGAAGCCCCCGGTGCCCCTGGTCTATCTGCAGCTGCCAGCCAGTCAGTTGGCCCTGGCTTTCACAGCTCCCCGGCCCTCTGAATGCAGCCTTGCTCCTCCTTTCATCTTGGCGGCGGGGAAGGAAAAAGCCTGACGTTAATTAATGGAGTTGGGCATGGGGTGAGACAAAGGCCCCCACCTGCCCGTCCCCTGCAATACAAAGCAATCGCCAGGACACGCGGCAACCCCCCCACCCCAATAACTCTGGCCATTGCTGTCCGGCATTCATCAGGCACGGATGTGCCGTGGGTGCAGATGGGAGGCCGCGAGGTCTCCGATAAGGCTCCCCATTGTGATCGCTCCTTAATTAATGGCACCAGCTTCTTGGGAGTGTTACCTGAAGCCTCAGCGAGAGGCTAGCCTGGGGAGAAAAGCTTGAAACAGGAAGGTGTGGGGGTGTGGGTGAGAAGAGCAGAAAGCTGGGTTCTCCACTCCAGCTACGCCAGTTTCACGTCAGCATGTCTGGCGCAGGCGGAGCTGCTGGGGGGGGGCTAGGCCCCGTGCTGTCCCCACCTCATCCCCAGCGAAGCAGTGGAGAGCTTCCCGCTGACTGCTTTCCTAGCTGGCCCCGCGGTGCACCAGGGAGTGAGCAGCATTTGCCCAACCCTAGTATTTTAATGACCAGGGGGATCCCCCCCACACCCTTCTTTCCTGTGCTCCCCTCCGATCAGCTCTGAGCCTGTTTGACCGTTCCCCAGCCCGCAGCCTGGGCGTCTGGCTGGGGAAGAGGCATGTGCACCGTCCAAGGACAGGGGGTGCTAATGCACCCGATGCACCCCCGCAGGAATGTGGGGGGGTGGATCAATGGGCTCCAGGTGGCAGCAAGAGGTGCTGACTCACGGCCTGCGGCTGCTGTTTGCTGCTCAGGCAGAATTGGATCCCCCCACCGGGGTCTGTTCCAGGGCGGGGGTGGAACTGGAAGTGAATTTTGATGCCCTCAGAGGGCCTGTGGGGGCAAGCGCAGCTCAGGACAAAGCTGCTTTGAGATGCCAGGATGAGAACTCCTGCCTGCAGCCTCAGACCTCAACCCCGAGTCATAGAGCAGGGCACAGCAAGCTCCCACGTGCACAGCTGTGCCCAGCCACCTCTGGCCTGACCCTGCAGCATTCACAACTATTCCAGTCCTGGGTTCCCCGTTCACTCATCCACTGATCCCTTAGCATCCCTTGGCACCACCCTCCCAGTGCCCCTCGGTCCTGCCAACAGCACCTCTCCCTGCACTGCCAGTTCCTGGCGTCTCCTCCATGGACACGACCAGTTGTGCCATGTCTGCCGCACCATCCCTCTCTCCCTGGTGCAGGCAGCCTGGCGCCTGTATTCGACAGACGTGAGCCGAGCCTACCTGACCGCCACCTGGTGTTACTATGACAGCATTCTCCCATCCTTCAGGTAGGTGCCGCCCCACACGGGTGACCACAGACTGAGTGCTGTGTGGGGAGGGGAAAGGGTGGTCCCTGCCATCTAGCAGTCAACTCATCCGAGAGCAGAGGAGTATGCAGGGCTCTGAAGGTCAATCACCTCGGTGTCTGTTGAGGGCAAGCGAGAGCAGGATTCGGCCCTGAATCCTGGACGACCCACCAGGGTTTGGGAGCAGTGTGGATGTGAGCAGCTTTGCCCCAGGAACTGGGTATGTAGCCTGGTGTTGCTCATCGCTGCCTTCCCAGCCAGCCCTCTGGCTGCCGGGCACAGCAGAGGTGGTGGAGATGCCTTGTGCTGCTGGGGAGGCTGGATTCCCATTGCTGTCCCCGGAAAAGGACGGGGCGGGGGGCACCGAGGCAGGGTGCAGAATTATCCCCCCGGCACCAAGGGCGTTGACGGAGGGAGAGGGCCGAGTCCCAGGTTAGCTGATGGAGTTAACCCTTCCAGCATCATGACAGATCAAAACTCCAGAGCCAGTGCACCATGGTCACTCTCTGGAGATGCAGTCTCTCTAGGGTCGTCCCTGTGAGGGAACCGCTGGAATCTCTGCATCTTGACAACTGGTCACGTGACCGTGATGCCCAAATGTCCTTCCAGACAGAGCAGTTTATCAGAGCTGGTGCCATCAGGCATGTATTCCAGAGCCCACTCGGTTTAATGAGGCAAGACTCCATATGCTCTCCCGAGGCACGTACTGTGGGCATCTAGCGGTAGAATTCCTAGCATCCTTTCTGGGGAGGAGGGCGGGAAAGTGAGGCACGGACTGGACCCTGGTCTATGATTCCAGACTTCGAGGCACCCCTGGAGCTGAGATGTCAAACGCTGCAAGCCAGTGTCTGTTCTCCCCCGTTGCACGGGAGGCTAACGAGAGCCGTCCCACTGAAGTCAGTGTGGTAACCTGGGTGTCGGTGCAGTCGGAACCAGGCTCAAGGCCCCGAAGTTGACTCGATGGTCCGAGACCTGAAACACACAGTCAGGCTGAGATTTCTCTTAACCCTTCCTATGCTGGCATTTCCCAGCCTCCCAGCCCATCAAATCTATATACACAGCCATGAGGACCAGAATTCCTTTGGACAGTGGAAATAACTTAACTTAAATGGGTGGGGGAGGGAGGGGAGGAATAGGGGTGCTTGGGTTGCCAAATAAAGGTTTTGCAGTTAATAGCTTCCCCAGAACGGAGCCCCTTCTCATCAAGGTGGGTTGGGAGAGGAGGCGGAGCTGAACTTTCTATCCAGCCCATTCATAAAGGGCGAAATCAGCTTTGCTCTTCCCCCATCATCCTCTGTCTTCTGCAGAGCTAGCTTCTGTGGGGCGCAGGGGTGGAATGGAGCCGCTGCTAAACTTCCTGACTTCCTCCTCCATCATCCTCCATCACGCTCAGGGGCCACTCCCTTCGAAGACCCGCGACCTCTGCATCCATTCCAGCCCTACCCGCTCT
Source organism: Caretta caretta (assembly GCF_965140235.1). Classification (NCBI taxonomy): domain Eukaryota; kingdom Metazoa; phylum Chordata; order Testudines; family Cheloniidae; genus Caretta; species Caretta caretta. Next base: position 5,800,525 of record NC_134224.1, read on the forward strand.
GTCTCTCTCCCTCCCATAGCGTTTCCCAGCTAAGCTGGAGCCCTGCTGGTGATGGGACCGAAGTGGACGGATTCCGCTGGTGGCTGCTGTTGAAATTAGCTGGAGCCGGGAGGATTGCTCGGCGCTCTGAGACCTGGGATTGACTGGCTGCAGGCCAGCCCCATAGGTCACCTGTGGGGAGTGGGGGGCAGAGTAGAAAAGACAATGTTTGTGTAAGGGAGGAAGGAGGTAAAGGCCCTTTGGGTATCCACGGATGCTGCCTCCCCTGTTAAATTGACCCACCTCCTTTGCCCTTCCCCCTGCATCCTCTAGGAATACACTGTTGGAAGGGGAATTCCCAAGGCCTCTGACGCTAAGAAATAGCGTTGTGTAGGGAGACAACACCCTGGATTGTCATTGCTTCTGGATTGTCCAGTTGTGTCCATCCACAATGTATCTGTGTTGCTGGTCTGTACAGGGCAGGGTCTGGCTCTGTGTTGTAAATTGTACAGCGCCAAGCGCACTGATATTAGGCAAATAATAAAATTGCCCCACTTTACACCGGCATGTTTGAGTCAGGGAAGGAAACATGCCTACCCCCAGAGCTTGACCCCCTCCCTTTCCGCTGCTAACCATGGATTTAGGTTTTGTCTGCTTTGTTCTGCAGTGGGTGGTTTTGTTTCTGTGCGATGACCCGTGGTTTTATTTTACAAAGACAGAATTCTTAGCAGCCTGAAACACAAATCCCTCAATTCCCAGCAGCACCCAAGAGAAGATCTGTCCTTCTGTGCAGCACCACGGTGCAGAAACTGAGCCGAGGTATCAAACTGCGAAGAACTGCCATAAGTTAGAATCCCCATTAGCTTCTCTGTCACTTTTGAGCCCGTCCCATTCAGAAGACTGTTTAGTGTGCGGGTTGTTTTTAAAGTAAACATCAGAGGAAGAGCCCAGAGTTGGATCCAAACTTCCCCAGAGTTCAGCATCTTTCAGACATAGGCGTAGTTTAAAGGGGAGGAGGGAGGTGTTGCACCCCTGAACTGCAAGCTTCAGGCAGGCTCAGAATTTTCCCCCCAACATGAGGCCCCATTGGCCTGACTGGAGCTTCCCCCCCAAATGTAGAAGTCAAACTACACCTATGCTCTCATGCTATTTCACAGTTTGAGAGAGAGAGGAAGGCCCTCTGACATGATAGTTCAAGTCCCTGCTCTGCCACAGACTTTTGGCATGTTCCTTAGCCTCCTCGTGCCTCAGTTTCCCATCCCTACCATAGCACGGCGGTGTGGCGAGGATAAATATCTGGAAAATTGGGAGGCACTCAAGTACCTGGGAGAGACGGGGCACAGATTGGAAATATTCAGAAGGAAGATGCAAAAAGCTGCCAGGTCTGCCACTCATTCAGCGACTGGCATTAAGACACCCAGGGGCCTGACCCAAAGCCCTTTAGAAATCAACGGGAGTCATTCCACCTTTGTCAATGGGTTTGGATCAAGGCTAGAGACTATAGCATCAACCGTATCATGCTAAAATGAGATCGTGCCTTGCAAACTCAGCTCTGTGCTCTAAGGTACATGATGTGCCCCCCCACCACTGGCATAAGCAGGGCCAGAATTCTACATCGGGTCAGTTGCAGGAGAGAGTATTAGAAACAGGGGGGCTGCCCCTCCGCTCCCCGACACTGGCTTTCCAGCAGTGCAGCTGCTTCTGATTTACAGCCGGGGGGAGCAAGAGGCGCATCAGGCCCGTTTGTTTCATTGCACGATTTACGTCTCTGTGCAAAGGGTCTTCTCAGACATGCAGCATGAGTCTCGGTCTCTCTTGCATCATCTGAGTTTGTGCAGAGCACTGAAAAATCAGGACGGACCCAGCTGTGTCTGCCTGCAGCCAAACTCATTGTAAACAATCCCAGCGATCAAACTGCCTGAAAACATGGGGGTCCTTTCCCAGATCTGCCCACTCACGATAACACGAGACGCCACTCACTGTAGATTGTGAAAATCTTCGTGACTGGATCATTCCTCTTCTTTCTTGTGAGACACCTAACAAAGGTGACATTTAAACTTCCATCACTAGACTTCAGAATAACCAATTCATTGAGCTAAATGGGGAAGCTCTCTCAAAGCTATTGTCTTGGGCTGTCCGCAGGCTCAGGCAGACGTCATTCCTTCATGTCACATTTTGCAGGGTATCTTCACCACCATAAGGCTAGAGGCTTAATTATTTTTAAAAAATGAAAGCTGAGATTGTGGAACACAGGAATGTACCAGCCCCCTCCCACCCACCCACTCACCCCCAGCTAGCACGAGCTGGCCCAGTTCGACCCCTGCAAAGGCCTGATGGAAGCTGCTAAGAAACTGTCTTTAAAGTCTGGGGGTGGGGTTGGTTTACACCTGCCTGGATCCCTGCTTTGTTCATTCATGTGGCTTTGATTTCTTTTTGCCTTGGAAGGTTTAATTTCTCCGTGTTTTTATTTGAACCCACCCCCAGAGAGCTGGTCCTTATGTTTGAGCATTTGCACCGAGTCCGCAACGGAGGAGTTAGGAATTCAGAGGTGAAAAGGTTGCCTGATGGAGCCCCACCACCATATCACTCCTTCACCTCTGGCCAGAAAACCATCGCCCCTGCTTTTTGCTCTGGGGAAAGGTAGGGTGCCCCCAGCTACCGCTCCTTGGTGTGTCCTTTGTCTCTTCCCCCCAGTGTTGGCCCTGTGCGCGTGTTTGTTGCCAGTGCTGGTCTCCTCCTGTCTCCTGAGCGCGGTTTGGCTTTTGTCCGTGTTGGTGGCAGATGTACCCCCGGCTGGCTCCTGGTCTCCCTGTAGTGGCTGGACCATGTATTGAGGTTTATGTGTCTGCTAATGAATCCTAGCTGACGGACCTAGTCATTTAGTTCAGGCACTAGAGACTTGTGCTTTTCAGATTCAAAGGTCGCAGGTTCAGTCCCCACAGACAACTCACGCAAGGGGGTCACACACTCGTGCACAGATCACCCCTAATCCACCTGGCTGTCTTCTGTGTTCCCAGGGGCTCTCCAGCACCCAGGGGGGAATCCAGAATCCCAATAGAATGCCCGAGGTGCTAGGATTCCAATCGCCCAAAATAACTAGCATTCCCTGTGCTCCATGGCTCTTAGGGTCTGTCTACACTACTGGGATTGCAGCTCGAGTAGACACACCCATGCTAGCATAGCTGCAGATGGTAATGTTGATGTGGCAGGCTGGGCTGTACAAGTGCACCACGGAGCCTGAGTCCTTGTGCTGCAGAAGCCCACGTCCGTGCATCTTGCAGTTAAAACCAGCACAGGTCTGTCTGCTCCAGCTGCAGCCACACCTCCCGCTGCCACGCAGACGGACGCTGAGAGTCCGTGCAGCGTCCTATCATCAGACTCGCTCATAATGTTCAAACCTACCTAGTGTGCAGTAACATCACCCGGGACGTTTTAAATGGGCGACCTGAGCATATGCATAGGTGCACACCCTGAATAAATGTGTGATACATTCTAGCTAACTCCGGGAATTGTATATGTCAACGCAGTGTAACAGACAGATGGCCCTTCTGCTCCCTTATCCATGGCCAACACCTGATGCTGCAGGTGAAAAAGCAAATGCCCCAACATGCATCTAATTTTGCAGCATGCCCCTAATTTTGCGACGATATCTCGCTGGTCAATTTCTTCCTGAGCTACCACCTGAGATGGCAAAACCCTGAAGTAGGAGAAATGGATGAAACTTTAATCCTAACTAGTGATCAGATTCATAGAAATGCCTAATTCTGCTCTGAATTTTACTGAGGAATTTGCCTCAAGCTGTCTTATAGCAGTGAGTTCCACAGGTTAACCAAGTGCTGGTTTTAAAAAAAGAATTTCCTTGCATCTGTTTTTTTTTTTAAACATATTGCCTTTCCGTGTCACTGAGCGCCTCTTTGACCTGGCATTATGGGAAAGGGTAAATTAGACTGCCCTTTGCACTATGCTGTTCTATACTTTCTTTACCTCTCACGTATCTCCTCTTGCTTGTTTCCTTTCCAAATGTCTCTTTAGCCTCTCTTCAAAGAGGCTCCTAGTGACAAATACCAAGGCAGGTCAGCTCCAGTGTGCTGCAGAATGGAACCATGCATTTGAAACTTCCAGCAGAGAGGAAGGACGGTGCAAAGGTTAGGGCACTAGAGAAAAGCTTGGGAGACCTGGTTCAAGTCCCTGCTATGTCTCAGGCTTCCTGTGTGATCTTGGGCAAGTCACTTAGTCTCTCTGTGCCTCAGTTTCCCATCTGGAAAATGGGGCTAAGTGGGAAGGACTCTCTCACAGGGGTGCAGTGAGGATAAATACATGAAAAGATTATGAAGTGCTCTGAGATCTGATGCAAAGTGCTAGGTATTATTAGTGTGAGGTATTGGAAGTGCTGGGTGTCCATGGGTTGTGATGTCTCCATGACAGCGTGCGATTAATTGGTTGCTTACGTATTATTCTTAATACACTATCTATGTAACGGTGTATACTCAGGGATGCTCTGTGGAGGTTAATTCGTGAGCAGGAGTGGGTGCTAGGAAGGAAGGAGGCTCTCCCGCTCTGGCGACACGGCTTCCCCTTGGGTTAGAAGTCACGCAAAGTCGGAGGCAGAGCCCAAAGCGCTGCGGTAATCGCAGCAGGAAGGAGCTAAAGCTGGTACTGCGGAGTGAGAGGCAGCTAGCTGTGATGACCAGCGGCTCCGCAGGACGGAGGAGGAGGGGACCTCCTGGGTTCAGAGCACCGAGTTTGTAGGCCATGGACACAGGCTAGAGGACAGGCCAGCAGGGATTTTCAGAAGCACTCGGCATTGGCCAAATTCTGCTCCCATTGAAACTGGGGGAGAGGGGGCCTGAGTGCTCTGGGGAGCCCCTCCCTGTGTGACTGGAGGTGCTGTTCCCTGAGAACAAGGAAATTGCTTCTCTCTAGTGTCCTGAGCTAGCTTTGGTCTTGGGGGAACAGGTCGCTTGCGAGGGTGTTGCATCCCCCCACGCAGGGTACGAAGGTTAGGGTTGCATGGATCCCAAGCATGTGATTCCCCTGCTGTTCTCTAGCGGCCCCACAGGGTAATACACACACACTCCCATGACTTGCCCTGGGCTTTGCTCCTGCCGGGTCCTAATTCCTCTCCTAGTTTTCTTCCCCGACTCCAGCTGACCTGTGCAGGGGGCTGTTCTTTGCCAGGCCTCCTTCCTTCATCTGAGGCAGCGTTTGGTTGAAGTGGGCAAGTGCCTTTCTCTAGAAAGCACCATTAGGAGTGGCACATTTGATAGGGTTACCAGGTGTCCCGATTTTATAGGGACAGTCCCGATTTTTGTGTCTTTTCTTATATAGGCTCCTATTATCCCCCAGCCCCTGTCCCGAATTTTCACACTTGCTGTCTGGTCACCCTACCATTTGATGAGCATAAATCCGGAGTCCACAGAAGGGGTGCCCCCACCGTGACGGGGATGGGGAGATCCGGAGAGCTGGAAGGTCTATTAACTGCCATTAGCATCATGGAGTGGAATCAGGCTAACCATGGAGACTTGCGCGTTTGCTGTGGGGCCTGGCTAGGTGGCTCTCCGAGAGCCCCTGGCATGTCCCCGGTCGTCTCTAGTCAATACCAGCAGTACAGAGCCCTGGGCTAGGATGAAAATGAACGTAAAAGCTGGTGAATGGAAGATTTTCCTTCCACTCCGGGGCTTAAGAAGCTGGAAGAAACCCACCCCCCAGAGCGCTCGTATTGGGACCTTCTGGGTGACGGGAGGTTCAGGGAGATGCAACATGGAAGACACCGGCCAGCGGTTGCTCTCAGCTGGATGGGGGAGAATGGAGCAGGAGGCCCTGGCCTCTGAGAGCTGAGCACTATTTTGGCCAGTACACAGCCAGTCTACGATGCTTGTGAAGTACCCAGGTGTGTGTCAAACAGCCTGTGAAATCCCAGCTGGTTCTTGGGTTCGGCCCCTTGGCAGATGTGTCGCCTGGATGGTGCGAAGCACTCGTCCATTTCTGACCCAGGTGCGTCATGATGTCTCAGAAGGATTTGTGGGACTCCGAGGAGCAGGGACGAACCCGTTAAATTAGGAGAAGCTGGCTCGGCTCTCGGAGCACCGGACTGCTCTAGTTTTCATTAGAGCTGATGCATGATGCCAGGAATAGAGGGGGAAGGAGACTATCCCCACCACTTAACTCCTCCAGACCTCTCACCTTTCTTTGGTGAGCCATAATTACAAGGCCCTGATTCGCCTTCAGCTACTCCTTAGTCATGACATGCTTCTGCAGAGGGCTGGTCCACTGTGCCTAGCAGGGATCCGAGTGAAACCACCTGATAACCGGCCCTCCAGCTCCAAATTGGGGAAAACACTGAAGGATCCATCTAGTAAGTGTCCTGCAAAGACAGAGATTGCCTTGTGGTGACACCGAATGGGCCCAATCCTGCATTCCTGATGTGGGTGTGCGGTGAATGCAGAATCAGGCCCTAGCGGTGAAGTAATGACCCTGGGGTTTTGTGACTAGAAGCTGCAGTAGAGGAGACAGTGGGGGCTCATGATGAAGTCTGCATGCCGGGACTTGGCCTTGCCTTCTGCCCCATGTGCTCACTTGCAGCAGATTCAGTGTCTGAAGGTAGCATCCAGGAAACCTGCGGTTCCAGAGTAATGCTGTGTTTGGAAGAACACAAAAAGAACTAAATAGCCCCAGGCAAACCTCAAAGCAGTGGTTCAAACTGGCTGTAATTCAGAGCAGTCTGCAAAGTGAGACAGAAGCCTAACAAGAACTGGCTTTTCCTTCGAGGAAAGCTTCCAGGAGGCAGCCCGGTGTAGTTAGAGCCCACGGCTGGGGGTTGGACAATAGGAATTCTGCTCCTGTATTGCCTTTAGCCTCAGTTTCCCATCTGGAAAATGGGGGGAATGACACTGACCCCCAACATCTGTGAAGAGCATCGAGGTCTTGGGATGCGAAGGGCTGAGTGCTGGGATGATCACTGCACCCTGCTTCCGTTCAGGCTGGAGACACCCAGGTCAGAACCTCTCCAGCACATGGTGACGCTCCCTCCCTTTTCACCAGGCACGGTGAACATGAACAATTACTGAACGTTGAAAAATGGAACTTTGGTCAAACCTCCCAGAAGGTTCGTTTGCAAGTCTCTGGAGACGCTGCGAGTTCGTTCCTGTTCCCATGGAGCCAGCTCCCTGGGCCCTAGGGCGAAATGCAGGATGAATCTCTCTCCTTGTCCTCCTGTCATCTAGAGAAGATGCCATCCAGCCCTCCCCCACACACTCCTGGCCTGCTTCCCTGGAGGCAATGCACAGGAACTGAGCATGGCACTGCAGTCCCACAAGCCTGGGTACTCTGGGCTGCCGAATCAAAGGGGGCAAGGGAGCACTGAGTCAATTGCTGCCCACCCCCTGGGCGCTGAGATGAGAGAACCCCATCACTGTAACACCAGAGTTCCCCGTGGTGGGGCCTCGGGCTGGGGGCGTGCTTGAGGGTATCTGGAAATCTACAGGTATTGCAATCTCAATGGGCCAGTCCAACGTAGCATACGGATCGGACTGGGCCTAGGTGAGATGCTGTTGGAAGGATCCGTGTGTCCCCCCCCCACCTGGCCCCTATGCTAACATCGCCTCTCATGACATTATCATCTTCTTTTTCTCTCCTTCCCCTCTCCACCTCCCTGCCATTTCTCTTGCATCCCCATTCACTCCCAGAAGCTGGAAAGAGGAAGACGCACCGCCCCCCAGGTGTTTACGTCTCAGGTAACCTTCCTCTTAAAGCCACAATGCTTGTATTTCCCTTCCCCCCCCCCCCCCCCCGCCCAAAGAGTCACCATGCGGTAGGTTCCCTCCAGAGGTTTTGACCTTCTTCAGCCGCTGCTCCAGGAAATGTACTCGGGGCCAGGGAACCCATTTGGGGGGACCAGTGGAAAATGACCTGTGTGGTATTGAAAGAAATGTTGCCAAGTAGCTTGTGATCAAAATTTTGATCTGTCCTAAGATTGCTACAGTAGCCTGGAGATCGGGGGGCATGCGGGGAGTTGCTCAGATTCAAAATGTTTTTGTTTTTGTTTAATATCCATCTAACGACCTGTTTTTATTTAATATCCATCTAACGACCTGTTTTTACAGAGAGCTCCGTTGCTAAGAAATTTGACACACCCCCTCCTTCCTTCCTGAGGGGGAAATGTGGTGGTGTTTATGTAGGACCTACACAAACTACAGTGCTTTGTGCTCCTTGCCTCTTACACACAACGGGTGCGGTTTAGCCGATTCCAAACTGTACCACAGGACCTACCCAGTGCACCTTAGGGGGCCCTGGTCGCTCAACGCCATCAGTAAGATCTTAGCTTGAAATAAAATCTAGGGAACTGCCATGATGCCCCCTGCAGGGTAAGGTCAGAAGGGAAAGCCATTTGTCTCTCCTCGGAGCAATCACTGGTGGGGTCACTCCTGCCCCAAACACCCCGGGGTCACAGCATCTTGGGTCGCTTGGCTGCAGTTCAGGTGGTTTGTCACGCCTGCCTCGGAAGGCCAGAGGTCTCTGCGGGGCCTCACATGGGGGTGAGGAGAGGCGTGCCCTAGCTGGTGCCCGCTGTTTGGCCCTCTCTCCTCGGAGGGTGTTTAACTGTGGCCCAGGGCTCTGCCCGCCAGTCAAATTGTCCAATGGCTTTTTGTTTCGATATATGGGGCTCTTTAGGGGAGATGCATCAAACCTTGACAAGGGTATGGGCAGGGCCCTCGCGGGCTCAGAGCCCACCGCTGACACCATGTTGAAGAGCTCAGAGGAGAGAGCTGCAAGGGAGAATCTGTTCGCCTGGGCTTTGTAGGACCAGATTATGCCATGTATTCCTGAGGGCCACCTGCTGGCACCTTCTCTGTTAACGATCTCCTCCCATGTACACAGCCCTCTCTCGTTGACAGAGCACCCTCCCGACGCTCTTCGTATCCACATGAGCCCGCAAGGAACAGGACTCGCAGGGTCCAGCCTCACCTTTGCATTGGTGGCTTTGCTGCCGGGGAGATGTTTCTCGCTGGACGCTGCTCTCCTTTTCCCAGCCAGGAAGTGGCGATGTCCTCACCCAGTGCCACTGCTCCAGGCCTCAGCAGAGCCGGGTTCCGAGACTGCCCCCTGGACTGCACCCCTTTGTCTCACTAACTTTCTCTTTCTTTTCTTCTGTATCTTTTATTCTTGACCCTCTAGCCAGATCTTTAGTAGTAAACGGAATTTCTTTCGGATTCCCGCCAGCTGGAAACAGAGGTATCGCGTGCTTGGATACGCTTCCCATGACTTGTTTGGGGGCCTCTTTTTGCTTTGGGGGCAGAGCCCATGTGGAATGCAGCAGATTGCTGGGGATGTGCATGATGGTCCCTCTGTGCCTTGCAACGAGGGCTGCGGTAATGGAGATATGCCTGCTCTCCTGTACGTAGACTGGTGCATCTCCAGTGCAGCTGTATGGGGGAATTAGGTGTATCAGTAGAGATGGATCAAAACTTGCAGCATTGGAAGAGGCTTGTGATCTAGTGATCAGAGTACAGGGTAGGCTCTAATGCTGGCCCCTTCTGTGGCCTTGGACTAGTCACTTCACTGCTTTGTGCCTCAGTTTCTCCATCTGTAAAATGGGGATGCTGCTGACTGGCATCATGACAGTGGATTAGCTGAATGTGTTGGAAGCACTGTGCAAGTGTTTATCCAACCCCCATAATACACCTTGGGAGTCTGGATAAAACCTGGATCCGCACCCCAACCACACTGGGGTTTTGTTCTGCAAAAGATCAAAACCTGATGGAGGAAGTTCTGCAAATTCCAAATCTGTCTGGGTGTGTTCTCCATCTCTGCCTTTAACCCCATGAAATGCTGTGCTGAAAATCTACCCTGCGGCAGTTCTGTGGGTGTTTGAATACAAACCATTTTTGGAATGACTCTTAGCTATTCTAGATTGCTTCGTTCAACTGCTTGGGGAGGAAATGAGAACCCAGAGCCCCCGCTCTCTGCAATCTGCCCCTCTACTACAGCCCCTTGAATTCTACTTCTACCTCCCATCTCACGTAACACCCCATCGTGGATTAGCAAATGGACACTCAGAAGCGCAGCCAGTGGGAAATTTTCCAGTGGAATCAGTTTCCACTGGCAAATGCTGCGTCAGCGGAACTGAACCATTTTGTGGGAACGTTATTGATTCCGTTGCCCTTTCAGCAGGAAAGTCTCCAGCCCTTTCATTTAGACGTATGCAGGTTTATGTTAATAATTCATGATAGGATAGAAAAGTCAGAACAACGAAGTGGCCGCGAAACGTTTTCACTAGGTGGAAATGAAACATTTTGGAACGTTTCCTTGGGCGAAAAATTCCAAGATTTTTGCTTCTCGACCCGCTTTGAGATGAAACCACATTTCCAAATCTCAGAATGGGTGGAAATTCTGCTTTGGAGCCAGCTCTGCTCATGAGGTTTTAGGCTCCCCAGAGCAGCCGTATTAACCCCAGTTTCTGCCCTTCCCCACCCGGCTGGGAGCCAGTTCCCAGGCAATGGGGCAGAAGAGTGTGCACTGTCCTATCCAGTTAGGATAAAACCCAGCCCCCTTCCCTCATTTGGTGGAAGAACGGGGGTTGGTGGGTAGAGTTGCATGCAGCTTGTAGCTTAGGGGAAGGAGGAGCTGTCAGAACTGCTGGGTGCGGCAAAACAACCTACAGTGCAACCCTCGAAGAGGGGCGGCTTCCCCGGCTGCATCAGAGTCTACAAGTATACAGAGTAGCCCCCTGAGCTGGCTTCTCCTGGGAGCAAGGATGGCCGTGTGGTTCAGCCACCTCACTGGCCTGGCACTGGCTTGCTGTGTAACGTCGTAGGGCGAGTCAGCTCGCGTCCGAGGATACCGGCTATGGAGAAGCTGTGGGGAGAGAGTGCCAAGCCCTGGGCCACCAGCGTCTCTTTGGCCGGGCTTATTCCATGCTAGCTGAGTGGCTACTGAACTGTGTATGTGCTACGACTTCGCCTGGCAGGCCGTATGCCCACTCCTGGCCACGGAGGGGGGGTGTCCTGTTCGTGGGTTGTCTGGCCTCAGACAGAGGTCATGCCATTGCTAGTGGGAACCCCACGCCCCGGGACCAGATGCTGCCATTTGGAAGGCTAGTGAATCGCCCATCGTGCACTGATGAGAGAGGGAGCCCTGGCCAAAATCCATGATGAATCTGAACAGGGGTGATTAATCTCCGCTGGGCTGGGCTGGGCCAAGGGTGCTCTGTCCCGTGTTTGATCCAGACTCCTGTATGGGATCAAGCCGGTCTTGAGGAGTGGGGGAGAACTGAAGTCCCGAGGCCTTTGGGCAGAGGGTTTGGAGACCCAACCTTGATATTCTATCTTAATTCCCATTTGCTGGAATGCAGATGCTCCAACCACCAAGGCTCAACTGTCCCTCCTATCAGAAGGTTAGTGGAGTAAAGAGCAGGTCAGGACACCTGGGTTCTATTCCCAGCCCTGATTTGTTCTGTAGCCTTGACCAGGCTGTTTAATGGCTCTGTGCCTCGGTTTCTCCATCTGTAATAAATCTTCCCTACCTCCAGGGGGAGAGATGAGGTTAAATTAACAGTAGAGTGCTTTGAGATCCCCGGATGAAAAGTGCTAGGGGAGGGCACTGTGGTGGTGAATGTCGCAAATTTTGTGTGTGTGAGTGTGTGTGTGCAAAGTGATCAATTTTCCCCAAGAATGATCAGGACCCCCCCCCCTCGCCCCCTCCCAATCTGGATGAAAACCTGAAAATGTTTTTCTGTGAGCGGTCGAATCCTGCAATGGGCCACGCTCTAAAGCGTTCCGGGGATTGGGGGATGTTTGCGGGTTGTCTCCCGTCTCTGGCTCAAACTTAGTGTCCCTCCCCCTGCCTTTCCATTCCAAAGAGACCGAAGCGGAAATGGTCATGTTGTTCTCTCCACAGCGAAAGGGCCGATCGAGAGACCGAACCGATCGCTGATGACAAACCACCAGGCCCCGCCCCTCCTGTTCAGTATTGATCATGGGCTGTAGGGCTCTGCCTCCGTTTTTGCATGGTATGTGGCGGTCGTGCTTGCTGGCATGCGGGGGATCTGCCCGCGACGTGCTGGTAGAACTCGGACAGGTTTGGGTGGGTGGGGAAAGGGATTCAAGAGACGTTCTGGAACTGGGCGGGGCTTTTGGAGGTTTACGACCCAGCGGGAACTTCTAGAACTTTGTGTCGCCACCTCTCTCTCCACTCCCTGATCCCGGAGCAAAACCGGAGCCTCTCAAAGTTCTAAAAGGTTCTAGGTTCTGGACCTGACAAACTCCCAAACGTTCTAGAGCCCACCAGGCTTCCAGAAGCTGCAGATGAGGCCTGCGGGGTATCCCTCGCTCGTCCACGCAGCTTTCTCTACCGGCTTGCGGGAGAGGGATGCAAGCTTCAGTGGAAGCTCTGCATTGTGAGCCGTATCCCAAGCCCACTGAGGTCCAGATGGGCTTGGGATCCAGGCCGGCGACTGCTCCCTGTGATGGATGTTCTGTGCGCCGGTGAGCCAGCTGCTTGGAGTCAGAACATGATGCTGCTCATGGGAAGATTTGTTTGATTTGAGCCCTCTGTGGCTGTGCCAGGCCCACTCCCCCAAACCTGCACGTCCAAACACGTCCTCACCATGTTTCCAGTGGCCTGGGCACACCTGTCCCGTTCCACGTCACGTGCGGCTGTCGCCATTCTCATCCTTCCCTTTGTTTTCAGCCTGTGCAGTAAGTACTAAGGTTGGGTCTGGGGCTTAGAGTCCTGCTGTGTTGCAAACTCCCGTTGTCCCTTAGCACCTCCACCTTCTTCCCCCTCCCCGATTCCGATGAGGGTTTTGTCTTACAAGCAAACCCTAGACATGAGCCTTTCTGAGATTCTGCTCGCTTGGCCTTCATGGGCTCTCCCCCTCTGCTTTCCTCTCGCTCCAAACCTTGCTGAATTGAGGCCGGGCTGACTTCCCCTCCGTACTTGTCTTTACTACCCCATCCACCCTTTGGGCCCCACTGGATTTTATGAGGATGTCACTGCAGTCTGGAAACCCACCACAGCAAGGACAATTCCAGACATCGTCCACATCATGAATTATAAAGGGAATCCTGCAAAAAGGCCGCCATTAGACGTAGGCAGTGCCTGGCAATGTTGGGCCCTGGCCTCTTAAGGGCTACCGCAGTACAAATGATGATGAATAGTAAAACCAGGCCCTGATTCTCCTCTTGTGTGCGCTGGGGGGAACTCGGCTGACTTCAGCAGCTGATCTACCCCTGTGTCAGAGACAAGAATCAGACTACTTGTCTTCGCCCTCCATTGTCTGCCAACACCCTCTCTGGAATGTGTTTCCTTATTGATTTGTGTCTCTTTTCTAACCCTCGTTTTGACCCTTATTAATTTTCCATCTCCGTCGCAGCAAACATAAGTCTCTTTTGCTGTATTTTCTCATTTGTCCATGGCCATCGGGATTGTGTGGGTGAGCTAACTGCTGCGGCTCTCCAGCCACAAGGGGTGAGCACAGAACATTGTTTTGGTGTAGGTCCTACATAAATGAGGTCTGTTTTTAATACATACCTTCCGCAGAGGGGCAGATTTAAAAAACAACCACAAAAGGGGTGAGAATTTGGAAGATATTCCAATGGAGGGAAATTAGGGCCTGGCCCACCCAAATAATGAATTGCCAAAGGGTCTCTTTCCCCCTCGGCAGGCTGGGCAGAGTTTAGCCATCAGCACATCGTGTTGGTTTGTCTAGTCCTCTGCTGAGAGCCTGACCCGGCTTCTTAGTCCAGGGTGAGAGGTGGGAAGGTGGAGACAAGCGAATCAGCTGGGTATTATTGTAGGCTGCAAGGCCCTGATTGAGTGAGGCAGTGGTGAAGGTGACTTTCCCCATTGGACGTGCTTCAGGGCATCGGCGGGGCTGGTGTCACTACTGATAGCTTGGAGTTAGCTCAATGCCACTGCTTCCCCAGGCTGCTTTGCAGTGACACGCACCTCGGTACATCCAAGACACAAGGATCTTCCCTGACTCGTAGGGGCAGTGCCCTCGGGGCTCGGCTCGCTATCTCAGCGAAGCCTTGTGCCGAAAGCCCTGCCAGAAGCAGGGGTTTGTCTGTCTCCTCCCCTCCCTGCTGTCTCCAGTCTATCTTCATTTCATACCAGATGGTTTCTCTTCCAGCTCCCATGTGCTCTGTCTGTGTCTCTCCACCCTCCACCCCATCCTGTGTCCCCTCCCCACTGGTGCTCTCTTTGCTGCCAAAAAAATGTTTCAACTAAAATACCCAGACGCCCGTCCCCTGTTAGATAATCGGGGCAATCATTCCTTCCGTTCAGCGCATACAGGCGCTGGGCTTTTCGCACCATAAACCATCTGCATTCACAAAGGGCCCTTACCCAGAGCAGCACTGAAGGACGGGGCTTTTAGCCCATTAAAGTCAACAGGACTTAAGCGCTTGCTGAAGTGTTTTCCTGAATCACGCACACACACACACATTGCACCAGCCACTGGAGTCTGCACCCTAACTGCAAAGTTTGCAACAAGGATCTGACTTCCCTGCCCAACTCCAGGCTCTTTGGATCCAGGGATTCTCACTTGTGCAAGGCGCTCGTGGTGCCGTTGTGGCCGGGGCCAGCTTCAGGCGAGCCCCATTCACGAGCCCCCAACACTAGGGCAAAGCCTGAGCTCTTCCCTTGGGCAAACTCCACGTGGCTTTACTGGAGAGGGCCAGAGCAAGGAGCTCGGGGTCTGGCCCGATCCAGTAGGAAGAAGCTGCATGTGCCCCTCCAGGTGCCCGGCGGCAGCTCCCCCTCCCCAGGCTAATGCCGGCTGTCCTTCCTCCCCGCCACTCCGCAGCAACAAAATGGGCATCAAGGACCGCATCCGCCTGAACAACTCGCAGAGGCAGGGCAGCCGGGGAAAGCAGCACCTGGCCCCGCCCATGCGCCGCTCTCCCAGCACCGAGAACGTGCAGGAGGCCTCCAGCCCCACCAAGGTGCAGAAGAGCTGGAGCTTCAATGACCGCACCAGGTTCCGGGCATCGCTGAGGCTCAAACCTCGGCCACCAGTGGAGGGTAAGTCCCATTTCCCCCGCCCCCCATTTCTGTTTTGCACCCAAGTCTTTTGAATGTGAGTTGCCCTTCAGAATGGACCCCCCACTGCCCTCCATGGGCAGTTGTGTAGCTAGAGCGCAGGAGTGGCAGCCAGGACGCCAGGCTTCTTGGCCACTGACTCGCTGTGCAAGGAAAGTCACCTGCCACTCTATGCCTCAGTTTCCCCCTCTGTGGCTTGGGGATGGGCCTACCCAAGAGGGGGTGGGGAGCCTGTGAAGACGCTGACATGCTGGAAGGTCATCAGTTGGGAGGCGCTAGAGAGGAGCCTGGTGGTAAATGCCACAGGACCCGCGGCTGAACCACGTAGAACCCGTGTTATTCATGGTGAACCAAAGGAGACCTTGAACCCAGACCCGTGCATGGGCGGAGAGAGGACTGGGGTGAGGATTGCTCTAAGGGAGATTTGCACCCCGTGAAACACACCTGAATTGGGAAGGGGGAAGCATCCACAGCCCTTTATGGGAAGTCCCTGTTTTCTGTCCTCAGTTGACGGCCTGGTGGAGGAGAGCACCGAGGAGAAGGGCTACCAGTGTGACTTGACCTTCGAGGACATCATGCCAGCTGTGAAAACGCTCATTCGGGCTGTCAGGTGAGTCCAGCTCGCCAGCCATCCCTGCGCCCACCCGCCCACCAGTACCAGTTCTCAGCCCGAGGCAGGGAGCAGGCCTGGCAATCGTTGGCCACCTCCATCCTGCGGGAGGTTTGGGTTGGGGTCTCTCCCAGGCAGCTGCCCCTGGGTGGGCTCTCGGAGATTCTTCATTAGGGTTTTGGCTGCCGCGGCAGGAGAACTCGTGCCTGTCTGGCTGTTAACCTCCATAGGTCTCGGGCTGGTCAGGGTAGCCAGCGAGTGGGGAGGGTGACGGGAGGAGAGCAGGCGAGCTCTGTGCCCAGCCTCTGAGGCCGTGCTAACAATTTGCCCTGAAACCCTCAAACGATAGAGTGGCCCGTTCCACAGTTCATGCACCAGCCCTCAGCAGCATCCAGCTCTTCGCGCTCCAGCCCAGGCCCCTTTTGAGCCAGATGCTGGGAATTTTGAGCCAGGGTGGCGTTCTTTTTCACATATTCAGTGTGTGCCAACAGCAAATGGCATTTCCCCTTGTCTCCGTGCCAGCCTGACTTGCTCCTTCCAAGCCTCAGAGGGTCCAGGGTCCGGCGGGGAGGGGCAGGCTGAGGTTCTTGTCAAGGTGGGCTCTTGCCATCCTTGGAACTCCCTGCACCTGCGTGCCAGAGCCATGCATGCCGAGGGCTGGCCAGTCTCGCCCCCTCTTTCTGTTTCATTGATTTGCCAACAGGTTTGTTCCCCGATAAGGGACCCTGACACAAATGACTGGCTCTGCTAAGCAGGCGCGTTCTGGCTTCAGCGTAGCCACCTGAGCCCGGGGAGCTGAGCTATGCAGCACCCAGGATCGAAAGGAGCAGGCGGACGGGGAGCAGGGTGGGTGGAGACGCTGGTTTGGTTGCAGAAGCTTTCCTGCTTTTATGTGCCTGGGTTAATTCTTTTTCTGGTCTTAAAACCCACATGCACGTGCCATACTGCAGACACAAGCCAGGCCTCCCTGGCCGCTCCCCACCCATCTGAAGAAGCCGCCCTGAATAGAGCCATTGTTAACAGCCATGCCACTGGAACAGGGACCTTGCGATCTCTAGCCACCTCTTCTGGCTGGGTTGGGGCACCGAGGCTGTAGCAATGCTGTTGTAGCATGGTGGGGGAGACTGGGAGAAAGGGTGGGGGAAGATATGTGGAAATACCCCCCCCCCATACAACACATTGGCTCTCTAACGGGGAGGTGACGTGGGGCATTAACAGGAGTGAAGTAGATGCTGTGAGCTCAGAACACATCCTTACTGATTGGAGCAGAGGGCTGGGCACCTGGATTCTATTGCCAACTCTGGAAGGAGAGTGAGGTCTAGGGTTAGAGCGGGGAGGAGGCTGGGAGTCAGGACTCCTGGGTTCTATCATGGATGCGAACAGTTGCGGGTGCAATTCTCTCTGCATTTTTCAAGACCAGCTGCTGTGACCTGACCATTGCAATAGTTCTTTGCACCCACAGCCCGGCACTTACCTGCCGGCTGACAGTTCTTGTGCCTGCAGTTTGCTGGCACTGAACAGGGGGGCAGCTTTGGAGAAATCTTACCCTAGCCTTTTCCCTTTTCCCGAGTTAGCAGCAGGCTCTCCTCCATGCTGTGACATGTCCTAGCCCTGGCCAGTCCAGCAGCGTATGCATGCCTTCCTGCAGCGCCGGCCTTTGATCCTCCAGCATATGCATGTCTAACATCGCCAGCTAATTGAAGCCACTTAACACAAGCTGGAAGAGCGCAAGCCCGAGGTTCCCAAGTGGCTTGTGCTAGCTCACGATGCCTGTTTGCACAAGAGATGCTCCCCCACCCCATCCTTCCGTCTGCGGAGTTATGAAATTCTCCATCACGGCCCTGCTAATGAGCCCTCTCCGCCAGCATCTCTCCCTCCGCTGCGTTAGCAGCATTGCGGCTAGTCGTTTGACAAGGAGCCGGTGACTGACGAGCCAGGGTTCAGGGAGCCAGTTAGAGGCTGGGTTATTCTCTTCTCCTCTGCTTCCTTCCCAGAGCAGGTTTCACTGTCATGGAAAACAGGCAGGCAGGTTATTTCCCACGGCAAGAGAAGAGCGGCCCAGGGTGCCAAGATCCGGTAACTGCTCTCAACATCTTGCAAAGCCCAGAGAGATCGTCTCCCCTTCTCTCCCAACACTTGCAGTGTGCCTGTTTGTTCCCAGGCTCTGAAAAGAGTGCAGCTGGGACAGACACGGCTAGCCGCACACTGCACCTCTGGGCGTCAGGGGTGCAATCGTGTCACTTCAAAGAGTGTAACTTGCACCCTGAGAGAGCTGGAAGAGATGACAGACCATTCTGTGGTCATGGTCTCCAAGGGGAAAGCCCTTGTGCCAAGAGGTCACTCTTACACTGAAGATGGTAAACCCTGGAGTCATCCAGACTTCCAGTGGTGGGGAGTTCCACTGTCCCATCTCTGGGGACCATGGCTTAAAGAGGGCGCTGGGGCCTTGTTTGACCTCAGCTGTCCTGGTGGGTCCTAGGGCCTCTGAGATAGCTGGGCCATGACCCGCGTCAAGTCTGTTGCTCAGACCCGTCCCCACCCCGCCCCTCTCTCAGGCAACCCCTTGTGTCCCGGCAGGATCCTGAAGTTCCTGGTTGCGAAGAGGAAGTTCAAGGAGACCCTGCGGCCCTACGACGTCAAGGACGTCATCGAGCAGTACTCAGCCGGCCACCTCGACATGCTGGGCCGCATCAAGAGCCTCCAGTCACGGTGAGCTGGCTCCCGCTGCCCAGCCCACAGGGGTCTGTCCCATAGCTGCTTCCGCAGCCCCTGGCCAGGCGGGATGCGGAGCCGCATAATTCAATAGCTGACGTCACGCACGCTGGGCGAGTGACTCTGTGACCCAGCCACGCACCCAGGGCAGGGCAGGTGCAGAGAAGAGGTTTGACTCTGCTCCCAGCCTGGCCCAAAGGCCGCTGGCTGTCAGTGAACTTTGGATTTAGCCCTTAGGCGCAGCCGTTGAAAGGTATGTGCATTGTGACGTAGGCAGGTAGGAGCCAAGATCCCATTGACAGCCCATGGGATTGAGGTGCCTTGGTCCCTAAATCATTTTGAAAGTGAGGCTTGGGTGCCTAAGTAACTTCGGCATCACAGTGCCGGGCACAGCAGAGCCGAAACACCATTAAAAATCTGGGCCTTCACCCTTTAGCGTAACCAGCAGAGGCTGGCGCTTTGAGATGCGACGCGCCCGAACCCCACTGAAGGCCGAGAAGGGTCAGTGCTTTCCCGGAGGAGGTGGCCCATCTGGGGAGCCAACGACAGCTGGACAAGGGTCAGATTCACATCGCGTGCCCTTCTCTGAGAGTATCCCGAGCACAAGGGTGTATCCCGAGGTGACTGAGTTCAGGAGAACACTTGGTGTTTGAGTCCGAACGGAAAATGCCTCTTGCCGGCGCGGTTCGCTTTGGGGCCGCCCAGACGGAATGGGTGCCATCTTGCAGGGACGAACCCAGCCAGCCCGGTGAGGCAGGCAACGCCTTGGGTCCAGCAGGAGATAGCAAGTGGGTGGGGGACGGGCAAGCCCAGAAAATCGCAGGGGAGGGTGACAGCGTGAAGGGGAGTCGTTCACATTGGGCTTAGAAGTGGGCAAGCGAAAGTGCGGCTTATACAATAAGAATCGTGCTTCCGACATTGCTCCCCCCTGTATCCCTAAACCCCAACACAGACACCCCTAAACCCAGACACTGACCCCCCTTGTACCCCTGAACCCTGACAGTGACCTCTTGAACCCCTAAACCCCAGTGCAGACATCCCTAAACCCAGACACTGACCCCTTTCTACCCTAGACCCCCAACGCAGACACCCCTAAACCCAAAGATTGACACCCCCCTTGTACCCCTAAACCCCAACATAGACACCCCTAAACCCTAACACTGACCTCTTCTACCCTAAACCCCAAGGCAGACACTCCTAAACCCAAACATTGACCCCTCCCTTGTACCCCTAAACTCCAACACTGACCCCCTAAACCCTGACATTGACCCCCTTCTATCATAAACCCCAGTGCAGACATCCCTAAACCCTGACACCGACCCCATAAACCCTGACAGTGACACCCTTCTCCCCTAAACCCAGACATTGACCCCCTTGCATCCCTAAACCCCAACATATACACCCCTAAACCCTGACATTGAAACCCCCCAGTACCCCTAAACACTGACACACCAAAACCCAATACTGGCCTCCCCTTCCACACTGAGCCCCTACCCTGACCCCCCCCCTTCTGCCACCCTACACTGATACCCCTTCTACCTCTAAAACCCCAACTACCCCTACCCCCAAAAAAGGATAAAATCAAAACCAAACCCTTTGCTTTAAGCAGAATTTTGACCCCAAAAAGGGAGACGTGCCAGAGACTCCAGGGATCCCACTATTGCTATTGATTTTTCAAGGAAGGTACCCAGATGCTGTGGTGATGGGCAGCAGGATAAAACCCTAAAACAGAGAGGTGGTGGCCCCTTAAACGGCTTGAAATTATTCGTTTGGCCCTCGGGCTGAAAAGGTGCGTCCCCCCCCAACCTGTAGTGACAGGGAGTAGGAGGCCAGGCAGCCCAGACCCTCCAAGGTACCTACCGGCCGAACTCCCGTTGATTTCTGGGTCTTCCTTCTCCGAGCCTGATTCTCTCTGGCAATAAGGCCCCTTTCATTCTGAGCTCCCGCTTTCCCCCTCGTCCTGTCTTCTCACCCATAGCGTGGACCAGATCGTGGGAAGGGGAGCCATTGCGGTCGATAAGAAGACCCGGGAGAAGGGAGAAAAGTCCCTGGAGGTCGACCTGGTGGACGAGCTTAGCATGATGGGCCGAGTGGTCAAAGTGGAGAAACAAGTAAGGCTGAGGTCGGGGGGCACGTGCAGCACCGTGCATGCTCCCGAACATGCGGCCCGGCCCCTACGCTTGCCATGCCCGTATGTGTGTGTGTCAGCCGGAGAGAAACCAGCTGGCTGCCTGTCCGACCATCCACGTCCTGGGGTTGTTACAGTTGATTTGTAAAGAGAAGATAGACCATAGGTCATGTTACTTTCTTTTTCTTTTTCTTTAGCAGTCTAGAGGTTAGAGAGGGGAGCTGGGAGCCTGAACTCCTGGGTTCTATTCCCACCTCCGGGAGGTGAGTGGGGTCTAATGGACAAAGGAGAGGACTGGGAGTTCAGTTCATCATGTTAGTAAAATTCTTTCACATGTGACTTGACCAGGATTTGGACCCAACTGGCTAGAAGTGAAAAACTACTGCACCCTCCAGCCCTCTCTTCTGCTCCACCATGCAACCTGGTCCCCCCTTAATCTGGGGAGCCCCTGCTTCCCCACACGCTGAATCCCCATTCCAATTACATCAGGCCTGGCTCAATCCCCCTCCTCTTCTTCCCCATCCCCTCCAGGTGCAATCCATAGAGCACAAGCTGGACTTGTTACTGGGCCTCTATTCCCAGTGCCTGCGGAAAGGCTCCATGAACTCCTTTACCCTGGCTGCCACGCAGATCCCCAGCTTTGACCCGGACATCACCTCCGACTACCACAGCCCCGTAGAGCACGAGGACATCTCAGTGTCCGCGCAGACCTTAAACATCTCCAGGTCGGCCAGCACCAACATGGACTGAGAGGGGTTCCCAGCACAAGTGGGGCAGAGCTGGGGGACCGGTCCTGAGCCTGGTGGTGAACATTCTTGTAGACAGACACACTGATAGCTAGCAGGCAAGAAGACCAAGCCGTGAACCCAGCCAGGTTCTGGGCTGGGGACCACGGGGCCTCATCTAACGTGTCCTGATGCACTATGAGCCTCACCTTGATTTTACTTGAACAAGTCTTCCTTCTGACCGTGCACAAGCCGGAATTATTAAGCAACTAGTATTCAGCACCAGGGAGCCAGCTGGGGCTGGGACCCCGGGGGATGCAGCCGAGAGAGAGTTTCTTAAAGCATTAAACCTACAAAACCGACGAGAGAACGCCTGGTATCTAAGAAGCTCTTTTATTTATAGGATCAGCCTCTCTAGACTTTGTCCTCTGCAGGCTGTCTTTTCTGCAGAGGAAATCCCCCTCTCCCGGCACATCCCTGGTTGGGGTGGTGCTGCCCCAGTGCAGCGGGAGGGCGAGTTGGCCAGGGATGCAACGGGCCAGTGCGCCTTGTCACTCGGTCTTTTTTCTGGGCGCCTCTCCGGGAACCGTCCTTGGAATGATCTTTGACACAGGGTATGGAATGACCGAGAGCGTCTCAACTCCAAGGTTGGCAGTTCTGACCTCTTCACCAACGTACGCGGCATCCCTGAGGGTCTACGCCGTTGCCCCTCCCGGGAGCCGGAGCAGGGTGCTTACTAACAGCTATGCAAGGCTCGGTAACCCTTTACCATCCAGTGCTACACAAGGGGCATTGTGACTCGATTGAATGTGGTTTCTTCTGGACCGAGGAAATCGCTGGGGAATGGCCAAGTTTTGCCTCCCTCCCGGGTTTCCTATCTCCCAGCGAGCAGGGGCTCCGATTCCTGCAGCCATGACGGTAACTCAGTAAGCCCAGTGGAACCGTCTGCGGAGCAGTGTGCATGCACGGAGGGCCGCGTGTATGCCGCAGTGTTTCAATATGCAACCCTCGATCCCGACAGGAGAGGCGGACGAGTAGCCCGTCGGCCTAAGCAATAGGTGTTTGCCCTGCGCCCTGGGGCCGGATCCTGGGCTGCTCGAGTCAGTGGGGTTTCACGGGGCGAACGCTGTTCCTTTGGAGCCTGGCGGACAGACTCGGATGGACTTTGGATCAGGCCCTTGACTTGAAAGGGGGTAACTGGCCCGTTGGACCAAATGCAGCCCTGTTGCATGAGTCTGTGGAGTTAACAGCAGGCCTGGATCTGGTCCATTGCACCTGGCTGTTGGTGGGGGGGGGGGGTGTGCATAGGTGGGTGTCGGCACAGCCAGGAGGAGGGTAAGGATGCTGTAGCTTCATGTTAGCTCTTCTTTCCCCCCTCCACGTCTAGTCTGCCCAGCTCAGGCAGCCCGCCTTGCCCACTGTGGCTTCCGTACATCTCCTTGTGGCACGGAAGGCATCAGTAGCTTAAGGTACCTAATATCTCCAGACCTCGTTTTCCCAGAGGTGGGAACTGGATCGCTTCTCTCCTCTGCCCCCTTCTACAGCCGAACCCATCAGCTGGGCACGGGGCTTCACTTGGGGACCTGCTGTCCTTAGTCAACCAGCTTAAGTGCCTCTCAGCACGCTGGGGCTTTGCCCATAGATCCTACCCTCCACCCTGTCCCCCATTGATAGCCCATTCATTTCAAACCCTGGTCTCTGGTCCCCCAGGGGCTCCATAAAGGAGTTCACTACTGGATGGGGGCCTTAGCCCCCACTCTGGCTCCTGAAAGAGCCCTGATTTCCCTTGCACATCCTCTGTGGTCAGGAATATTCAGTATCCACTGGAGCTGACTGGGTCAGGCCTGGAGTCAGAACCCCTTCCCCAGCCTGTTTTCTAGTGGGGGTGTGACTGAAATCCAGCAGGAACAGGCTCTGGCATAAGAGGGATTTTTTTGGCCCGGAGATTTCAGTGTCATCAAATCCATCTAGGAACTGATTTGGCTTTGAACCCGGAGCCCTCTTCCCAATCCAAACACCACCGTTTTCCCAGACCTGCTGGTGCTCCCATGGGGGTGGCTGGGGCTGGGGCTGGGGCTGGAGGGGGCGCCGGGGGGTAATAGACTTCCCATAACACAGGATCTCTGCCTGGAAGGAGAGGTGGGATGCGTTTCTCGTGCCTGCGCGTTACCCCTCCTGTGCAGTTAAATGTCTTCCAGGGTCACCGTGCATGTTGTCCCCCTGCCCCTCGGTCCAAGGCAAACCCCTGCAGAGCTGGGCAGCGCTTCCCCTCCCTGCAGTTAAATTACATCAGGCACCAGCCTTCTGTGGTGGCCAAGAGCAGCTCTTGAATTTCGACATGAAGAGTTTGCATCCTCCCTCTCCCCCCCTCCCCGAGAGGCTGCTAAGGGGCAGCTCTGGCCTGCAAGGAGGCTAGAACAAGGGGTGGCTCTTGGGAATGGCTGGGCAACTGTCCAGCCTGCAAGTGCTTCAGCTGAGAGCCTGGCTCTGGAATGCGCCCTCCTGCACAGGCATGCCGCTGTGCCATTCCCTGGCAGAGCGGGGGCCTCGCCGGACCCTGGCCCCACCAATGCCTCCTTTCACCACCCCTGGGGGCTCCCTGACCTTCACAGCCCCTCTTGTAATGGTGGGGGCGTAGGTCAGGTCAAAAGGACCTCCTTCTCCCTTCGCCCGCCCCAGCGGGTATCTAAAGGGTGGCGGGGGACGTGAGTAGAGTAACCTGTCCCCACACCTTCCAGCTGCCAGCCAGCTCCCCGGATCTACCGGCGTCGGGGTGGGAGAGACGCCTGCTGCAGGGCCGTGCACCGGAGCTCAGGCATGGGGGGCTCCCTCCCCGTTCAGCTGAGTCCCACTTGCATTTCGTGCCTAGGTAGTGCATGCCGCCCGCCCCCACGGAGACCCCTGCCCAGAGCCGGTCTCATCCCAACCTGCTTGCATGCTCTAGCATGTCTCTTGACTTGTGCACGAGACCCTCCACCCCGTGCCCCTGCCCCGATCGCGGCGCCCATCGCGCTGCGGCGTAGGAGGGCACACGCCGGCCCCCTTGCCTGGGCAGACGTGTCTCGTGTCTGTACGGGGTGGGGATGCGGTCGGGGGGGCCAAGGCTTCGGCCAAAGGAGAAGAAGTAGGAAACCCCTCCAGGCGATTCCCAGCGACCCTTGTTTCCGAGATGAAGATAGTTACCTCACTTTACTAACTTATTAACTTATTTGTTTCATTAAAGTTTTACGTAGACGGCTGCTTGCCTGCCTCCTTCTTCCTCTTCAATCCCTCCACAGGGGTGCTCCGGGCCAGAAGGGGCCGGGGGTGGACTCCCCTCAGTCGCTTCTTCGTTGCCCCCAGTAGGTGGCGCCCCAGACCCACGGCAGAGTCACTGCGGCCCTATACTGCTTTTGGACAGAGTGAAGAGGGCAACATTGCGGGGTCCCAGGCCAGCTCCACCCCGCCCCCGCAGGGTGTTGGTCACTCAGCCCAAAGGAAGTCACAGGTAGCCTGAACCGCCAGAGAATCAGGCCCCCGGTCTTGAGCTACTCCCAGCCCCCGTCGCCACGGTAAGCGTTGTATTTATTAGATAACGGCCCCTTGCACCTGGGGCGCTGAAAGCCCTTTGCCGACGCTGATTTAACCACCCAAGCCCCCTCCCCTGTGGGGCATCAGGACCCTGAGCTACAGATGGGGAAACAGAGGCATGGAGAGTAACTCACCCAAAGTCACACGAGAAAGCCCTAGAACAGAGCCCAGAAGTCCTGAAAAAAGAACAGGAGGACTTGTGGCACCTTAGAGACTAACAAAATTATTAGACCATAAACTTTCGTGAGCTACAGCCCACTTCATCGGATGCATGAAGTCCTGTCTCTCCGTTCCCTGCTCTGGTAGGCCACCCTTTCTCCTTTGGGGTGATGCACCTGGGGGGCGGCCGGGCGCGCCATCAGGGTATGTCTAGCACGGGGAGGAGACACGGAGCCAGCCACGCCCGCAGGGGGGACAATCCCCATTCCTGGGATTGGGACATGGACACCATTGGCTCTGTGGTGGGGGGCAGCACCTGGCGGAGGAGCTGGTGGTGTAATTCGGAGATGCCCCATCTTGTTTAACAAGCCCCTGCCCTGCCAGAAGCCCGGGGCTGTTGCAAAGAAGCACGTCCCCCTGGTGCAGCGCACGGAGGGCTCCAGACCCATCCCCCAGGGCTCGCAGCGGGGTGAGCGACTAGCCACAAGGGAGCTGCGCTGGGCTGAGGAATCTCAAGAATGTGAACCCCGCCTCCCTCCAGCAAGGAGGCCAGGTGCAAAGGCACCTGGACCAATTCTCCCCACCCCATCCCGGTATCCGCACCTTCCCAGCATCCCCTGCTGCAGTCACTGGGCACTTGGCATTCCTTGACTGCCCGAGGGCGCCGTCTGCGTCTCAAGTAGATGGCTCACCCGAACGCCACCTCTTCTCTGGCTTGCCCTGGCACATAATGCCCTGCTTGCCTGGCGCTGCTGAGCAGGGGTCGGGGCCACTCATCCCACCGGAGAGGGTGTTGCACAAGTACCAGGCTGGCCTGTGTCCCCCAGGGCGGGGGGAGGCACCTTTGCTCGGGCTGCTGGCAAGTTCGATCTGCTCATCGGGTCTTTGGGGAACGCCAGCGACGGCTGGGAGAGTGAGCAGAGCGTGGGCCTGCTGCAGGCTGGGGTATGCAGCCTCATGCCTGGAGCCTGCCTGGGTGCGAATTGCTGGCCATGGTTCAGGGAGGGAGTGGAGGATACTTGGGAACTGGGGTGAGGGAAGAAGCAGGAGACTGCACACCTGCTTCCCCCAGAGCACAACACCGCACGACGGACCCAGCATCACGGCCCTGCACAAGGTCACGTGTGCAACGCTCCACCATGCAAGTGAGCAGTGCACGGTGAGGTGGAACGCGCGTCCTCGCAGCTCCCTGTTGGCCCATGCAACTCCCAGTAACGCCGCACCGAGCAACGCAATGCTACACAATGCAACACCCAGTAACGTCGCACCGAGCAACGCAATGCTACACAATGCAACACCCAGTAACGCCGCACCGAGCAACGCAAAGCGACACAATGCAACACCCAGTAATGCCGCACCGAGCAACGCAATGCTACACAATGCAACTCCCAGTAACGCCGCACCGAGCAACGCAAAGCGACACAATGCAACACCCAGTAATGCCGCACTGAGCAACGCAATGCTACACAATGCAACACCCAGTAACGCCGCACCGAGCAACGCAAAGCGACACAATGCAACACCCAGTAACGCCGCACCGAGCAACGTAATGCTCCACAATGCAACACCCAGTAACGCCGCACCGAGCAACGTAATGCTCCACAATGCAACACCCAGCAACACCGCACTGAGCAACACAATGCTACACAATGCAACACCCAGTAACGCCGCACCGAGCAACGCAATGCTACACAATGCAACTCCCAGTAACGCCGCACCGAGCAACGCAATGCTACACAATGCAACACCCAGTAACGCCGCACCGAGCAACGTAATGCTCCACAATGCAACACCCAGCAACGCCGCACCGAGCAACGTAATGCTCCACAATGCAACACCCAGCAACACCGCACTGAGCAACGCAAAGCGACACAATGCAACACCCAGCAACACCCCACCGAGCAACGCACTGCTACACAATGCAACACCCAGCAACACCCCACCGAGCAACGCACTGCTACACAATGCAACACCCAGTAACGCCGCACCGAGCAACGCAACACAATGCTACACAATGCAACACCCAGTAACGCCGCACCGAGCAACGCAACACAATGCTACACAATGCAACACCCAGTAACGCCGCACCGAGCAACGCAATGCTACACAATGCAACACCCAGCAACACCCCACCGAGCAACGCAATGCTATACAATGCAACACCCAGTAACGCCGCACCGAGCAACGCACTGCTACACAATGCAACACCCAGTAACGCCGCACCGAGCAACGCAATGCTACACAATGCAACATCCAGCAACACCGCACTGAGCAACACAAAGCGACACAATGCAACACCCAGCAACACCCCACCGAGCAACGCACTGCTACACAATGCAACACCCAGCAACACCGCACTGAGCAACGCAAAGCGACACAATGCAACACCCAGCAACACCCCACCGAGCAATGCACTGCTACACAATGCAACACCCAGCAACACCCCACCGAGCAACGCACTGCTACACAATGCAACACCCAGCAACACCCCACCGAGCAACGCACTGCTACACAATGCAACACCCAGCAACACCGCACCGAGCAACGCAAAGCGACACAATGCAACACCCAGCAACACCCCACCGAGCAACGTACTGCTACACAATGCAACACCCAGCAACACTGCACTGAGCAATGCACTGCTACACAATGCAACACCCAGCAACACTGCACTGAGCAACACAAGGTGACACACTGTAACGCCCAGCAACACCTCACTGTGCTACTCAATGCTACGCAATGCAACACCCCACTGAGCAACGCAATGTGGCATAGCGGCGCAGTATGCATGGTGCAGTGCACAACCCATTGGCACCATGCAGCACAACGGTGCGATCCTGGTACTGCTTTACAAACAGAACGTACCTCCCCTTGTGAGTCTCTCCCTCCCTCCTGCATGGTGCCTAGCCGTGAGCAGCATCCACGGCCCTGGAGTGAGAGCTTCCCACGATGGAGCAAAGACAAGGGGCGGTTTCACTGGCATTCCCAGAGCCGGCTGCTGGCGAGGGGGATAGTGCCCGGGGCAAAGAGGTGGGCAGACCAGCTGCCTGTCCACACTGGCGCCCGTCAGCGTGGCCCCACCACCAGGCCCCGGACCAGCCAGGATCAATCAGCCGGGGTAGGGGGCGGCTGTTCCTAGCATGGAGGCTTGGAAGCTCCTTCCCAGGTGTGCTCAGGCTTCCAGCTCATCCCTGCCCTCCTGCCTTTCCAAGGGGCTCCAGTTTCTAGGCTCATTCAGGCAGGGTGGAGGTGGAATCCCTCCCCCGCCCCAAAGGATGGAGAGCAGCAGGGCTGTATGCCCCCCACCATCCTTATTTTCCTCCAGCTGCTGCTGTGTAGGAACGGAGCTGGACGCGTGCAGCCTGGCTGACTTTTACATGGGTGTGATGGGGGGTGGGGGCTCCACCCGCAGGTCTGGACAACCAGCCCAGAGCTTAGCACAGGGCAGAAGGCTCCTCACGGCGGATCAGGGCCCGCATGAATTGTTAGTCCCAGCGGTTGCATGGGAGAGACACCTGCCTCTCGCACCGCACGGGCATCCCTCGCAGCCCCCGTCGTCGTCGTCCGTTGTCCCCCACACACACACACCCGCCCCAGGACTGTCGTAAAGGGCCGAGCCACCAGCTCCTGCCAACCTGCTTGGACAGCTGCACAGAGGCCCAGATCCTCCACCGCCCTCATGGGAGTTAGGCACCCAAATACCTTTGAGCAGCTGGGCCAGAGCTACTGCAAATTCCTTCCCCACCCCCCAGCCTCGGCCTGGCTTGCACCAACTCCCGTCAAACCCAAGGGCAGGTGGATGCTCTGGGGGGAGCACAGGAGACATCCCTTTCCTTTGCTTGGCTCGCAAAGGGGAACCATTCCAGGTCAATACCCTGCCCGCCCTGTCCGGGGTCATGTGTCCAGCCAGCACATATGTTCCCCGCTTGTTTAGGAACAAGTCTGCCACATGCCACGTCCTTCACGTTCCAACAATGTTCTTTCCTGCACTCGCTTAACTAGTCAGCCCCGCGTCCGCCCCCCCCAGTCCGCGGATCGGCCTGGCAGGGACAATAGCTGCCTTTGACCAGCCCGCTGGGGCCGTGAACTTTTGCCGGGGCTCCGGGAAGAGCCTGGGGTTGTTTTCCAGCAGTGCTCAGCAAATCTGCGGGGTGCCCTCAGTGCGGCCAGAGCAGCTGGGCATGAGCACTAAGCCCTCCAGGAGGCCGCGGTGTGGTATCACACCCATCCTGCATGATGTAAGGATAAGCTGAATATGGCCAGAGAGCCGGGGTGCTAGATGCTCCCGAGAGCCGAGTCACCGTGTCGTGGGGCTCATCTGCATCGGGCCGCCCTCTGGGGGAGGCGGGGAGAGATTGGGGAGGTAAATGGATAAACTCCTGTAATATTCCCTCTCGATCCGGGACGAGGACTTCGGAGCAGCCAGCCAGGGGGGCTGCCTGAGGTGCTCCACCCCAGACTGCAAAGGAAGCGCAGGGCATGCTGGGATGGGCCTTTAGCCAGAGCTGGTCAGAGCCGTACTGGGCAGGTGTGATCAGTAAAGCGTCCCCCACTGCATGGCCCTGTCTCCTCTCTGTGCCTTGCTTGAAGGGGGCCGTATCTGACATCCCCAAGGACCAAACGACACACCCAGGCTGAAGACCTCGCCGGTGCCCCGCGGGGCATTTTGCAGACCCCCCCAAAGTAGGTGGCGAGTTGCTTCCCCACCAGAACGGGTGGCCATGATGCCCTCACCCACAGTGGCTAGCCCGGGTCCCGGCAAACGTCAGCTCCCCAGACTTCCACGAGGGGCCTGGGCCTTTGCTCTCCCCCTGTGCGTTTTGCTGTCACAAGGCCTACTCCCCCCATCCCCTTTTCTGCAAGCCCGGCCGGGGCTGCCCTTCGAACACCCCGCGGGGTTTGGAGCACCACCACGGTGCCCCATTAAGCACAGGGGTCTGGAGCCTGTGGAGTGCTGGGATGGGCTGGCTCTGCTCCCCTCCTGGGGCTTTTGGACCACGCCGGGGGAGCGGACCCCGCGTGAGGCTGCAAAAGGACGAGGTGGAGGCAGAGTGGGGTCCGTCCGATGGCAAGCAGTGCACAGGAGACGGCGCAATGGAGGGGCAAGTCCGGGGTGAATCTGGACGAGGACGAAGCCCTTCCCCCTGCCCTCCTCCCCATGAGAGCCTTTGCCGGCCACTGTCTCAAGCCATCTCAGAGAGCCCCTCCCCGCAGCATTGTTTGGCCGCAGCCTGCCCGCCCGCCCAGGTGCTTGGTGCATGCAGAGATTACGATCCCTGTCTCGCCCGCGGGTGGGGAGAACAGGCTGCCTGATTGCTCCGGAGCAGCACCCGGAGCCTGGTGGGGAGTGACCTTTGCTTGCCCACGTGGGATGCGTCTGCTTGCGGGGGGAGAGAGATGGGACCACACCATTTGGCTGGGATATAGATGGGGTGTCTGGCCCCCAACTTCACTCCGGCCAGGGCGCGTGGGGGGCAGAGAGGAGCTTTCCACCTACCAGCATGCATAGCCCCATCACACACACTCACTTTCTCTCTCGCCCGATGTACATTCGTCTGTCTGTCTGTCCCCAGCTGTACTCCACTGAAGGGCTTGGTGCAGGAAGCACTGTCCCCTGTTCTCTGGCCTTATTTAGGAGGCCTGGCTGGAAGATCATAGCTGTCTTTCTGGCCTTAAATGCCCCACATCCATTGCTGTATCCACCCCTCCATCCCTCGCTCACGCACTCTCTCATGCTCCCTGTCACACTCTCAGGGCCTCTGCAGAAAAGTTGGCAGGATAGAAGCGGCTCGTAAAGGCCCTTTGTTAGCCCAGAGTCACCCTGGATCAGCCAGCTTCCCTTCAGGGTGTGTCGGTCTCCTGGGTTCCTTCTCCTTTGGCTGAGACTCCCCTGCCTCAGTTTCCCTCTGACTGTAACCCTCTTCACCGACCCTTGGGACAGGGAGACTGAGGGAGACTAGACCTTTCATTGAGGCCGTTCCGTGTGTTTGTGTCAGCTGGAGGGGTCGCTGTTGAGATTCCCTCCTCTGTGCTGGCCGGGGGAGTGAGAGGCTGGGACCAGCACGGGGTATCAGACCTGCACCCCGCTGACAGGCTGTGTGGGGAAGTAGATGAGGTGGGTCTAGATCTGAGGCAGAGGCCCCAGGGTACCCAGGGCTACCCAGCAGCACGGATCTGGCTGACAGTCCGGAAAATGCCAGGAAGCGTGACTCACCCTGCCCCTGCCCAGAGCCCTGCGCCCTGCCCAGCTCTCACACCCTTGCAGGGATGGTGGTATCTGGGCTGATCTCTGCACTGGGCACAAACACAGGAAGAGGCCTGGAAAGAGCCAAAATGCTTCGGCGATGCCTCAACTTTCTTCAGCAGAAACGCCAGCGCCCGGCCTGTTCTGTGTGAGTCGTTAACCTGTCCAGCCCCAGCACGCACAGGGGCCGAATCACGAGTCTGCTGCGTCCCGGCGGGCACCTGCTATAAACGCCAGGTAACGCGTTCCGCAGCTGGGGGCCGCTCGAGCTGGGAGCTGGACAGGCTGGGGCGGCACTTGGCTGGGAAACCCGTGACCGGAGGCAGTGGGATCGGTGATACAGCAGGGGGCGCTCTGCCCTCCGAGTTGGTATTACAGCAGCCCCAGTGGGGTGGCGCTGTGGTACCAGAGGTGTTGCCTTTCCAATGAGACAGAAAACAAAGATCCCGAGCAGGTGTGATCATTCAAATCCCATGTCACTTCCCACCAGCGTAGCGCTGTCCACGTCCCAGTGTCCTGCCATTTCAATTCAATTCAATTCTTCTTCCTTTCCTTTCCTGGCCTGGAACACAGCCGTGCTGTGTGCTGTGAAACAGCTGCCACCTTCCATCCCAGAGGTGGCTGCATTTCAGTGGTGGGTGAAATGAGCCGATCCAGTGAGTCAGTGGATGAACGTGGCTTTATGAAGGCAAGGCTGTTGTTGCTATGGGATGTGTGAGCGGGGGTTCACGCTGAGCAGGATTTTGATCAAATGGCTCCTGTTGTGAACCGGACAGGGCTCTCCAGATTGAGGCTATCAGGCTATCCAGAATAATGGGGAATTCTGGAAGGGACGTCTCAGTCATTGGGGGAAGGCGTTGACCCTAAAGCTATTCTGGTAACAGGCTTTGGGAATGTCCTGGGTCCGGAGAATATAAATTCGACTTGGCCGACTGAGGGAAATTCCTTGTTAAAGCTGTTTAACCCCCTGTGTGCTGGATGATCTCCCACATGCACACCCCCTGGCCCCAACCGATGTCAGATAGGGAACAGCCATGGAGTTCAGCCCAGCAGCAGTGAAAGAGTTAAACTAAAGCAAAGCCAGGGATCTCCTTGGAGTCAGGGACTGCTCTGTCCCCCCAGGGGCGCCTGGAAAGACGTGACTCACCATGGATTCCCATCCCTTCCTTGTCACCGAAAAAGTATGCGCGGCGGAGCCTGCGGGTCTCGGCCTAGCCTGCCATGCCTTCCTGTGGCACATCCCATCAGGATCACCCCGTCCCTTCCCTGAGCTGTGTCCTCGGCCGGCCGCGGCCGGTGCAGCAGGGAGGGACCGGGAAGCGCTCGGCACGGGAAGTCACTTCAAGGAGCTGTTTTTGTGCAGGAAGACACGGCGGGCCAAGTTCAGCCCCGGGCAGTTGTGCTGCACCCCGTTGGGCCCCGTCTGGCCCGTGGCTGAGCAGGTCCCCTCTCAAACGCAGGGACCTGGACCAGCTCCCACAGGGGGCGTTCTGCCTGGGTGGCTGTCTCCAGCAGGCAGCTCCGCGCCTAAATCTGGGAGCCAGGGCTGCGCGTCAGGACTTATTCGGGGCCAAGCATTTAGCAGGATTCCCCAGCGGGACTGGCCAGTTATGTGGCTAATGAGAGTCACGAGAGTGAGGGTTAAAAAAAATAACCAGGAGTTTGGGAAGAGATCTAAACCTTCATGCTTCAGGGCATGAGCTAATCTCTAATTCAGAAGGTCAGGAGGAAATTCCCTGAAGGGCACCATATCCCCTAACTGCAGGGGATTCTCAACAGGGCTGGATGGACCCACTGGTCTGAGCCAGATGGCAATTCCAGTGGCCTGCTCCTGGCTGTGCAACTGACTCACCATGCGACCTCAGAGAAGTCACGTCACTGCTCTGTATCTCAGTTTCCCTCATGACACTGTCCCGTCCTTTGTAAAGCACTTTGAGATCTGTGGCTGAGACAAGCCTGTATAAGAGCTAAGGCTCAGATCCTGAAATCAGCGGGAGTTAAGCATCTAAATATCTGCGGATCTGGGCCTGTGTGCTGTCGCATGCAAGCAGAGTCAAGGATCGGGCAAGTGAATGACCCAGGGCTGTTGGCCTTGTGCTCCTAACACGAAGCATGCAACTTCCTCCCAGGGTGGAGGCGCCCTTATACGCACAGCCCAAAAGAACACCGAGGCGCCAGCTCAGGAAGGCATGAACAGGCCCATCTAACCTGGTACCTGGGATGCAGCCGGATGCTGCAGAGAAAGGGCTGGCATTCCCATGAGGCACCTCATTGTGCAATACTGTCCCAGGAGCGGGCCATTTCCTCCTGCCCCCATCGGGCAATCTGCTTCTGCCCTGAAGCATGCCCATGGTGTGGTCTTTCACATACATTTTCCCAGCGCTGGTGTCATTGTAGGTACCTCCCGTTGGGATGGTGCCATAGTAGTGTGGCCATACTGAATGAATGGCGTGAGCATAACTTGACATAACTTAAACATGGCTGAATGGCTGCAGAGGATCCTGGGAGCTGGTTCCCTTGAAGCAGAAGCAAATTTGATAAAGAACTGGCGAAGTCTGTGTGTACGGGATTGATATTAAATCTATTAGTCAACAAACAGGGGCCCGTGCAAAAGAAAAGATCACATGTATAAAGTTCCAGCATGGAGTACAGGTCGACCTGGTCATAGTGACCTTACAGTAAGGATGTCACGCAGAGAGAAAGAGAGTGAATAATTCATAAGTGAGTAAACGTGGGGTGATCTTCATTCGGTACCCCGCCCCAGCCCCTTCCTTAAACACCAATCAAGTAAAAAGGAGTAACCACACGCCCACTGGGCATGCTTTTAAGACGTGTAACTGCTTTAAAAAAAAAGTATAAAAATCAAGCAAAGTACATTAGTGTGGCTGGAATTCCTTAATTAACGCTTAAAACAGCAACGCTTCTACACAAAGTAGCCAAGACTCTGCTCCGGGGGCTCAAGGAGGACTGTAGACCAGAGGGGTCTCAAGGTAACCAAGGCTTTGCTTCGGGGGAATCCGAAACAGATCAGAGGGCTAAAAAAAAACTAACAAGGAGAGAAGAAGCCATCTATAAAATTGGTAACCACCTTCTCTGTTTGCCAAGCAGAAACTGCGTGAGGCTAGCGCAGGGCTTGTTTGTGTATGTTTGTAAAGAAACAAAAGCAAAACACTTGTTAAAACAATGTGTAGCTCTTAATGTCGAACACAGAAGTTATGTGATTCATATAACCCTTTGCCGCTTGTGTAATTCCTTCTCAGTACACTGCTGTGTACTGAAGAGAATCACTGTGAACCTTTTTCACTGATATAACAGTGATCTGCTCCAGCGGGAGCCAGTAAAAATCCATTTCAGGGATAGCCGCGCTCCCGGTTATCAACACCTCCGTTAGTCAGAGAAAGCCCTGGTCCTTTTTGGAGCCTTTGCATTTACAGTCACCCGTAGCACTTTGCAGGTTAATTACACGTTGTCTACCAGCAGTTCCTCCGAGGAGCCAGCTGTCTAGCTCAGTGCACGGGAGCGGGCCTGTCGGGTCCGAACTGGCCTGTGCATGTCCCACAGCCTGTCTGTCTAGATGCTTAGCCCACCGAGGGCCCCCATCAGTGGAGTACACGAGCACCTCCCGAGCATTCCTCCTCATAACCCCCTGTTCCCTTCCCCCGTATCCCCATGAGGCAGGGAAGGGTTATTATCCCCATTTCACACAAGGGGAAACGGAGGCACAGAGGCATTTAAGGGCCAGATTTTCTAAAGGGCTCCACGTCCAACAACTGCCCTGTCGGCATCTAAAGGAGGTGGCCAGGGAAGCGTGGGAGCTGCTTTTGAAAATCTGGCCCACAGTGAGTTGGCCAAGCTCATGCAGGGAGTCAGTGGCAGAGACAAGGTTGAACCCAGATGTTCTGAGTCCCAGTCCAGTCCTTTAGCCATGGGTTGGGATCCCCAGTAAGGCTCTGGACTTGTTCCTCCCATCAGCTGGGCTGCCCTCTCAGCTGGGTGCCTGCGCCCCCACCTTCCCTCTTCCCCTGTTTCCTCTTCCCCTGTGTATGCTGCTCATTCCAGCTGTTGCCTGGCTGCAGGTGTGAGGGGATCTCGGCCCCGAGGCTTCCATGTCTTTGTCTCCTTCCGCTCCCGTGCTTGGGAGGGGCCTGTAGGTTCGTGGCTCTATGGCCAAGCCATTGCGCCCTGCTGTAGCATGCAGCAGACCTGACCTGTGGACAGCTCTGTGTTCGTTACAAGGTGCAGCAGGGCAGGATGGTCAGAAAATAGAGAAGCTGGTCATATTATTATTTTATTATTTTGGTCTGAGCCACCTTTTGCATCCTGTAGGCTTGTCTGCCATTCATTCATTCATTCATTCATTCATTCTCCCTCTAGCTCTTATGCCAGGCCCCTCCCAGTGGCAGCAGAGAGCAATACCTGGCAAGGGCCCCAGTCACCCTGCTGCGAAACGCCCCCAGACACCTCGCTACCCGGCCCTTCCGTCACCAGCTCCAAATACAGACCCCGTCCCCACCTCACTGGAGCCACTGGGCGTCTGACCCGGCTGTCCTTGCGCTGGAGGGCTGACAGAGGCTGGTTCAGTGTCCCCCGGAAGTGACACATCAGGGTACTGAGTGCAGCTTGTTCTCACCCAGCCTACAGCCCTCGGCTGACCCACCCGCCAGCTGACGGGACATTGTGCTGCCCCCCACCCTGTGTGACTCAGTGTGGCCCATTCTGCATTTTGCAAACTCACTGGGCGGAGGAGACGTTGGCACGAGATGATTCAGCTTCATCTTTTTGCTTCCTTTGCCGTCTCGGGGCCCCTCGGCTCACCCCTGATCTTTACAGAGGGCCTCTGTGGTCTCAGTTTCACATCACCTTCTTTATTCCACAGTAACGCCCCCCGCGAAGGGTTACTGGCCCGTTGTGCAACAGCCGCCCCACGGCGCAGGCCGGGGCAGCTGCTCCAGTGACTTGGCCATTGTGTGATGGCTCGTGGGGGGCAGCCCGAGCGCCGGACAGGCAGGAGGGGTCCTGAGCGGACGAGAGACAAGGCTGCAGGGGGGGCTGTACCAACAAACCCAGCACAGCTGATTATCGTCCAGGCCGGAGCAGGCTCCCTGCACCCCTCCACCCAGACCGTCTGCCCCTATTTTCTTTCAGAGCTCATCGGAGACCAGGCCTCTGCAGGAGGCCTCCAGTGAGTGCTGTCGTGGAGAGCAGGGTGCATAGTTCAGCACCCCCTTAGCCGGTGGAGGAGGGACTCTGCATTTATTTGGGAATAAGGGAGTCCCCCTGCAAGGGGCGTGAGGCTCGCTCCTCAGTGGGGCGTGTGTCACCTCCACTCACCCCGGGCAGAACCCAGGCCATAAAGCTCGCAGCATCGCTGGTTTCAACAGCTGACGCCCACCCCCAGCCCCCCTCTTGTTGCATTTTATTCCCTAAAGCGCCCTGCAACGCCGCAGCTGCCATATGCCCAGCAAAGTGAAGGGGCATCGCGGTGCACACGAGATCCGGTGGGTGTCGCTCAGGGCTGTGAACTGGCAGCGAGGCTGTCCCGGTGCAAGAACTGGGTCACACAGCCGCTTCGTGTTGGGCTGCGCCAGTCAAGAGACCACAGCAGGTTTTGTCGAAGCCTCAGATATGTAAGTAGATCAAGCAATGTCCAGGAAGACGCGATCAGGGTTATTTCCGTTTATTTCTGATTGGCTTGTGGACTCTTCTGTGCTAACCCCAAATGCTTTTGTTTGCTTGTAACCTTTAAGCTGAACCCCCACACTGCCTTTGCTATTACATCATCATCACTGGGAAGAGGGGGAGCCCCCTGGGATTTTGTAGAGATCGCCCCGCCCCCCGAAACTGACAGGGATTCCAAATCCAAAATGGCTCCAGGTCTGACTGTCCGAAATGTAAATGCAGTGCGGAGTGCAAACAGCAATGCATCGTGGGTGATGGCTTGATCGTGTCCTGTGGGAGAGATGTGTCTAGGGAGGCGTATGTAGGGTTACTTGTATGGGTCCATGCGCCAGGGTCTCCTGTGGCTGCCAAGTTCATAGGCTGACAACAGCGGTCCAACTGAGTGCTACTAAGATTTCATTAGGGGTTCGATTACCATGGTGATGACAGGTGGGACGTAAGTGTAAGCAGAGTCTGAATGCGCTCTCCCCTCACATCTAGTGGTGAGCTGTGGAAAAAGGGTTCAGAAGCTGATCTCGTTTGCATGCACACACTCACCCAGCCTAGGTGCTCAGCATGATGGGATTGCTTGCCTAATGATCACTTGTGGCTAGTGTTGGATCCCCAGCCTCCTTGTTGCTGGGGCAGGAGTAATAAAGGGTTGTGATCCTAGTTGTGTGAACCAAGGGCTGCAGAACTGTACCTGGCATACCCCAATGGAGGGACTCACCCTCAGCTGAACGGCACTTGCTAGCAGGGGACATGGGTTCCAAAGCCCAATGAGGAGAGAGAGAGAGTTGTAGTTGGTGGTGTGGGTCTTGCTGAAGGGGACTAGACACTCTTTCATCCTTCCTCTCTTCATGGTATAATTCAAAGAGCTAATTTAGCTTCAGTTGAGAGTCTTGTTACTGCTGCAGAGCTGAGATCACTGATACCCGGGGCGAGGTAATTGACCTCCTTTGGGACCTGTCTCCATTGCAAAAGACACACTAGCAGTGAGGCTCCCCCCTCTAACAGCTGAAATCGCTGAGAGCGGTGCTAAGTGTGTGTGTGGGGGTCTGAATACATCTTGTCTCTCTGCCAGCTGGCCACTCGCCAGGGCCAGCTGGGCAGTGGAGAGAAGTGGCCAGCAGGGTGGCTGGTGGAGAGGGCCAGAGCAGAGCCTTGCAGAGGTGTGGCAATCAGCCATTGGGGCGACAAGCGAGTGCCTGAGCAGTGCAGCGCGTAAGGTGCCTCCTTTCCGCCGCCATCATAGACTATCAGGGTCGGAAGGGACCTCAGGAGGTCATCTAGTGCAACCCCCTGCTCAAAGCAGGACCCATCCCCAATTTTTGCCCCAGATCCCTAAATGGCCCCCTCAAGGATTGAACTCACAACCCTGGGTTTAGCCAGCCAATGCTCAAACCACTGAGCTTTCCCTCCCCCCAGGGTGGGAGGCGAACTCTGTGGATGAACCTCTGAACTCTGGGGCTCCACTGGCGCAGGCCAGCAACTGTGAGAGAAGGGGCGGGCATGTGAAAGGGACTTTTGGGTTGCTGGACTTAAGACCCTGAGGGGAAAAGGACATTGCCCAACTTACCTGGGGATGGCTCTTTTGCTCATGGTTTGTGTTTAGGAGCCCTAGTTGCAGTGTTTTCCCAAATTAATGCTGAGTTAATTCCCCCCTTTTATTAAAAGTTTTTGCTACATTCAGACTCTGTGCTTGCAAGAGGGGAAGTATGGCCTCTTAGAGGTGCCCAGGGGGTGGTGTGTAATTGTCCCAGGTCACCGGGTGGGGGCTCGAGCCAGTTTTCTGTTGTATTGTTGAAAAGGAACCTCTAGATACTGAACCTGGCCCTTGTTGCTGCTGGCTCTACCTGGAAGAAGGGTTACATAAGGACACAAGTAGAACTAATCTGCACATCTCCGTAGCTTGCATCACCTCCAGGCCAGACTCAGCCGGACTGAACCCGCTGGCTTCCTGGCCTTCAGCAGTTACCACCGAAAGTGAAACCCAGCAGCTGCACCCATGGAAGCTGAGACAGCAGCGCACCTCCCCTCTGTGACATTCCGCCCGGGCCCAAGGGTTACTAAACCGGGGGATTTAATGCATGAACCTTTGGCATCTAGAGGCTGGGGTCGTGAAGGAGCTGGGCCACCTCGCCACTGGGATGAGCTTCTGCAGGCCAGGGTTGGGGCACATCAGCTGAGCTATGTGTGGGGAGTCCAGGATGGGAATAGCATGGGGGTGCAGGTGAGGCTTGGGGTGCAGCTGAGCTGTGTGTAGGGAGTCCAGGATTGGACTATGTCGAAGGCTGTTGCAGGCCAGGCTTGGTGCATTGGCAGCATTATCTTCAGGAAGCCAGCATGGCTCCTGCCCGCACTGTGCCTGGTTCCAGCTAGTTCTTTCAGACCCTCACTTTCAGAGCCGGCCGCATTCTATCTCTGCCTCAAGGACGGAGTTTATTCTAAGGTCAAGTTCCCTCTCACTGCAGTTAATTCTATTACGACAAAATCTGATTCAGACAAGCTGTGCCCTGGCGTTACACATGCACTCCCCTGAACCTTGAAACCCAAGACTGGCACTGCAAGCCGCCAGGTAGGGGGATGGTGGCAAAGTGGCTGCAGCAGGCAGGCGGGCAAGCTGGGGTCAAGATGAATCCCTGCCTTGAAACCACAGCTTTCTGGCTCCTTTGCGGGGGGGTTCTGTTCTTGGATCGAGCAGCCCCCCATTCCGTACCCCTCAGGGGAGCCATAGGCAATGTGTTACTAGGGAGGGAGCCAGTGGGGATGCAGGCGTGACTTTAACACGCTCTAATAACAACACCTAACTCTCATATAGTGCTTTTCCTCCATAGATCTCTAAGCCCTTGATCAAGGTGGTCAATATCATTATCCCCATTTTACAGATGTGGAAACTGAGGCACAGGGGGGCGTGACTTGCCCAAGGTCACCCAACAGACTGGTGGCAGAGGTGGGACTGAAACCCAGGGCTCCTGAGTCCCAACATCTTAGGTCGTAGTTTCAACACATTAGCTGGTTGAGGAAAACCCTAAGCTACCCCTAAACTATAACATGACCACGATAAAGCCTTGTCTACACTGGACTGTTCTAGCATGTTGGTTAACACCTGCTTCCATCACACCTTTTATCCCTGGACACAGGCTAAGAGGCTGGGAGCAAATGGAGACCAGTGTTATCCACACCACTCCTGTTCACAGCTGCCTTGGTGATGGCCTGCTGCTTAGCAGGGGGCATGGATTAACAGTCCGTAAGGGTGGTCTAGTGAAAGATGCTGAAGGCACATGTAAGGGAGGAAGTTACCTGATGATACCTGAGCCTACGGGACACTAGGAGCCAGATTTTCAAAGGTTCTTGGCACCCAATGTACTGAGTGCTCTTGAAAATCTGCCCCCTCACGTGGAGCCTCAGTAGGATCTGAGCTGGTCTGAAAATCAGTCCATGTAATTTACAGTGAGCCGCTGGAAGACGTTTAGACGCATGAGCCCTACCTTCCACACCGCCTCTGAACTGAGCAGCCGCGCTCAGCTCACACCCCTCAGCCTGACAAGAGCTATCATTGCTACTCGCTCTAACTGTGAGTGGTGTCTCGTTAAGGGCCGTCGCTTTGTCACTCACATGCCCTAACATCTCTTCTGGGCCAGCTGGCCTGTTTGCCTGTTTCATCTGGGGGTCTCAGAGTGTTTCACCAAGGTGAGTAAATAAATACGATATTCCTGT
This sequence comes from Caretta caretta, assembly GCF_965140235.1. Lineage (NCBI taxonomy): Eukaryota > Metazoa > Chordata > Testudines > Cheloniidae > Caretta > Caretta caretta. The sequence continues at coordinate 5,841,072 of NC_134224.1, forward strand.
TTCACAAAGGGGGGGGGGGGAACTGAGCCACAGAGCAAGGAAGTGCCCAACGTCACGCAGAGGCATAGAACCTAGGCATCTGGACTTCCAGTCCCCTGCTCTAGCAACTAAACCTGGCTGCGTCCCCACTTGGGGACTGGACTAGCCCCATCTTTGCAGGGGCCCTATCCAAATGGGGACACTTGTTGGTACATATTGGAGACTGGGATGTAGCTGGACAGATGGAGGCTGCTCCCTCTGTTGATTGACGCCCCACGCAGTCTGGACATGAATTACCACTTCACCCCCCGTGGGCCTGCTCACATACACTGGTGTAAATGAGAAATAACCTCACTAGAGTCAATGGATTTACACTGGTAGAAGGAGGGTCTTGCTCCTTCTCACAAGGGGCTTCCTTCTTAACCTGGCCCTGGTCTACACTTTACAATCTTGATCGACCTATCTGCATCGCTCGGGGTATAAAAAATGCAAACCCCTCGTGTGGATATTTGCTACCGTGGCTCATGAGGGGTGTGGATTATTTACATTGACTGAAAAAACCCCTTCCATCAACATAGGAAATATCTACACTCCGGGTGCTACAGCAATATATCTGCAGCTGTTCCCTGGAGTGAAGACGTGCCCCGGGACCGCTGCCGTAGAGTATCCTTAGGCTTGGCAGGATTCGATTTTTCTTGCTAAATGTCGATAAAAATCGATTTCGCCGCACACCCCCAAACTGACACATAATATCAAAATCTACAGACAGGCACAGGAAGAGAAACACTGTTTGAGAATTTAGAGTCCAAATCCCGCCATGTCTGCCCTAGGCTTGTTACAAAAGGACTGGCCAGGGTCCTGAACAGTAAAGCCAGGGTGGATTTGTCACTTTAGGGGTAGTTGCTGGGTGTGTTTTGAGGTGTGATGCTGACCGTCTGTGTTTGAGCAGTTTCCAAAGCTGTCACGTTTGGAGCCGTTCACTAATTGTCCGAGCCCCTCCGTAATTTCCCACGACTAGGAAAATTTAAATCAATAAAAATAGAAAAAAATGCTTGAAAATAAACACCTAGATTAGCCATCGAAATTCTGCCCACCTTGCATATTTTCTAGGAATAGGGTGACCAGAGGTCCCAATTTTATAGGGACAGTCCCGATTTTTGCGGCTTTGTCTTATACAGGCTCCTATTACCCCCCAGCCCCGTCCCGATTTTTCACACTTGCCCTTTGGTCACCGTATCTAGGAAAAAGCTGCAGCATGGCCACACCCCAGGGCGTTATTTTGGGCGCAAGGCTATTGTGATGTGGTAGGGCAGTGTAGCTTTCGGGGCCTGTGCCTGGTTCGGAGGGGGTATGCTGTAGGGGGTTGATTCTCGTGCAGGCAGGTTTCTTGCACCCTCGTCTGCAGCCGCTGGTGCTGGGCTAGGTGGAGCCTGGTTCTGATCCAGTCTGGTGATTGCTCTGTACCTGTGCTGGCGAGGGTTACTTGGGGTGCGAAGAGGGGAAGAAAGAGTGCTGGGACTGGGAGATAAATCTCCGTGCCCAGCTACCGTCCCCTAAGCCAAGGCGAATGGCCAATGAGCTCCCCGAAACCCCATCCCTTGTCTGGGAATGTGGAGCCCTGCTCTGGGCTGCACATGTGAACGCGGCAGCCTTTCCCCCTGGAGCCAGAGAAGGCTGGCTGACAGCGATGAGTGGAGGTGGGAAGGCGTGTGCTACATAAGGAGTGCCCGGGCCCCTTTGCACCAGTGTGTGAGAGACAGCCAGGCCCAGAGGAGTGGCTCAGCCGCTCTGCCTGTGTTAGGAGTTTCTGTCCTGCAGGGGGACGACAGGGCTTTTGCTGGCGAGCCCAGACTGCTGCTGTGCGGGGACAGGCAAGTTGCAGGTAAAATCCTCTTCTTTCCTGGCAGGGAGCTGGGCTCTAGTGGGCTTTGCCTCCTCCCTGTGGGTTTTGCTGGAGCTGTGGGCAGCTGATTTCTGCATGGTGCAGCCGGGAGGTTGAGGGGAGGGAAGGAATCAGCTTCATGGATTTCTCACTGCTTTAGGGGAACAGGATGAGAGACGATTTTGTTTCTTGAAGACCTGGATTCAGCTTTTGATTTAGGTTCAGAGCTGGTTGCAGTCCAGGAGGATCAGCTGCCAGCCGGTCCCAGCCCAGAGGGGCTGGCTCAGCTGGGGTGAACTTTGGAAGGCTTTGCAAATATTTCATACATTCCTGGGTAGATGCATTATTGATGGGGGCTGTGTGTCGTGGGAAGATTGCGGGGGGGCTTTTACTGGGAGGGACTGGGGCAGCTCCTAGATTCCTTATCCCTAGTAAAAAGAAAAGGAGGACTTGTGGCACCTTAGAGACTAACAAATTTATTTGAGCATAAGCTTTCATGAGCTACAGCTCACTTCATCGGATGCATAAAGTGGAAAATACAGTGAGGAGATTTATATACACATAGACCATGAAAAAATGGGTGTTTATCTAACACAGCTGCTACTCTGAAACTTATCCCTAGTGTGTTTAATAGAGGTGTAGCTGGGAGGAAAGAACACAGCCCCGAACAGCCCGCTGCTAAGCTCCGAAGGCAGGGTATGTTTGGGCTGGGGCTGGAAAGCAGAATTCCACTAGCCTTTCCTTGCTGCGCTGCTGGGGGAAGCTGATTTCCCCCTTTTGTAGACTTCCTTCCCCACCAGGGGATACGCACCACACTTTACAGACCGGGGGCAAGGTCTGCCCTCATGTTACACCCCCTACTTGACTTCAGCAGGGTTGCAAGAATGGGAATGGGATCCGGATTTGGCCCCGCATTTGCAGGGATGACTTCACCCAACACTGAAATGCAGCTTCCTCTGGGGTGGGACATAACTGCTGTTTTACAGTCACACAGCAATGTTGCCCAGGGAAGGCTTGCCCAGCAGTGAAATGCAGCCACCGCTGGTGTTTTACGGTTGCCCAGCAATTCTACTGTATGCTGGAGTTTAATTGCCACCGGCCACCAGATTCCAAGCACTTTCCTGAGCCTGCTTTAGCTTTGCTGCGCCAGGATTTACGCTCCATGCTGCTTGTTTCTGTGATGTCCTAGATCTAGGTCAGAGGGTTAAGCTAACGAAATGAAGGCAGCTTGCTTACCTTGCAGTAAGCAAAGGCACTGGCAAAGATAGACTGAAATTCCTTCCCTGCCTTTTGACCTCCATTCCCCTCCCCTTCCCTGCCTAATTTAGCTGTTGAGCCCTGAAAACTCATCACATTGTCTAAGTCCTAGATCACAGCACTGCATACATTCAGATGCACATTCAACCCCCCTATCAGGACGACTGGCCAGGGAGTTACAGGCAAGGCTGCTATAACCCAAGTGAATATGAAAGAGAGGGAAGGATTGAACGCAGGCTGGAGCCAGGAGCAGCGTGAGCAGGTACTGGACTAATTTCTCCTCCATAGCTCTGCTGCTGTCCCCTCAATCCTGCCCTGAAATCCTCTGCTAGTCCCACAGCCCCCTGCTGCCCCAGCTCAGGCCTCCCCACCCACAGCTCAGCCAGTTCCCCCCCAGTCCTGCCCTGCAGTCTGGGATACTACACTGGCCCTTGCAGATCAAAGAGACAGAGAGAGGGAAGCTAAGTTCTGACATGTCCCCGAACAATGCTGAGAGGAAGGCGAATAAAACCTCTGAGCAGGGATTGGTGTGAGGGGAAGAGCTGCAGGGAACATCCCTGGGATGGTGCATTGCGGGGCAAAAAGCCACACACACATCCAATTATTTGCACTCTGGGTGGGTGGGTGAATCCCGCTCTCGGGGCTGATCCACCCTCAAGTTGCCACCAAAAGAACAAAATCGGTTTAATCCCCCGCTTTGGCGAAACTGGTGCAAACGGGGGCTGGGTGCTCTGGTTTTGGATTAAAAGCATCATATTTTGAGTGAGTTGAAGGATAAAATTTTCAAAAGTGCCCAAGTGACTTCGGAGCCTAAATCCGGTTGATCCTGCGTCATTTAGTTTTTAATGGTTTAAGCTTTAAGAAACAAAACAAAAAAGGCCTCAAGCTACAGCAAAACGGGACACTCTGAATCCGAAACCAGCATGTTCCAGGCACAGCCTCCCACAGAAATAACGGACTCTGTTTTTGGTGTAGCCTAGCCCGCGATTGCAGAGATGTCAGTAGGCTACGGGCTTGTCTCCAGGGGTTGCTGCACTGGTATAACAAAAGGGGCAATTTAAAACTGGTTTAACTGACCTGGTGCATGAGTGTGTGGACAATGATTTTGGTTACAACCAGGCTTTTTGAGCTTGCGTTGATTAGACACAGGGTTAAGAAGTAGGAATGTCCAGCGGTTAGGGCAAGAGGCTGCGATGTAAGAGACCTGGGTTCGAGTCCCTGCTCTGCCACAGACCCCCTAGGTGTCCCTAGGAATATCACTTAGTCGCTTTGTGCCTCAGTTTCCCCATCTGGAGGATAATAGCACTGCCCTGCCTCACAGGGAGTTGGGATAAATCCATTAAAGATGGTGAGGAGTTCAGAGATGGGGGCCAGAGATGGACAGGAATAAGCTGCTCTTACACCAGATTCAGAGCATCCCCACAGGGGTTTGCACCCATTTAACTAAATCAGGGGCCAATTCTTGTGTTGACACCTGGGTCTGTGCAGTTATACCTGGGTCACTGCGGGCAGGGGCTGCAATGGTGCAGTGACGCCCATGCAAAGCCCTAGTGTAGATGGGGTGCTGCTGCGTGGAAAGAGGCTTGGGCTGGCCACGTTGCAGCCTTTACCCCAGCGCAGTGGCTGGAGGCCTGAGTCTCTGTCGCTCAGCCCCTTGTGCTGTCACTTACAGCAGGGCGGAGTGAGTGTGACATGATGCCCCTCACGGCGGTGTCGATTCCCACCCACTCTGCACTGGTGGACGTGCCTCCGCTGGGCACCCTGAGTTGGAGGATCGGGCCCCGGGGTTATATTGGTGCAAAACGCCCCAGTGCCGGCAGGCCACCAGAACAGAATGGGGGTCAATATGTGCAGTTCTGTCATGGCAGGGATCTGGCCCGCAGCCCCTTGCTGGATGGAGCGCTGGATGATTCCAGTGTGGGGGATTCCTGATGCAGGATTGGGCCCCTCCAGTCCCAGCCCCACACAAATGCCACACCGAGGGCCAGACTCCCCCCTGGCTTGCAGCCCTGGAGTCCGTGCAGTGGTGCAGGGCAAGCCGTTGGCATGTCGGGCCTGATTCTGCTCTGAGTCTGTGTCGCTGCCGAGGAGCATGCGAGAAAGCCTTGGTCAGTGGACCGCAGGCCACAAGGGCAGCTGGCTGCACCGCCGTGTTCTTGCTGCCCCTCTCCAGTCTGAGGGGATTAAACGGGAACACGCTGCAGCACATTCCTGGCTGCTTCTTGCTGCCCGGGCTAGGCTGGGAGCGGCATTGCACTGCTGCTGACCTGAGTGGGCTGTGCCTGACCCTGCAGGCAAAACTGGTATCACCTCCTCGTAAGCCAGGCCCTGCGCAATCCTGGGATTTAACAAAGAATAAAGAGCAGCTGCTTCTCCTGGTGGGGGAGCACTTAGGGGTCCCGTTTTCCAGTTTCTCTCTGCAACCAGCAGGGCTAGAAACTTATATTGTTTTCTAAACAGAAGTTGAGCATCTCAGGGAATCACCTGACTCCGGGAGCTGGGAAAGGAAAATAGCAAAGACCCCAGCAACAGAACCATGACAGATGGCAACAGTAGCAGCCAAAGCCTGGTCTTATATTAAGTGTGCACAGAGCTTGCAGCTGGCTTCCGCTGCCTGAGCTGCTGGGAGCATGGGTCCCAGTTTTATCAAGCTCCCTGCTAGCCTGGGCTTTGATCCTGCCTAACCTGCAGCCTGCTGCAGCCTTGATCCTACCTAACCCACTGGGAGCCCTCACCTTGGTTATCTGACATGCAGGGAACCAAGGAAGTTTGTACCTTTAGCCTGGTAAAGATTTGGGAAGCAACAAACCTTTCTCCCCCCACCTTGCAAACAACAGGCACCCCAGCTCCCCCCTTGTCCCAGCCAGGTGTGATGCTAGGTGACTGACAGCTGTCAATCTGCATGGGAAGGGAACACCCCCACTTGCATCTCCTTCTGGTTTCTTCGGTGCAGACGCTGAAAGGTATTTGGGCACTTAACTCCCAAATGGTGCCTAAATACCTTTGAGGCTCTGGGTGATAGCTCCCAAGCTCTGCATCAGTAGCTCTGATGAATCAGCCACCTTCCGTGGTGGCTTCCCTGGCAAGAAACTCAAAAGGGAAGAGAATCTGTCCTCACAGCACTTAGGACAGAGCCATTCGTTAAATCTCCCCGGCTTCTTCTGGGCGATACCCTTGCTCGTGAGTTTCCAGAGCAGAGTCTCTTTTGCTAGCTGGTCAGTGTTTCACGCTCTCCTGCACAGGGGTGCAGAGGATGCATGGTGTCTCCTGCAGAGCCGTGCATGCAAGTCTGGCGAGGTGATTATGGGGGCTCGTTCCTGGAGAGCTGAACAAGCTGGCGGCTTCCCCTGAAGGGTGGTTCGCTGCCTTAGCTCCCTTGTCCCGGTCCCCCCCACTGCCCCGGCTCTTGTGTCCGGTGGGGCTTGCCTGGAGAGCCTCTGCTGGCCACCTGAGTGGCTGCCTGAAAGGAGAACGGCTCACAGAGCCGCATGGCCGTGCTGTGGCCCATACCATGCTGAAGACCTGAAGCAAGCACCGGCGCGGATGGCAGGCGGTGGTGCGGCCTGGCTGTCCTCCTAGCAGGGGGCGATGCAGGCAGAGCGAGGACTCAGGGCTGGGATCTTAGAGGCCAGTCGGTGGGCAAGGGGAACATTTTGTGATGGGTGGGTTGGTCATGGGGGGCAGGTGGTGGATTATTTCTCCCCTGGAGGAGAACAAGGCGTAGATCCCGGTTGCATCTTGTCCTCGGGCTGGGCAAAGCTGGGAAAGCTCCGTTTCAGGGTCTCCTGGCAGCCACCAATTCACTAGCCCCCCACAGCAAGTCCCACTTGCCTGTGTTCAGAAGCCCTGGTGTCAAGCACCTGCCACTGGCCTGGGGCCCAAGGTGAGATCATGGTGATGCTTGTGTCCCTCTGGATTCGTGTCCCCCTCTGAGCTCTGAGCCCAGCCCTAGGAACGAGGATGTGGGCCAGGAGCTGCCCATGTCCACTCCGGACACTGCGTTCCTCATGTCCCGTCCTTCTCTCTCTCTGGCCCCTGCAGATTCCGGGGACGTCGGCCCACAGATGAGGCTGCTGTGGACTCTCCTGACCCTCTGGCTGTTGGCAGCAGAGGATCTCTCTGCCCACAGAGCACGGACCCGCAGAGAGCTGGCACCAGGCTTGCACGAGCGGGGGATCCGGGACGCCGGCGGCTCGTACTGTGAGAGGAATGATGCCTGCTGCGTGGGCAGGGACGACGCCTGCACTGTGCCCTACCTGGATACCATCTGCTACTGCGACCTCTTCTGCAACCGCACCGTCTCCGACTGCTGCCCTGACTTCTGGGAGTACTGCCTGGGCATCCCGCCCCCCTTGGCCGTGCACAAAGGTAGATGGGGCAGACCCCCTCCAGCAGCTCGCTCTGGCCTGGGGACCCAGGGCCTCGGGTATCCACAGGGGGTCAGCAGCAATGCAAGCTCCATCCCTCGCATCCACACAGCTCCCGCCCATCCTCCTACCCCAGAGCGACCCCCAAAGCTCAGTCCCCAGGGCCTGTTCAGTGCTTGGCTTCTCTGCCGAGGCTGCCAATGACAGATCAGTCCTTCTGGTGGAGTCTGTGTAGGTCAAATCTGTCCCCTAGGAACTAGGCTGGGACCTGCCCTCGCCACCCAGACATCTATCGAACGGGGATAATGTGTGGTCCCATCTGCTGCAGGATTTGAACCTGCAACCTCTGTGTTTCCCGGCCCTCAGTGATCCCCTCTCCTCTCCTTTGGAGTCAATAGCAAGCTGCTCAACAGGGCCTCTGTCCAGCAGCCATCCCCCTGTCCCCATCCATAAGGGGACCACCCCAGGGTCAAACCCCCGGACATGGGAAGGCATCTCCCTGCACCCCCTGGTGGTCTGCTCGGCATCAGGCTGCCTTTCGGACGTTGCCAGTCCCCGGTCTCTCCCGCCAGCACCCTTATCACAGATCCCACTTAAGATGTGATAATTTCCTTGGCAGCTGCGAGACCTCAGCTCGACAGCGGCTGGGAATGTGTGCGCTTCACAGCTGCCTTTCTCCAGCCCCGGGCTGCGGTGGGAGCTGCCAGCAGCTTTTCCTAGAGCTCTGCCCGCCTCTTGAGCGAAGAGTCGTAACCCCAGAGCTGCCAGGAGCTGGAAAACTCATGGGCCGGGAAGGGAGACCTCGGATCCTGCTCCTGGGCAAACCCAGTCCTGGCGTAAGAGGTGTAAATGCCACTGGAGACAAAGGAGGTTTGGCTTCCTAATGCCCAGTCTGACTTTGCCCCGGGGGTAACTGGGAGCAGAATTTGGCCCAGTACATTCCAGTTCCATTTCTAGGAACGTAGGGTCAGAGCCTCAGTTGGTGTAAATCGGTGTAAATGCATTGGCGCCCTGGTGACTTCCACCAATGGAGAATCTGGCCACATTAGTTATTGACCGTTCCCTAGCACCCTTTGTCTGAAGGCCTCACAGCACCATACAGCCTATGGGTTGTATTCTGCGCTCTGTTACGCCACAGTAAATCCAGATAACGCCTTTGCCTTCAGTGGACTCACTCCAGAATGTCACCTGGTACACCTGGACACAGACTTTGACCCTACAGAGATAAATGGGTCCTTTAGCCCGGGCTGAAATGTGGCAGCTATCACCTAGCAATGCTGCCCGGCCAGCTGGGACGGGGGAAGGAAGTGGACTATCTTGTCTGCTTTGACCATGCCAGGGGAATTCCAGGATAATGAGCTGGGCTGGAATCTGGCCAGTTCTGTGAGTTACATCCCTACGCTTGAAAACGGGACCTTTCTTTGTCTGTGGCTCAGGGCCTTGGGTTGATGCTGCTCTCACTGAGATCAGAACCTGATCAGTCGAGATCGTGGTGCTCGGAGCCGTGTATGTTTCACTGTAATGTTAACCCTGCCGTACCTTGCTGGGGAGGCAGGGCATCCGCTGAGCTGCGTGTCCCTCCCTCTAATGCATGTCATAAACTCTTTCTAAGAAGCCATTGAGGAACCAGCTGGCGTATAAAGATGAATAAGGCGTTTGTAACTGGCGCCTTATCAGAAATGTTTCCAATCCACATGGGCGTGGGTGGCGAGTCTCTCGCATGATCTCACCCTGTGAACGCTGCTCTCTGGGAATGACGCCTGCCCTCCCCGCTGCAGGGTCCCACAGTTGTGGCCCAAACCACCCTGCGCTCTTTACTATGCCCCAATCGGGGCGGTGTGCACCCTTTTCGGAGCCGCGGAGGGGTTGGCCCGAGAGGGGGCTCTGCGGCGGCCATGCTGGGATATGAGGGACCCTGGGTGACTGAGCTGTGGGGAGCCATGAGAAAAGCCTGGAGCATGTTTACATCAGAGGTTGCAGGGCATGCGTCACACTGTGGACACGCTTAGCTTGTCCGGCACCAAACCCCAAACCGCACAAAGAGCCTCCTCTGCACCACGGCACATGCCCTGAGCCGATGAGTCAGAGGGTGGTAAGTCACCCCCCCACCCCCAGCCCCGTCTCTAATTGCACTTTGTCCAGCTGCCCTGACACACCTAGCAGCTAGGAGACAGCAAGGGGAGGAGTGAGTTAAAGCCTTGCAGGGCCTGCTGGCCCCCGGGGATAATTGGAGGGACCTGGTTCCTCCTCCCGTGAGACAGAATTAAACCCTGAGATGCAAGAGCTGTGCCCCCCAGTGCCGCTCAGGTAGGCCCGGAAAACCTGTCTGAGATTGGCTGTGATGCAGAGGGGTTCAGAATATTGCCAAGGCAAACCCAAAGCCATTCTAAATGGGTGGGGGGGATTAGTTTGGAAGGGTGGTCCAGTGGTTCGGGCACTCACTTGGGAAACTTAGGAGCAATTCCCTGCTCTGCCACAGACTCCCTGTGTGACCCTGGGCGACTCACTTAGTCTCTCTGTGACCATGGCTCCTTATTCTGTGTGGGCTGGTGATGTGGCTTATGGTCCTGCTCCTGCTCCTTTGAAGTCAGTGGAAAGATTCCCACTGACTGTATGGGGAGTTGGACCAGGCTTTGTGGTAGCAGTGATCTAACTAGTCTCATGTGTATCCCTGCACAACTGTTCCTCACCGTCGTCTGTTCTTTGCCTCTCTCCTGTCCAGGTTGTGATCGTGGTGAACACAAGTACCCAACCGGAGCCACCTACAGAGAAAACTGCAACCTCTGGTGCGTGCTTTGGCTTCTGATCAGGGTTCTTGCTGCCACCAGGCTTTGCTAATTATTTCCTGAGCTGCTAATAAGCTGTTTGCCATCAGCTAAGTCAGATGACTCAGGTTTCTCTTTAAACTATTCAAAATGTATTTTTCCTTAGGGGAACCCCTTGCCCAACATTTCCTCCTCATCCCCTGACAGAGAGATCTCCCAAGGCTGTGCTCAGCGGGAGGCCCATCTCTTGCAAAATTAGACTGCACACAGCATCAAAGAATGTGTTGTAGGAGTCAGCTGCACTGGCAGGAGAGTGGGACCAGAGGCATGATCCGTCACAGATTCCAGCCAATCTCTGATGCCAATCCAATGGCTGGCTTTGAGATTTGGGTGCCAGTCTCTTTGGGAACGGCCAGCTTTTCCCTGGGCCTGCAATGGAATTGCACAGGCCACCCAGAATTTCCACAGCAGAGCCATAACGCAGCCGTGGGGTTTCTGGAAGCTGGGCCGGAATGCTTAATGACCCACAGCGAATCCTTTGACTTGCCCAGTGTTAAATTGGTGATGCAATCCCAGATTGGGTCAGTTTTGGGTTCATCGCTATTTCCTGCAGAGGTGTCACCAAGACCAAATTCTGCCCTGATAACCCCACGGTGGCTTGGAAATGTACGTCTGGAAGGGACCCCTAGAGGTCATCTAGTCAAACCCCCCAGGCTGCAGCCCCAGCACAGACACTGGTTTGCCTCCCTTTACGAAAGCTGGCTACGGTTGCAGCGTGAACGAACCTCCTTTCTCAGCAGCGTGCTGAGAGCTGCTTCCAGCAGCCCAGCATTGAGTTGGGAGGATACCCAGTGTATGGCAATCACAGCAGAGCAGCTCTGGAAATGCCCTCCCCCGCCCCCATCCCTAATCTTTGGAACTCCCCTCCCACTAGTTGCAATTGTCTGTCTCAGGAGCCAACTCTCGCTGGTGTTTTATCGGCAGGAATGCGGGGGTGGGATGCACTCAGTGTTGAAGCAAACTCTTCCCTGACCAGTTCCCAAGCTCCTGGGGCCGCAGGGGTCAGACCCTGCCCCGGGTGGGGGCTTTAATAAGGGCTGAAGTTTCCCAAAATTAACCGGCTGCCTTTCCTGCAGAAGGGGAAGTGTCTTCCAGCAGGGCTGGGCCTTTGGGGGCTGAACGCTCCTCCTGCCAAAATATTCCCAGTCCTGACCCCACGTAGGACTTAATAAGCAATTCCCCTTTCAGCTCTTACTCCAGATGCGTCTGCATCTTGTGTGACCCCAGCTACTCCCACTCAGTTCTCTCTCCCCATGTCCTACTAGACCCCACAGGCAGATCCAGCCCTGCATTGGCCCAGAGTTAGAGGCCATTAGGTCTCTCTCCACCCATAAGGAGCCCCCTGCTGCTCCCCCTCCCGGCCCCCAACACGGCAGCATGCTAGGGCAGGTAGGAAGGGCCACTGGCGACCTGGTTTGTTTTATCAGCAGGGGCTGCTCTAACTTACACCAGGGGCTGCTCCAGCCCCCACAGCGGCCTAGAGTCTAGGAGGCAGAGGTGGTGTGAACGTCTGTGAAACCACTGTTTACTTCCAGCCACGGGATTGCTGGGCCCCCTGTGTGGGGCAGCCCGGGGTCTGGCCGATGGGCTGTCGATCCAGCACCTTTCGTCAGCCCTTACACACCACCCCCCTGCCCGCCATGTATAACAGGGCCTGCTCTGCTCCTTGATTTAGTTCCTGAGAGAGATGCCGTGTCTACATCAGGGGCAGTTCCCCGGGCTGGGATCGACCTTGTGGATTGCAGCGGGGAGAGATCCGGGGTTAATAACAAGATGCTCCAGCAGCCAGGGCACCACCGTGTGTGCGGAGACCAAACAGCAAGGAGGGGGGGAGCGAAGGGCTTGGAAAGCATCTGGGAGGCCGTGGAATTTGAACTCTGGCTTTTTCCATTGCCTCACTGGCACAAGGCAGCGGCGCGATCGCCAGGCAGAGGGGAGGGAAGAGCCCCCTGGGTTATAACACACAGAAGGAGGTGGTGGAATCTCCTTCCTTAGAAGTTTTTAAGGCCTGGCTTGACCAAGCCCTGGCTGGGATGATTTAGTTGGGGCTTGGTCCTGCTTTGAGCTGGGGGTTGGTCTAGATACCTCCTGAGGTCCCTTCCAACCCTGATCTTCTATGATTCTCTGATTCTAAGGAACATTGGGCCTGAGAGAGGAGCCTGGCCCCAGGGGAGGCTATCACGGTTGTCCCTGTTTCGGGTGAGCCTTTTCCCCACTGAACAGTGATGTGCTTCCTTCCCGGTTGGACTGTGGGCTCACCTAGACCCACGTGGACTGTCGGGATGTGGCTGGGGCGTTCGGCAGGACTGGGGGGTGGGGTGGGAAGGGTTAATTGGATGTGACTGCCCTGCTTTTCTATAGCCCCATCTGTGCAAGGATGTGAAATCACTTAATAAAAGGGTCACCAGTGAACCCCAGCAGCTACCTCCATTTTAGATGGGAAACTGAGGCTCAGGGAGGGCAGGTTGCACAGCAAGTCAGTGTAAGAGCCAGGAAGGGAACCCAGGAGTCCTGAGGCCCTGTCTGCTTCTTTCAGTGCTAGAGAGTGTGGGGGAGCAGCCAGTAGTGGATGCGTTGGGGTGAGGCGGAATTCAGGTACCGCAGGACCAGGGGAGAGGAGTGGCCCGGGGCGTGGGCATCACATCCAGCCCTTTGCCCCTGTCGCCCTGCACAGATGCTGATACCCTTCCAGGGGCAGAGACGCTTCTCAGGCCTTACAGCTCCACTTCCTGGGGCCTCGGGGCAGGGAGGGGCGTCCCCTGTGATCCTTGGGGAGGGATGGCCGCTTACTCTTCAATCTGCTGATGGTTGCCAGCAGGTTATAAACTCTCCCCTCCCTCCGCCTGGTTGCTGAGAGCTCCATGTGAGCCAGGGGGCAGGATGCAGGGGCCCACAGCTTTCCATTGGTCCTGGGCAGCTGGCGAGGGGGCAGCAAGGAGCACTCTCCCCCCTGCCCCCCCTCCTCCCGACCTCCCTGGGTCGGCCGAAGGCCATCAGCTGGAATACAGAGGCCTGCATGTTTAGCACCCATCTGGCCCCAGAGCCTGTCCAGGCAGCTGGCGCAGGGCGCCCGGTGTGTGACGGAGGGAGGGGATCACTGTTTGGCCAGGGGAGGGGTGGGGTGGGGTGGGAGGGAGCAGTCATCCCCTCCCCCAGCTCCTTTCTTGCCCAGGTGGTGGGGGGGATATCTCCACTCCTCCACCCCGTCTGCGTTCCCACCCTCTCTCCTCTGTAGTGTGGCAGGGAGGGTGTCACTATCCACCCCGCAGTGGAACACCTGCTTCCATCTGCCCACCGGTGCCCGCCCAGTCTGGCCATGCAGCCTCATGCACCCAGCGGCGGGAGCCTGGCAGCGGGGGTGTAGGGGCACCGGACATCCAGTGCCCCCCCAAAGAGGCAGTTGTCCCCTGCTGGGAGGCAGGCAGGGCGAGATCTCCTGCTCAGCGTCCCGGGGAGGGAAGGGTTAAGGCTGGGCCCGGGTCTGTGATGCTCCCTGCCGGCTCAGTTCTGTCTATACTTGGAGAGCCCTGCCTGGCAGCTCCTTAGCCTTAAAAGGAAGTGCAGCCTCTCTGGGCTGGAAAAGGAGCAAAAACCAGCAGGGGTCTTGGAGAAAATACCAAGCATTGCTTGGAGCTTGGTTAATGCTGGAGATGGCTTGTGTGAGCTCCCCGTGGGTGCCAGGGAACTGGAGGTGCTGGAATGGTGTCGCGGGGGAATGGGTTTCGTTTCGTGCCTATGGGAGCGAGGCGGCTCAGGGGCCCGCTTCATGCTCTCCGCCCCCCAGCACTCCACAGCTCTGCTGCTGCCCCCGGATCCTGAGGCTGCAGCCTCCCCACACAGCCCCGCGGATCCCCTGCCGCGTGGGGCACGGGGCACTTGCTGGTCTCAACTAGGGTCAGCGGTGGCTGCTCTGTAACTTGGAGCCTTGCAGTCAAATTTGAGGATTTCAGTGACTCAGCCGGAGGCGCTAGGCCTGTTGCAGGAGCCGGTGGGCAACTCGGTTCTGCAGCCTGCGCTGGGCAGGAGCTCAGAGATGATCAGGATGGTTCCCTCTGGCCTTAAAGGCTCTGAGCAGGGCCTGCTCTTCCTTTCCTCCCCAGCTCTTCTAAGGCATCCCAGGCCCAGTCTCCGCAGAGACGTTACATCAGGGTAACTACGTCAGGGCGGGGTGTGAAACACCCGCTCCCTGGAGCTCTGTAGTTGTGCCGAGCGAAGCCCTGGGGTAGATGCAGTTGGGGCGACGGAAGAATGGTGCCTTTGACGGGGGAGGCAGGAGTTCCTGCCGCAATGGAGGAACCCCGTCTGTCGCTGCCGTCTGTGCCACGGAGATACAGCGGCATAGCTGCGGCCCCAGCGTTATTGCAGTGCCCGTAATGCGGACAAGGGCTGGCTAGGTTTCCCTGAAGGTTTAGTGCAGACTCTCTCGTGTTCCCCGGTTTTAACTCGGGCTGCTGAACTAATGGAAAGGCAGCGCTCGCTGCTCTGAACCTTCCCCCAGCCCCAGAGTATAGTGATGTTTGCAAAAGCCTGGCTAACTTTCAGCCTCGTTAGTTTTCATCCCATGCTCCTTTGCCCTTCCAAGCCCCAGCAGCGACCAGCAGGGGAACGGGTCACAGTCTCATGCCAAGGACTGATTTCCAGGGCTTTCTGGCTCACTTTCGCAGACCCACGGGGCTCCAAAGGTGCAGGGAAGCGAGTTTAGTTGCTTCTCTGAAGGCAGCGTCCAACCCTTTAAGTGCTGGCTTGCAAACAGCACGGTGCGGTGCGTAGGTAGATGGGCTGCTGCGGGTGCGGGGCCGGGGGGTCTTGGGGGGGTTGTGGGAAGGCACAGGAGCGGAGGCCGACAGCTGAATTGCGGCTCTGGAGCAGCAATGGATGCAGCTTCCCTCGAGACCCAGTATCAGCTGCCACCTGGGGTAGCTCCCCCAACTAGTGCCGTGGGCCATGCGTGGCTGAGGTGGCTTTGGGTGCAGCCGGGGAGCCAGCGAGAGGGAACGACTGGTTCTGGCCTCACACGACAGATCTCTAGCGCAGGCAGGCACGTAGGGGTCCCGTCCCGCGCCGATGACAAGGCCTTGTCCCACGTTTCCCCAGCTGGACCCGCTTCCCTGGCTGACCCGTCTCTTATCTCCTCTTCCCAGCACCTGCAGCGGGAACGGGAAGTGGGACTGTGAGCAGCACCCCTGCCTCATCGATGGGGAGATGATTGATGCCATCAACAGAGGGAATTATGGGTAAGAGCCCTTTGCCGGGAGGACGGTTTGCCATGGCCTTCGAAAGCCTGAAGGTTGGAGGTGTCGGCGTTCCACTGCAGGTCCACGGGGCAGCCCGATGCTCTGAGAGACCCGCAAAATGCTGGGCTGGGTTCGCTGCGAGTGTTTGGGTCCTGGGAGCACTGAGAGCCCCCAGCTGAGATCACGGCCCCTTTGTGCTAGGGTGCTGTACAGACACCCAGCGAGAGAGAGCCCCTGCCCCACAGAGCTTACAGGCCAGACAGGCAAGCCGGACGCAAGGCAGCGCTCAGTGCAGAGGCCGCCAACGCCGGGCAAGCGAGGGTTAAAACTCTGCCCTGTGCCTCCAAGCCTGGTTTTAGCAAATGAGAAGTCCTGACAACTGTTCTGAGGACGTTTTCGATACCAGTGGCCCCCCAAAAGGCAGCACGGGCTTGTTGTTTTCTTTGCGGGGGGGTGTGGGGAATGAAAAATTCCAACAGACGACCAATTTTGCATGAAAAATTTCAGTTTTGAAAAAAGGGCCGTTTCTGGTTAGAAAAACGTAGCCCCGCTCTAGGTTACAGCCCCTGCGCCCCGCTTCCTTGGCGCATCACGGCCGGGGCGGGGGATGGAACCTCTCCTGAGACGTGTGAGCGTCCGGTAACCACCACACTGCCGTTAAGATGCAGTTACATGCCCCGTAGCACCGAGAGAGCCCGGCTGGACTTGCGGTGAAGGCACTGGCCGGACTCCTGGGTTCCATACCGACCACTGGTGTAGACCACTAGTGTGACCTTGGGCAAGTCCCTTAGCCTCTCGGTGGCTCCATTCCCCATCTGTACGTTGGGGATAATAGCACCGCCCTCCCCTGCCTCCCCGGGGTGTTGAGAGAGTCAGTGTATTACAATGCTGATGCCACCGTAACAGGGCCCAGATAAGTGCCTAGGACGGTGTGGCTAGGATCCCTCTCTGTGCCAGGGGCCAAACCAGAGCCCTGCGCTCGAGGTGAGCGTCTCTGGAATGGGCCACGCTGACCTTGGAGGGGAGGAATCTGGCGCTGGGCCTTCTCAAGTCCTGAGGTGCCCAGACGTGAGCCCTGCAGCTCAGGGTTTTGGTCCAGGCCCATCTCTGTCTTAAACACCCTCATGCCCCCAAATAGCACGTCCAGGGGGTGGGGCTGGTCAACACTCTACAGCTTCAGACTGAGCCATGAGGTGCTTTCCGCGCCTGGGGTCATGAGCGCGTCAGGGGTTTCTTTGCCCTCTAATCGGACCTGCACCTGTCCCTCGCTAGCTGGAGAGCCGCCAACTACAGCCATTTCTGGGGGATGACGCTGGATGAAGGGGTCCGCCACCGGCTGGGGACCATCAAACCACCCCCCACGGTCATGAACATGAACGAGCTGCAGGTGAGTCTGTCTTGCCTGGCCCAGGCCTTGAATAGGGTGGGGGTTGGGTTACATTCCCCTGTGTTGTTCCTGGGCTGTTTAGTACCTGTCCACTTGAGACCAACTCTCCCGTCCCAGCCTGCAGCTGGGATCTGATCTCTGTGCGGGGCATTGCCCCCATTATACAGATGAGCACTGAGGCACGGGGCAGATTAAGTGACTTGACCAAGGTCATACTGGGTGTCTGTGTCTGAGCTGGGAATTGGCCCAGTCCAGCGCTGACCCTCCTTCCTATCCTGGCAGGGCCTTGCCCCTTGTGCTGGAAATGGCGCTATGCTTTGGCTGAAGACTGAAGTGGGCAGATACTCCCGGACCTGTAGTAGGGGCTCCGTGGGGGTCTTATTAGGCCTGTCCCTCTGGAAACCCCAGCTCAGTAGCTTCAGCCTTGCAGTCCCTGAATTCTTTTCCTTTCCTTCCCCTGTTTGTTTCCCATCGGAAAGCGAGGTCCGCGCCGGCCCCCCAGGCCCCTGCTGTACCACTGCTGAGTCTGCAAAGCCAGCCCGCTGCACGGTGCATTACCCCGCACGCATCCTGTCCCCAAAGGCTCCTGCTAGAACAAACACGCGGGCCGGGGCTGCCAGGGCACGACCCTGATGTCGCCCAGGCTCTGCTCCTGTCCAGCGCGGCCCCGTTCACCGCGGAGGGCGGCCCCTGCCGGGGCGGGTGGAAGAGCGACAGGGCATGCTCAGGCTCGTTCTTTTCCAAGCACATTCTTGGAGAGCAAGATGCTGTTTTTCCAGTGGGGGCCGGGGGGAAGTTAGCTGGCTCAGCCGGGCAGGAAACCCAGGCTGTCAGCGGATGGGACAGGCCGTTATTCCAGCTTGCGCTATTGTTCGCTTGCTGCCTTTTTTTTTTTTTTTGTCTCTTGGCGCTTCTGCTTGACCCAGGACTTGGGGATAGGCTGAGCCAGGGCAGGAAGAGGTGCGAATGGGGGGAAAGGCCATATTTCATTCCGCTTTCCCATTCTCGAGGATTCCCTGTACTCTTCTAAGCCAGGCACGGGGGCTGCGTCCACTCAGGTTGGGGGCTGCCCCTGCCCGACGCATGGCGCCCCGGTTGGGAGGGGACCTGATGTTGCCATGATGTGGGGGTGGCAAAGGTCGGGGCGGTCAGGAGGTAGCGTGCTCAGATTCCGTTAACAACCTCAGGGCAGCATCCCCAACAGCGCCTCCTGGTGGTGACGGCAGGAAGCAGTGCAGCAACCCCAAGCCAGGCCAGGCTGCGGGTAGCGCCCTGGCCAAGTGTGCTAGGTGGTTGATCCACACCCAACCCTGCTCTTGCTGACCGGAGCTAGTGCCTTAGAGGCTTTAGAGGCCTGTACTTTGGGGTCAGAGCCCTTGGGTGCGATCCTGGCTGGGTACGCTCTTGCAGGGACGGGGCGAGTCTGTACGGTCAAGGTGTTTACACCATTCTCCTTCACTCCGGCGTCTCCGCACCTTGCCGGCTGGCAGCCTCTTTCCACCAAGGAAGGAAGGAAACTCCAAGGGCAGAGCAGAGCCCTGAAATAGTCTTGTGCTGACCCCAGTCCCAGCAGACCATATTTACCCCTCCTCCTGCTGGGAACCTTGAGATCATCAAGGCGCGGGGGAGGGAAAGAAGGGTCACCGTTGTTATGGCCTGGCTTTGTTTTTCTTGGACTGCTCCTGTTGTTGGCGCGAGCTTGCTCAGGAGAGAACATAGCGCAAACATCAGCCCGCCTTCCCTATGAGCTCGGCGGCACGGGTGGACCACTGTCCAAAGCAGTGTCCTTCACTCTCTGACCATGTGTATTTTTAGAGACGTTTCCTGATCACACATAAACGCTCCGCACTCTAATTGCATCCGCCCCGGTGCATGGCTGGCAGCCGGCCGGGGGCTGGGCTGCGTTGCCCAGGAAGGACTTCCTGAATTCACACCAAAAACTAAAGGCTGCCATTTGTTCTGCCGTTGGAGGGTGACCCGGGGACTCTGCAATTCAGCCGAGTTTAAAGAAAGCCTGTTGTTGTTACAGTAACCCAAGAAGCTGGAACCTGAGTTCAGGGCCCCCGGTGCACACACCCAGGGAGAGACAGCCCTGCCCCAAGGTGCTGGCAGTGTCACTAGGCGAGAGAGAGGAAGGATTCATGTCCCCGTTTTGCAGTTGGGGAACAGAGATGCAGAGGGTGAAAATGTCCACAGAACCCAAGTCAATTAGGAGCCCAAATCCCGTTGACTTCCAAAGAGTGTTAGGCTCTTACATGCCTGTCCCTTTCGAAGAAGGGACTTAGGCACTTTGAAAACTTATCCAAGCCAATGGGAATTAGACACCTAAATACCTCTGAGCCCAAGTGACCTGCAGAGAGTCAGTGGCAGAGCCAGGAACCGGCCCAGAGCTCCTGAGTCCCAGCCCAGTGCTTTAACCACAAGCCCACCAAGTGGGTTAGGGTTGATTGCCTACTTGGGGGAGGTTTGGATCCTGCAGGATGCTTTTGGCAGGAGTAGGGAGCAAAGTCAGCAGTGTGCCCTTGTTGCCAAGAAGGCCAATGGCATTTTGGGATGTATAAGTAGGGGCATAGCGAGCAGATCGAGGGACGTGATCGTTCCCCTCTATTCGACATTGGTGAGGCCTCATCTGGAGTACTGTGTCCAGTTTTGGGCCCCACACTTCAAGAAGGATGTGGATAAATTGGAGAGAGTCCAGCGAAGGGCAACAAAAATGATTAGGGGTCTGGAACACATGAGTTATGAGGAGAGGCTGAGGGAGCTGGGATTGTTTAGCCTGCAGAAGAGAAGAATGAGGGGGGATTTGATAGCTGCTTTCAACTACCTGAAAGGGGGATCCAAAGAGGATGGCTCTAGACTGTTCTCAATGGTATCAGATGACAGAACGAGGAGTAATGGTCTCAAGCTGCAGTGGGGGAGGTTTAGATTGGATATTAGGAAAAACTTTTTCACTAAGAGGGTGGTGAAACACTGGAATGCGTTACCTAGGGAGGTGGTAGAATCTCCTTCCTTAGAGGTTTTTAAGGTCAGGCTTGACAAAGCCCTGGCTGGGATGATTTAACTGGGAATTGGTCCTGCTTCGAGCAGGGGGTTGGACTAGATGACCTTCTGGGGTCCCTTCCAACCCTTATATTCTATGATTCTATGATTCTATGAAAGGCTCCTGGGGAAAGGGGAAGAGGCCAGGCTCTCAGCTGGCCCTGGGGTATCTTCTCTAGAAGGGCTCCTCTCTTGAATGCAGCCTGGAAATCCAGCCGCCCTCGGCCGTGGTGTCCCTGGTGCTCTGGCACTGAGCCCCTGTGGCCCGCTGAGGCTCCCTGTCTCTGCCTCTGCAGATGAGCATGGACACCAATGAGTGGCTCCCCAGCCATTTCAACGCAGCTGACAAATGGCCCGGGTTGATCCTCGAGCCCCTGGACCAGGGCAATTGCGCCGGCTCCTGGGCTTTCTCTACAGCAGGTAAGACGCCCGTTGGGCAGGAGTGCCAGGCTGCGTGCCCCAGCAGGAGGCTGAAGGGTGGCTGGTGCAGAGAGAAGGAGCCCTCCGTACCCACTCACTGGAAGACCCCTGCCACTTCTGCATCTTGCTGCCATTGGCATGGTGGATAGGATGGGCCCTGGCTCCCAGTTGCCCCTGACTTCATTTTGCAAAGCTGGAACGACCTGCAGCTTTGACCCACCCTTAGGGCCAAGAGCCAGCTGCTCCCTGTCCCAGATTGGGCCCCTGGGGGTGAGGCTGATTGGCTGGGGGAAAGGGAGAAGAGTTGTATCTGTTACATTAGGAACCTCCTAACCATGTGAGTTTCCCCCAAGCGGTGGCATCGGACAGGATCTCCATCCATTCCATGGGGCACATGACGCCCGCCCTGTCCCCCCAGAACCTGATCTCGTGTGACACCCGGAACCAGCAGGGCTGCAGCGGGGGCCGGATCGACCGGGCCTGGTGGTATCTGCGCAGGAGAGGGTGAGTGTGGAAGGGCATCGGCAGAGCTTTGGGCAGGGGTGGGAGCCCCGGAGTGGGGCAGCGGGGAAGGGGGCTGCAGGGCAGAGGTGGAATGAATCAGCCGAGCTGTGTCTGGGGGGTTCAGGGCTCGGAGAGTGGCGGCCTGCGGCTCGGGATGGAGAGCTGTGTGAGGAGGGGGCAGGAATATAGCGGGGGGCTGAGGCTGGGGTTGGGGGAAGCCCAGGGCTGGAACAGCGGAAGAGTGATGGGTTGGAATCAAGGGGCATTGAAAAAAACAGTGGGGGGAGAGAGGGAAGGACTTGTTGCACTGTGCCCAAGAACAGGCTGGCATTGCCCAGAGAATGAGCCGTCCCCTGGCACGGTCCCCTCCAATCTGAAACGGGGCCAGCATCTTGGTCAAGCCATCCTGGAGCTGCACCGAGCATCCCAGCACTCCCCGTCCCATCGTCCCTGTGCTGGGGGGCAGCCCATGGGCTGGGCCTGCTGGGGCTGGTGCTTTGTCCCACCTGCCGCTGTGCATCCCTCTCTAACCCCCACTCTTGCCTCCCAGGGTGGTGACTGACAGCTGCTACCCCTTCACCAGCTGGGAGAAGGACAGTGCCCACACAGGCCGGCCCTGCATGATGCAAAGTCGCTCCACGGGCAGAGGGAAGAGGCAAGCCACCCAGCAGTGCCCTAACCCCCAGGCCCACTCCAACGAGATCTTCCAGTCGACCCCCGCCTACCGCCTCTCCTCCAGCGTAAGTGCGGCTGCCCCGCCTGGAGCCCTCTGCGGGCGGAGCCCAGCTCCCGAGGGGTTAACACTGGCTGGCCCTGGGCTGGTCTGGGAGGCTGGAGGCTAATCCCACTCGCTCAGGGACAGGAGGCTCCAATGGGGAGGGCATTGGAGGGGTGGGGCAAGGGCAGTGCCAAGATTAAAGCCCAGGGTCTCCCAGCTGCCACTACTTCCCGGCCCGTGTGTGACCCAGCCCTGCTCTGTGTTTGCAGGAGAAGGAGATCATGAAGGAGCTGATGGAGAATGGACCTGTGCAAGGTAAGGGATGCGCCAGCTGGACTGGATCCACCCACCATCTGCCATAGGGAATCCCCTCCCCATCCAACTCTGGCACAGACGCTGCAAAACTTCCAGCCCCAGGGAGCCCCCTCCCTCTCCTGCAGACCCTGTTACTAGTCCCTGGCTAGTGCAGAGGAGGGGGGCTAGGTGGTTGGCTTCCATTTGGGCTGCTCCTTCTCCCCCCGGGAGTGGGGTAAAGGGGGCACATCCCACTGGCGGCTGCCCCTCTGTTGCTATCCCTGGCCGCATCCGGCACCCGTCTCCAGGACCTTGGGGTGGAGCTGGCAGGGGAGACATTAGCCTCGAGTGCTGGGCTTCGAGGATCCCATCGGGGCTTAGGCCCAGACCAGCTCAGCAAGGCCAGGGGGCTCTGCATGCCAGCCGGCTGAAAAACCGGGGTCTTTCCTAGTGGAAACATAGGTTCGGAAGCAGCTCAGCAGGGTTTTGAGGGTCTTCATTTTGGGCATCGGTGCTTTGTGAATCTAGCCCTCGGGTGCTGTGGAGGCGAGCGTGGTGTGAGAACCTGTGTGGAATAGAAAAGACTGGCCCTTTCGACATGGGCTCGTGTCCTGAGTGTTCGCTCCCTGAGGCCACGCTTAATCCCATGTGCTTCCCAATGGGACAGCAAACGGGGTCCATTCCTGATTCAGGGAGCAGGATCCCATCATGTCGAAAGAGGGGGCAAGAATTAGACGCAGCCTGGGTGTGGGTCTAGGACAAGGACCATCTCTTTGTACTGTGTTTGTACAGCTCCTAGCGCAACGGGGTCCTGGTCTGTGACTCAGGGCCCACAATTGTCCCACAATACAAATTATAATAAATAACAATAGAGGCCGCCAAATCCAAGATGATGCCCAGGTCTGGGCCTGAACAACCTATTAGTAATCATGCTCATTAACGGCTAGCCAAAATCCCATCGCTCCAGGCAGCATACAGACACAAAGCCGCAGACGTACAGCAAGTGTTTGTTTCAACATTTACAAAAGAATCGTCCGCCAGTCTTTAAATCTGTCATGAGTCCATTTCATGGACTATACCAAAGGCCCTTTGTTTTCAGGTTTTATTTTTCTTTACGATTTCCCAGGACTGTATTAGTGTTTATTACAAACACTTTTAAAAAGGATCAGAAATCAGCGGCGAAAAATTAACTTCACCGGTTTCTGGGTAAATATCAGGATTAATATTGGCGGACGGGAGGCCAGACACAGAGCAGAGTAAGAGGACTGAAGTAAAAGCTGCCACGTGTGGTGGTTTAGTTCATGGATTGCACATTCCCGGTTCACATGCACTCCACGGTCTTACTTTAACAGCCTCCCGGGTACACTTTGTTTAACTTATTACAGCCTAAACACAACTCTGCTGTAGTGGATTTTCTTAACATCATTGTTCTATTCCTGTACCTGAGTGGTCTAAAATTCGGGTGAAAATCATGAAAAACCCAATGCTAGCTTTTGTAAAACCTGGGACATTTTCAGTAAAACCGGAAAACCAAGGGCCTTAAGTGTCCCGCTGAGCTAGCTAGTGGCCTCCCCTCCCCATCTCAGCACCAGTGGGTACCCACACTGGTAAACACCTTGCATACCACCTCCATGCACACACGCTCCCTTTGGCAGGCAGGGCGAGGCTGGTTAATGGTTAACAAGCCGTGTGATTGGTAAAGCCCCAGTTCAGCTGATTAATGGTCACTGATGCTGGGGCCCTTCCTGCTCCCTCCTCACAAATGGGGGCTGTGCATCACCAGGACCATGTTCAATTATTAACTGCAGGGAGCTGATCTCAAATTCCCGTTGGTTTGGTTTTTAATCGGCACGATAATACATTTTGTAAAAGCTCCCTCGGCCAGAGCAGTCCAAAGGGGAGGGAGAAATCCTGCTCGAAAACCCAGCTGTGTTCTCCCCATCTGCATGAGACTCCCATATATTTTCAGCCTGGCTGACTTTCCATTTAGATTAAGCAACCAAACAACAAAGAACAAAAGTGAAGTCTGCTTGGGGAGAGAGAGCACAGTGTGTGCGTCTTTGCCTGAGCATGCTGCATTAACTCCACCTCTCACAAAATGGCTCAGGAAATTTAAAGAGGCGGTACATACAACCTCCCTCCACCAAGGTCACCTAGCTACCGACACCAGAGGGGCAGAGGATAGAGGGGCATCACCTGGGAAAGAAATCTGGCTTGAAGGGGGCAGCATGGGCCCTGCACACCCAGCTGACGTGTAGCTGTCCCCTCGCCCCGTGATGACGCTGCTTTTTCCTCCCCGTCTGCAGCCATCATGGAGGTTCACGAGGATTTCTTCGTGTACAAGAGCGGAGTCTATCGGCACACGCCGGTGATGGCTGGGAAGCCGGAGCACCACCGGAGACACGGCACCCACTCGGTGAAAATCACAGGGTAAGGAGGTTTCAGAGGAACAGCCGTGTTAGTCTGTATTCGCAAAAAGAAAAGGAGTACTTGTGGCACCTTAGAGACTAACCAATTTATTTGAGCATGAGCTTTCGTGAGCTACAGCTCACTTCATCAGATGTTTACCGTGGAAACTGCAGCAGACTTTATATACACACAGAGAATATGAAACTCTCGTACCCGTGCCAGAGGTGCTGGGGAGGGTTATGTGGGTGTTTGAGAAGGTGTCGGGGAGGGAGATGGGGGCGTGGACGACTGTTGGAATTAGTGGTGTGTCGAGGTGGGGCGGAGGGGAGGGGAGTCAGGCGTTTCGAGGGGGTGTTGGTGGGAGGCTGTTGGCTGGCTGGGTTTATTGGAGGGAGATGTCACACTGAGACACTGGGCTGTTTGCTGAAGGGGCCGAGTGCTGTGTATTTGGAGGGGGGGCAGTGGTGAAGGGCATTGAACACGTGCCAGGCCGGCGCCCTCCCTGGAATGAGGAACCAAAGTACATTGCGGGGCCCTGCGGGGAGGGCAGAGGCCAGAGAAAGGATGGCAGCCAGACAGGGCCACTCCCTTCGGGGCAGGGTGGGGTAAGAGCTTTTCCTCTGGTGGGGGGCAGCTCATCTCTGGGAGCCACTGGACTCTGTGGGGTGGGGGCTGCATGGCAGAAAAGCATCCCAAGAGACCCCTGTCTGAGCGAGCCTGCCTAGGCCAGTTCAAACAGAGCCTTGTCAAAGCAAAGAGGCGAAACAAATACGTTTCCTTTGCTTGAAGAAAAACACAGGGTGGGTTTAGTTCTCGTGAGAGCGGGAGGCGGCCAGAGCCTGGCACAGGCTGGAATAGTTGTACCAGCCTGCCCTGCCCTCTGCTATTCCCGTCCTGGGGCCCCACATGCAGCTTTGCTGGTGCCCCTCAAGCCCGATCCGCAGCCCCTCTGCTCTTCCACCCCTGAGCTTCTGCGCTGAGTGCAGAGCGCCGGGCTGCGGGACTCGGTTGCAGGCCGGGTGTTGGGTGTGTGCTTGGAAGCAGCCGGGGCTGCAGCTGTGAAAAGCTGGTGCAGCTTGAGAGGCTGAGACCGGGATCCTGCCCCTATGGCAGTTAATGGGAAAACCCGCCTTGGCCCCTCGTGCGTGCAGGATCGGGGATGGAGCAATGGGCAGAGGGGTGGGGGAGTAACTCCAGCATGCTCTGCGCCCGGGGAAGCATCCCTGGCTGTATGGATGCTGGTACCTGTGTGGTGGGTGGTGTAAAGCGCTGACAGCCCTGTCCGCCTGCCTTGTTCTCACTATTACACTGAATGATTGTTCCCCGCGTTGGCACCACCGTCCATGTCCCCAGGATGGCACGGACGGCCCAGCTGGGAGCACGTCCCGCCCTGACTCCTGGTCCTGCCTGATCTCTCCACTGCGTCAATTCTAGGCGCTGCTCTTGGGAAAAGCTCCCTCGGTCTGGGAAGACATTTTCCCTGCGGTGGAGGAAAGGAGTGCCCCTTCCTTGGGCTGGAGTGGAAGCGCGGGGAGGAGATGACAGGAGGGGGAAGCGGGTCCAGTGCTTTGGGCCCAGCCTGCGGCGAGTCCCACTCAGACGCTTTGCCTCGCTCCGAGAGGTGTGGGTCGAACCCCAGGTTTGCACCCATCGAGCCGCTGGGGACGCAGCGAGCAGGCAAGCCGCCCTGGAGGCCGGCTGTCCCTGCCGGAGGAGGGCGGTGTGGTCTACAGCACCCCCTCGTGATGGGGCTCACACTGGGACACCCCCTACTGCTGCTAGCTAGCTGAGCTCCCCTGCAGCCCTGCTGGGCTACTGCCTTCCGGGAAAGGCAGTGGCCAATGGGGAGCAGACAGCAACCCAGCCTGCTGGGAGGTGGGGATGCAGCCGGCTCAGACTGTCCGACACCAGGCGGGGTGAGCAGTTATTGAGGGTGGAACGGTGGGGTTGGCGCAGGGTTGAGGGGCTGGCATGAAGGAGGGTGGCGAGGAGGCCAGGAGAGGGTGGTTTATGCTGCAGGTTTATGCTGCAGGAGGAGATCTGAGCCCCGTTGTGCCAGGTGCAGCCGGAGCGGGAGCTGGTTCAAGCAGACAAAGGAAGGATTGTTCCCCCATTTCACAGGTGGGGAACCGAGGCACTGAGAGACTGAGGGACGTGTCCAAGGTCGCACAGGGAGTCAGTAGCATCAAACCCTTAGCCACAGACCTTCCAGGGAGGGTTGTTAAGCTGTGAGACAGGTGCCCCAGATGCAGAACAAGACTGGGCTGAGCCCTAGGGACAGTGGAATGTCCTGTTTCTAGCAGGGTCTGATCCAGATCAACAGGTAGAGCCAAGAATAGCATGTCGGCCTCCGCCACCCGCTCGGGGTGCTGCCAGGCAGACACAAAGGACACAAGCCTTCTGTGTTTCCACCTCTGGGTGGCTGCCCCGGCTTGCCCGCTTCCTGGGCCCGCAAGCCGCTTGGCTCAGGTTTGCGGCTGCCACGTGGTGACGTGGCCTCTGGCGCTGGGGAGCTTGGAATGAGCCCTTGGAAATGTTCCAGGTCCCCTTCCAGCTGGGTCAGCCCGTATCTGGCTGGTTTCTTGCCGGTAGGCCAGGCAGTGGGGCCAAATGATTGCAGGGTGTGGGCCGACAGTCCCGCCCCTACAGCCAAAGTCAGGCCCCTCCACCAAAGCAAGTCTGGTTTCCCGAGAGCACTGAGCCCCTGCAGCTCCTTCAGCAGGCGTTGGGGGTGCAGAGCACCCTGGAAATCAGCTCCTTCCCGAGCAGGATAAAGGCGGCTGCACCTGTATATTCTGGCCCGGCTGCAGTACCAAGGGGGCATGAGAGACCCGAGGTCAGCGAGGGTTAATGCAGCCACCTGTCCTCTTTGGAGTGGACAGAGTGAAGGGCAACTGGACGGCGTCTCTGTATCCGCTAGGCCAGGGCCAGGCCAGCAGCAGCATTGGGGGCTGCAGAGCAGATTTGAGGTGCATTGGCACACTTGGCTGCAGGCCTGGAGTAGGGCAGAGCTGTGCGGGGCCCAGGACTGGCACAGCCGGGGCTGGGAGTGAGGGGCCCGGCAGAGCTGTGCGGGGCCCAGGACTGGCACAGCCGGGGCTGGGAGTGAGGGGCCCGGCAGAGCTGTGCGGGGGAAGGTTGCCCAGCACTTGCCCCCTCTGTTCCTGGCTCACATCCCTGAGCACTCGACTCCCCTCCCCACGGCTGACTCTGCCTGCCTGGCTCCGGGAGTGAGCTTGGCCCGTGGGCGGGAGCCGGGACCTCGGAGCTCCGCACCGTCTCCGCGAGCCAGGAAACCGGCAAAGCTAAACAAACCCCTGGCCCCGGGACCCCTCCAGCCGGCTACCCAAACCGGTGAACTGACAGTAAACGGAGTGTTGCTGTGGTTACCAGTTCCAACACCAAGAGCAAAACAATCCCATGGGCAACAGCCCGGCTGGGGGCTGAAGGAAAAACCTGACGCCCAGAGCAAGCCCCGGGCAGGCAAGAGAGGGGCAGGAGGCTCCTTCCCCCTTGTGTTCTCTCCATCGGCTCACGGGAGAGTCGCAGCCGGCACCTTGCAAAGCCGAACCAGCCGGCCAGGTCCCCCCCGTGCCAGGTTTCCACGCCATTCAGAGTCACGACCGAGCGTGTGATGGGGGAGAGGAGCTGGGTGCATCTGATCCAGGCGTTACGCTCAGCCTTGCTGCTGGGTTTTAACTGGCTTCAGGGCTGTCCAGTTTCACTGGCACTGATCCAAGTAGCTGCCTTGTAGGGGAGAAAAGTGCCAGAACTTGGCCTCCATGGCTTCTCCTGCGTGGCTAGGATTGAGGGGCCGGATCCGCTGGGGCTGGGGCTGCGCTGTTCCCACCCTGACCCAGAACCAGACCCCCGCCTCTAACCTTCGCTTCCTTTCGATCCTGCCGCAGGTGGGGAGAAGAGAGGACGCCCCAGGGGCAGACTCAGAAGTACTGGGTGAGTGTCGCGCTGGCCACGAAGCGCCCTTGTAATCGCAGCCCCCCTGTGCTGGGGGCTGCATGGGTAGGGTTGAGAGTGGCGGGAGGGTCAGCGTCCCACCGGCGCTGCTCGGCTTCCCGAGTCCCGGTGACGCTGCAGAGGTGCCATCAACCCCCCCAGGCCATGATCTTCCGTATGGGGCCAGTCCTCGAGCTACCTGGGCAAGGCGGTTGGTTGTGTGCTGGGGCACTGTAGAGGCCAGACATGGGCATGCTAAGGCTCAGGATTCAGATCAGGAGCCAGCAGCTTTATTCAGCGTGTGTGACGGGACTGCGGGTCTCCCCAGGACAGACCAGCGATTCCCAGCTGGCACGGGCTGCGGCTGGCACAGAACCAGGGATGGAGCCATTGCAGGGCAGCCTCTTCAGTTGTTCCAAAATTTGGGTCAGCACCAGGGAAGGGAAGGGGTGCTTTCCAGGGCACTGCTGTGTGCGGGTGCGGCTGTCTGACTGTGCGTGTGTGGCTGGCTGTGTGCGTGTGTCTGTGCGTGAGTGCATCTGGCTGTGTGCATCTGTCTGTCTGTCTGACTGGGCCCACACGTGTCTGGCTGTGCCCACGCATGTCTGGCTGGCTGCATGCATCTTTCTTGGTGTGCATCAGGCTGGCTGTGTGTCTGTGTGCTTGCATAGCTGGCTGTGCGTGTCTGGCTGTGTGCAGGTGTCTATGTGTGCGTCTGGCTGTATGAGTGCATCTGTGCATGTGTCTGTCTGTGCGTCTGTCTGTCTGTGTGTGCGTCTGTCTGTCTGTGTGTGCGTCTGCCTGTGCGTGCGTGCGTCTGTCTGTGTGTGCGTCTGGCTGTGCGTGCGTCTGCCTGTGCGTGCGTCTGCCTATGCGTACGTGTGTCTGCCTGTGCGTGCGTCTGGCTGTCTGTGTGTGCGTCTGTCTGTGTGTGCGTCTGTCTGTCTGTGCGTGCGTCTGTCTGTCTGTGTGTGCGTCTGTCTGTGTGTGCATCTGGCTGTCTGTGCGTGCGTCTGCCTGTGCGTGCGTGCGTCTGTCTGTGTGTGCGTCTGCCTGTGCGTGCGTGCGTCTGTCTGTGCGTGCGTCTGGCTGTCTGTGCGTGCGTCTGCCTGTGCGTGCATGCGTCTGTCTGTGTGTGCGTCTGGCTGGCTGTGCGTGCGTCTGTCTGTGTGTGCGTCTGGCTGGCTGTGCGTGCGTCTGTCTGTGCGTGTGTGTGTGTCTGTCTGTGTGTGCGTCTGGCTGGCTGTGCGTGCGTCTGCCTGTGCGTGCGTGCGTCTGTCTGTGTGTACGTCTGGCTGGCTGTGCGTGCGTCTGTCTGTGTGTACATCTGGCTGGCTGTGCGTGCGTCTGTCTGTGCGTGTGTGTGTCTGTCTGTGTGTGCGTCTGTCTGTGTGTGCGTCTGGCTGGCTGCGTGCGTCTGTCTGTGCGTGCGTCTGTCTGTGTGTGCGTCTGGCTGGCTGCGTGCTTGGACACATGTACTGCACACAGACTCGGCTGCTAACATCTTTTACTGTCTTTTTCTTGCCTCCCTGCAGGTGGCTGCGAACTCCTGGGGCAAGCACTGGGGTGAGGACGGCTACTTCCGCATTGCCCGGGGTGCCAACGAGTGCGAGATCGAGACCTTCGTGGTGGGCGTCTGGGGCCGTGTCAGCATGGAGGACATGCGGCGCCGGAAGTGAGCCAGCCGGGTGGCCCCGCGTGGCACGGGGAGGCCTTTCCTCCCACAGCCCCGACGTGCTCCATGAAGCCCAAGTGTGATCTGGACCCAGCCACAGGCACCTGCAGCAGACTCTGACTTTGTTACTACCCCCAAGGGACCCCAAAGGATCCCCAGTCGGCCGCCAGCCTCTCCCAGGACTAGGTAGGGCTCTGGGAGGCCGGGGACCTGGGAGGATCCCTGAGGACTCACAGAGCTGCCACCAAGGAATGTCTTCATAGCATGGGCCTCGCCCTCTCCTGGTAACGGACCCTCGGCCCTGACCAGTTCCTAGCTGGAGACGTGCTGGGACCCTGAGGCCTGTTCCCCTCTGGGATGCTCCTTAGTGAGGATGGGGCCTGTTTACACTACTCGGGAGGGGTTTGGGGCCGTGGCTTCTGCTGTGGGGCTGGGGTGCCTTGGGCCCTGCCATGTGGCGGGGACAGACCAGTGGAAATCAGATCGGCCTGTCACCCCACCCTTTTGGGAACGATGCTGCCGCCTTCGGGGTTCCCCCTTGCCCCAGCCCCGTCACCCATCGCTGGGCTTTTCCCCAGAGATACGGAGGGGGCCCTAGGGCTTCCTGGACCCCCAGCTCTCCAGAGACCAACCTGTAGTTAACCCTTTCATCTCCCTGGGGGCAAGGGGTGCCACTGAGCCATGCCTTTGTCACCCCAGTGGCAGGGTGTCTGCCCCTGTGCCCTCTGCCAGTGGGCGAGGAGATGGTGCAGCCAGCACGAGGAACCCCGGCATTTCCTGAGAGCCTCTCGCATTTCCAGGGAGCCAGATCTTCAGGGATTACCACCAGCCACGCTGCCTGGATGGAGCTGGGCTGGGGCAGGGGAGTAACTGCCGTGCTGCCGTTCTTCACCCTGGCCATCTCTAGCTTTCCCATCGTCCTAGAGGTTCCCTCCTCCCCGCCCCTCCCGCACCCTTGGGAGCCCACCCTGGTCTCCCACCCAGTCCCACTCCAGTCCCCACGGACCAACCTCCCAATTTCCCATGCACCCTTCCACGGCCCCCTGCTCTGATCCTCAGCGTCTCACCTCCAAATGACCCCCATCTCGCGCGGAGCCCTGTTGGGACCCGGGCAAGGCTGGCTTTCTGCTGACACCGAGGCCATGGTGCGCTGGCCCGTATCTTATATGTGCTGAGCACTTGAAAGTGCGTCCCCAGCCCCCTGGCTTTTAACCACGGCCCCATGCTTTGTACCGGCCGGCAGGGTCTTAGTGCCTAATCCCGGCCTGGCTCAACAGGCCATTGTTGGGAGCCTGAGGTCGCTCGGAGGTTGGCGCTTGACGCCCTCGCTGGCGCTGTCAGTGGCGCGGCCCGAGTCGTGACAGTAAGCTGCAGCCTTTCATGTCAAAGAGGTGGAGGATTGTTAAACCAGACCCGTGCTTCCGCCTGACCGGAGTGGCGGGGACGGGGAGGGGGGCTTGAACTGCCTGCTCCAGCAGAGGAGCCAGGAATTGCTCTTTGGCTCCAAAGGGCTCTGGGAGACCCAGTGACCGGGCAGCTCTCTGCACTCATGCAGAGAAGCAGAAGCCCGTCAGCATCAGGTGTGTTTGGATCTGGGGCGGGAGATGGAGCAAAACCAAATGGGACCCCTGGCTCGATCCAGGGCAGAAACCCCGTGTCTGACACATGGCATTGCTGTGGCAAACTCTCACACGGGCCCTGGTGCGGGTTTCCTCTCCCCTCCGTGATGCTACCCAGGCTGGACGGCTTGTCCTGCCTAGGCCTCCTTACCTGCTTGGATTTATTTTGCCCTCTCTGCCCAGCTGCTGCCCCCCCTTTCAGCAAATCCCCATTGTCCAGCTCAGAGCTTAGCTGCAAAAAACATCAAAAACTGTGAAATCCTTCCCGTCCCACCCGGCTCCGGGCCCATCCCTCCGGCTTCCTGGCCGCGCTGGGATCAGTGTCTCCTTGTTCAAGAAGCGGCGTTGAAGTTAAGGGCAGAGCCAGCTCTTCTCCCAAAGGCCTTGAGCCTTTAAAGAGCGCCATGTGAGAGCACATGCATCTCCTCCCTCCCCGTGTGCAAATGGGTGTTTGCACAGCCAGCCTCGCCTTTTTGTTTTGCACAAGCGGGCGTTGCTCACTAGGAGATGGCATTTGCCCTTGCGCAAACGTGGTAGCACGCGGCCTCTGGACCACTTGAGCCTGCCCTAGGCACGTGTGCTGCCCTGGGGCGAATTTCACACAAGGGGCATTTGTGCCTTTAACAGGGCCCCAAAGGAGGGGTGTTCTTCCACCGGCGGCTGCGGAGCTGGCTTCAAGCCAGGATTCTCCGCCGGGGCAGCTTTGTGCTGCGCCGAACTGGGAGGTGTCTCAGCGTAAAGCCGGGCAACTCCAGAGTGTAATCGAAACTTCTCTCCAGCCTGTCGCTTTCCAGAACAGGCACGGAATCTGCCTTTTCCCTATGGTGCTAAAGGGCCCAGCCCAGGAAAATGTCCAGTACCAAGGGCCTTGATTTGGGGAATTTATACTTCTGTCGCTGTCAGTGGCTAAGCCCCCTGGCTTTTTGACTTCAGTGGGAGCTGCACGTTGCAATGTTTGCTGACGTACTCACAACAGTGTTTGCTGATGTACTCAGAGCTTCAGCCGGGAGCAGGGGAGGGAGGCGCTCTGTGTCGCTCTCTCCTGATCCAAAGGGTAGTTGCTCTCAGCCCAACGTCCCCGTCCACATGTCAGAGAGGAGAGCTGGTGTCCGAGATGTGGCAGATGCTTTGTCAGGACAATCTGGGTCCTGAGACTGCACTGGCCAGTCTCAACAGTGAGTCTGTATCCAGAGACAGAACAAGACCGCAATCTACCTGCCTAGCGAGCGGTCGGGCTGTACGGAGGCATTGTATTTTAAGACTCTTTTGTATTTATTGTGCTTTTTATTATTTGTACGTAAATTTATTGAAGCCTCTCACCAGCACAACTGTGTCTTTCTTGCCCACCACGTGGGCTTGCTTCCCATTGGTTACTGCTGGCTATCCCTGGGGGTCATTAGCCCGCTCCAGCCTGCTGCCCTTGAAATTCAGGCTTGGGCCATCGAGTCAGAGATGGTAAAGCCAGAAGGGACCGTTATGATCAGCTAGTCTGTATAGCCCACCCACAGACCTCACCCGATAATGGCTGAATCGAGGCCATACCTCACAGCTGAGCTGGAGCACCTTGCTTTAGACTGACACCCCTGCACCCCTGCTTGATTTAAAGCTTACAAGCGTGGAGCCTCCCCTCCACCCCCTGGTAAATTCCATTGGTGAATCCTCTTTGGTGTTAAAAATTGGTGCCTGAATGTGTCTGGCTTCATCTTCTAGCAGGTGTATCTCATTCTACCTCTGTCTGCTGCATTACAGTGCCCTCTGCGCTCAGAAACCACCTCCCCAGCTAGCCAGCGTTGCATTTCATTCCTTTTAGTAGCCATTCAGAGCTGAAGATGAACCAGGACGGCCCCCTCATCCCAGATGCTGCATTGACAGGTTAAGACTTGCCTGAGGCACCGTCAGAAGGGTGTAAATGAACACAAAGGCTAAAATCAAATCCCGTGAAAGGTCAGTTTGAACTTTGCCATTGGCCAGCTGTAAGCCTGTGTCCAAAACTCTCATGCTTCAGGGCACAAGCCTAACCTCGACCTGGCAACAGTCAGGAAGGAACTTCCCCTGAAGACAGATTATTCCATAACTGTCCATCGGGAGGTTTCCTTGCGCCTTCCTCTGACCCAGCTGGTACTGGCTATTATTAGCAGCTTGGTTGCCCCCTCCCCATCCAGTCTGACAAGGCTTGTGTCCCTCAGTTAGCTGGGACGTAGGCATCCTTGGATCAAGGAAACGGCCCATGGTTTTGCTGGGCGCTGCTCTCGGGGCTTGGCTCTTGCTGGTGCTCTGAAGAGCTGCAGGGCTGTAGGTGGTGAGCCGCTGCTGATGAGCACTGAGCAGACAGCGGGCTTGGCCGGCCCTGCGTGCTGGGTGAGGAGGAGGTGGGAAGAGCCTTGTTTAACCGGCAGTGGCCATGGCCTGGTATTAGTACACCGCCGTGGGTCCCAGGGGGAGTCTGGAGCCTTTTCTTTTCTGCCCTGCTCCCCGTACCACTGGGGTGTGGGCAGACTGGGGTGAAGGAGCGTCTGGCTCTACCCGTCCCAAGATGTGGCACCG